>NC_056735.1:1607085523-1607408023 GCF_019279795.1 Protopterus annectens | reverse complement strand
TGGTAATTGCACATGGCTGTACACATATATGGCCAAGGATTGTTGATAACAATCTCTACAATGTTTGGAAAATGTTGGTCTTGTAATGTTGACAATGGGAGATGTAGCTCCTCAATATAATGATGTGGCAAAATTCACAATGCAAAGGACCCTGTCATTACACAATCACCCCAACAAGACACTGATAACAGTCACTTACCGGTACTGAGTTTCAAACCCCTACCTGACTATGTATTGCTATTACATTGTAATGCAGTCATTACACATGCCATGGAGTTTACATGTTGGAGAGCTGTTCAAAGGTATCTTTGAAGGTGCATGACATCAGCAAAAGTGATAAAGGAGGGATAAGGGAAGTGTAGTACATGTGACTGTCCACAAAAGCAGGTGTCAATGAAGACACAACCAGGGAATCACACATATTATCACAGTTGGCAGGGTCAGGATTAGAACTTCTACCTAACTAGTTTGCTACACTACAGTATTATGCAGTTATCACACGCACCACAGAGCTTATAAGGCTGACAGATGTCCAAAGGGTTATTTCAAGGTGACTGACAGCAGGCGTGCTACAGTAGGGCAATGGGAGGTGTAGTGAGTGTGAATGGCTTCAAAATCATTAATCTCCACACATGCGCGCGTGCACACACACACACACACACACACACACACACACACACACACACACACACACACACACACACACACACACACACACACACACACACTTGCCAGTACTGACATTCATGGGTTTATTGTTTTACAGGTGTGTAGTAGTTGACTGTGCCACAAGGCTGTACAAGGCTAGGTAAAGGGAATATCTTGACATCAGGCCACATGACAATGGTCTCCAGTGTGGCTCAGGGGTGTAGTCCCTGGATTGGCCCACACAGGTGGGTATTGTATTCACCATCCACTCATCTGGGTTACTGTTGTGGGTGGCCAGTGTTGTGCAACGCTTGCCATGTATGTGATCTATATTCCATAACATGGAAAGTGTCTGGGTTGTGCACATGTTCCACATGCATGTTCTGTGACATGTGGAAGTGTACTTGGGGTCTCTGGGGCATGTTGTGTAGACAGATTGTTATCATCTGCTGTGGCATTCCTGACCTCATGTGGTGAGACCTGGCTATGGAACTGAGGTTGTGCCTGCATCTACATTGACAGCATGATACAGATATTTGGTGGAGTTAGTGGCATCTGTCCATACAGGGCATGTGTATAAAGCATTGTATTCCCTTTGTGGGTTACATTTGCAGACTCTACAGTTGTTGCAAGCGTTCAGTGGGGAACATAGCAAAGGATCACTTTAAGCATTTATTTGCCTATTGTAGGGATGGAACTGGGTGCCATGTCATTTCATTTGCTGGATAACACACACTCAGTCAGGAGATGTTACACATCACAGTACATTCTGATGCCAGTGGCAGTGTTGTGGTCAACAGGCATGCAGTCCACTGCAATCACACCGTGGTTGCTATCTGTGGGCAATATGCAGGGAACTACCAATATAGTGGTTGTTGCCTAGCCAAATGTGTTTGTGTATGAGACATGGGTGGAGAGTGTTCTCTGAGCAATACAAGGGTTGTCTATATTGTTCACCGATCCATAATGTCAGATGTAGGGCTATGGGTTGTCTATACCAGCCTCTCTGCTGTTTGACATCTGTTGTCCTTGTAAGGTAGACATTATGACATATAGTAGGTCTTCAATATAATAATTTAGCAAAACACACCCCACAATGCATCCTGTCATTACACAATCACAGCAACCTCCACACAGGATACTGATGACAAACACACACACACTTGCCAGTACTGAGATTCAAACCCCTACCTAGCTATATATTGCTCCTTCAGTGGACCGCAGTTATCACATGTGCCACAGAGGTTGTTGGATAGATGTTGTCCCAAGGTACTTCTAAGGTGAGGAACATCACCAGCCCTTGTAAATACTGGCATTGGGTAATGGAGTGGGTGAGAGATCCCAAAAATAATTTTACCTAATCACACATTTACATTTGCCAGGGAGAGGTTCAAACCTCTTTCTAATAACCTTTGCGGACCATTATGTTACACATTTACCACATGCACCACTGACCTAACGTGGTATAGGTTTTGCAACAGATACTTGTAAGGTGAATGATATCTGCAGGACTGCAAAAGTCAGGCTCTGAGATGTGTACTGGCTGTAAATGGGGACACAATCTTTGAGGTACACACACAAACACTTGCCACAGATGAGATTCAAACCCCTAGCTGTGTAGTTATTGCTCCTACAGTGTTCCGCATTTTTTGCACACACTACAGAGCTTATAACGCTAGCCTTGCTCCAAATGTATATTTCAAGGTAAATGACATGAGCAGGCTTGCTAAACTAGGGCAATGGAAGGTGTAGTGATTGTGAATGGCCTCAAAAGCATTACTCTGTACACACACACACACACACACACACACACACACACACACACACACACACACACACACACACACACACACACACAGTTGCCATGTCTGGGATTAGAACTCTTACCTAACTAGTACAGCACACTATAGAATTATATAGTTATTACATGCACCATGGAGTTTACAGGGTTGACTCCAGTCTGAGGAGGTATTGAAAGGTGACTGACATCAGCAGACTTGCTAAAGTAGGGCAATGGGAGGTGTAGTGACTGCGAATGGCCATAAAAGCATTACTTTCTCCACATGCACCCACACACACACACACACACACACACACACACACACACACACACACACACGCACACACACGCACACACACACACTCACATGCACACACACACACACACACACACACACACACACACACACACACACACACACACACACACACACACAGAGTTTCACAGTTGGCATGTCTGGGATTAGAACTCCTACCTAACTAGTACATCACACTATTGCATTACACAGTTATTGCACATGGCACTGAGCTTATAGGGATGATCCTTCTCCAAAGGGGCATTTCAAGGTGACTGACATCAGCAGGCTAGCTAAACTAGGGCAATGGGGAGTGCAGTGTGTACAAATAACCATTCCTCTGGAAACACATATACAACACTCCATCACAGACAACTTTACATATGACAGGACTGTGTATACAACTGCTAGATGAATAATGACTTATACTGTCATGTTACACAGTTATCATAAGCACTACAGACACTATAGTGCTTAGCGCTACCAGAAGCAAATGTATACAGTGATAGACATTGCCACATCATGTTATATTGGCCAATTGGATGTGTGGTGGGTGGGACAGGCCTCATGATGGGAAGTTCTTTGTCACTGTCTGTCTCTCTCTTCCCCACATCTCTGTTTGTGTATGTTTGACCTATTATAGTGTGTTGTCCTTGGATATATGTGTGTATTCCTATCTGATGTGTGTGCAAAGCATGACTGGTGTGCAATGTGGTTTGTGTGCACAGAAATCTGCAACTGACAGATATGTATAGTCCACTGTTGTTGTCAGACATGGGCTTTATAAGTGTGGGAGCATGCTCAGTATGACCCTTCTGTATTTTGTTGTCAGACATGGACCTTGTTTCCCTAAGTGTGGGATCATGTCCAGTATGACCTTCTGTATTGAATGTGTGAATCCATTCCAGGTAGGTTGTACTGCAGTGCAGGCATTTGTGTTCTACACCTACAGCTAGCACCCTGTTTCTGCAGGATATCTGTAGATAGGTTGACAATATGGAGTCACAATGGGTAAATGATAGTGGGATACTATAGCTAATTGTATCTGTGCTGCTTGTGCTACATGGTTTTGGTGTTAGCAGAGATATTCAGACATATGTACTGTTTTACACTGTGATGTATTATGTCATCAACTACTAACATATACACTTACTTGCTCACAGTAATTTCCTGGGGAATACAAAATGAATGAAGCTGTGTCCAGTATTGTGGTCTGCAGCCTACATATTCTTGCACACTCATGCTATTCTGGAGGGGGAGCTGCAGACACTTGCTGATGGGTCTGTGTAAATGTTCCAGAACCTTGGTACTGTAGTGGCTGGGGATCCCCTGCTTGTACATCTATTGACGTGACAGAATAGCCATAACCTGCTGTGACCATACCTCTCAGCTGTACAAATTCACACAGGTTACTCAGCGGCAGGGCTCATATATCTGGTCATTTCCCCTTCACATTGTGGTTTATGAGCAGGTTTGTAGCCACCCATTCCTGGTTTTGCAGGCAGCAATAGTATGGGCACACATCAGAGTTTCAGACTTCTCACACTCCATGGCATCCATGCTTCTATACCCCCCCACCCCGTTATTCTATCCTCTTCCTACCATTATGCAAGTGATATCTGATAAGTATCCTTATAGTTATCACTTCATCCCAGTGGTTTTTAGGGGCTGGTCCATAGTTCATGCAGTAGGACATGGTGGACATGCTTCTGGGATTTGTTGACATGGCTTTGCATTTGTGTTCTGTGGACTGTGTTATCTCGTTATTTGGGACTCCATGAAATAACATACATTAGCAGTATGGGTGAGACACAGGCCTTTGATAGAGGACTGTAGGACATTTGGTAGTGATGCAGACCATCTGTAGCAGGCCAGCGCATTCTGTCACTCCTACAGTCCCAGGCTGCAAGCCACTGGATTCCCCTGGGGTGACAGGGTAGGTGTGCATGGTCTTAATGGCAATAGTTTCTGTCCTTATTAATCAATTGGTGAGGATGCCGGCAGGGTGCTGCTTACAGCTAGGGACACACCTGCATGGGACACCTCTTCAGCATGCTGGATTCTGTGGGTATTCCCATACAGAAGTGGGGGTCATATTGTACTCATACCCAACAGCAGGGATATGACCTATGATGTACCTGTGGCTGATGGTGGGGTAAACTGAGTGCATGTGTGCTATGGAAGCTTCTTGCAGCTGACTCACAGATATATGTGGAGCATTCCCATTATACTGGCTTGTGCGGGGATATCAACAGTTTCTCAGTACTTCATAACTGTACCTTTTGTGGTCTGCCAGTTTTTGGCCAGACTACATTAGTATTCCATACTACACAGACAACTAAGGTGCTGCTAACCTGTATGTACAATTCCAAAGGTGTGTCCATTTGACAGTAACATTTTATACACTCTCTGTCTAGGATATTTCCACCTATGTACTGTGTGTATGTCTGTGCCCACATTCATGCAATGTCCATCTTTCAGATGGTGACAGATATTACATCCGAACAATTAGTATGGATTACTGCTGGATTGTGTCTTGCTGGAATGCATTTTGTTTGGCACTGCAGTTGTCAGAACTTGGCCCTGTCATCAACAGTACTGGCCATAGGTCACGTGACACAATCCTCCATGCCTACATGTTGACCACTTCCACACAATATACAACACACAAAAACCTAACACACAGAGCCCTGCATATTGTACATGTGCAACAATCTATCCTGCTAATTTGGCCAGCTCAGGTAATCTGTGCTCCACTGTTATTATACCCACACGTACATGTTACTACATTTCTACGTAGGATTGTGGGGGGGGGGGCACACCTGACAACTGTAAACATTTGCTATAACTGTACTGGTATTTCAGGTACTCTGTTGTCTTCCATTTCATTCTGTATTCTGACCTATCACAAAAACTAGAGGCATATCAGTGTAGTACAGATCTTAGGTTTTATTAACCTATATTTCAGTTTCAGACTTCTTACCCTTCAGAACTAACATCCAACTGCATGACCTGTTGTAGTCTGTCTGTGTAGGTCTGGAGGGGGGCTGTTCTCTGTTGTCCTCAAGTCAGAGGCCTTAGCACAGCCTTTCTTTGTGGTTATCTACACCTGTCCTACTTGGCTGAGACTGTTGTTGGGTATGTGAGCCTCACTGACATGCATGTGTGTGTCCTATGGACACACATTTGGCCCACCACATGTCCTGAAGTGGGATTTGTCACCTTGTCTAGTACTGCCTACTATGTTGATACCAGTATTTGTTATGGATTTCATGCTACCCATATAGGTGTCTAATATCTGCTGACATACCATTCAGCCACCCGATTCCCTTGCATGCTCACATCCGTACCATATATAAAAGTAGCAGAACATACTACTCCAGTCAGAAATTGATAAGGAGAGTGACTTACCTTGTGGCTGTGCCAGTATTGAGGATGGTGCTGGAGGGCTGACTATGTCGGATGCACGTAGTACACTCCCTATACATGGTTAAGCACAGGTAGTGTCATATTTGGAATCCCTTTTACTGTATGTGCAAGTCAGAGAGAGGTGTCATTCCCTGGGTTCCTACCATGTCAGTAAATGTGCTATGTGTTGCCTCTTTGCCAAAGCCTGGGTATACTGGGCACACCTCCTTCTGCCTACAGGGGGAGGCTCAGGTTGTTCCTCCTCCGAGTCAGTCTGTGCCTGTGCTGGCCTTGGCAATGGTGGGGGGCTGTGTGGCCCTGCCCATGCTGTTCCTGCTGCAACTGTTTCTGCAGGATCATATTGTGTAGCATGGCACATACAATGAAAATTTGGGTACAATGCATCCTGTCATTACACAATCACAGCAACTCACACACGATATACTGATGACAATTCAAGCCTACCTAGCTATATATGCTCCCTTCCTGAGTGGACCGCAGTATCACATGTGCCACAGAGGTTGTTGGATAGATGTTGTCGAGATCCCAAAATAATTTTACCTAATCATGCACCACTGACCCTAGCGTGGTATAGGTTTTGCAACAGATACTTAAGGTGAATGATATCTGCAGGACTGCAAAAGTCAGGCTCTGAGATGTGTACTGGCTGTAAATGGGGACACAATCTTTGAGGTACACACACAAACACACAGATGAGATTCAAACCCTAGCTGTGTAGTTATTGCTCCTACAGTGTTCAGCATTTTGCTTATAAGGCCAGCCTTGCTCCAAAGGTATATTTCAAGGTAAATGACATGAGCAGGCTTGCTAAAATAGAGAAATGGAAGGTGTAGTGATTGTGAATGGCACACACACACACACACACACACACACACACACAGTTGCCATGTCTGGGATTAGAACTCTTACCTAACTAGTACAGCACACTATAGAATTATATAGTTATTACATGCCATGGAGTTTACAGGGTTGACTGGTGACTGACATCAGCAGACTTGCTAAAGTGGGAGCAATGGGAGGTGTAGTGAAAAGCATTACTTTCTCCATGCACCCACACACACACACACACACACACACACACACACACACACACACACACACACACACACACACACACACACACACACACACACACACAGAGAGTTTCACAGTTGGCATGTCTGGGATTAGAACTCCTACCTAACTAGTACATCACACTATTGCATTACACAGTTATTGCACATGGCACTGAGCTTATAGGGATGATCGGGCATTTCAAGGTGACTGACATCAGCAGGCTAGCTAAACTAGTGTGTACAAATAACCATTTCCTCTGGAAACACATATACAACACTCCATCACAGACAACTTTACATATGACAGGACTGTGTATACAACTGCTAGATGAATAATGACTTATACTGTCATGTTACACAGTTATCATCATCATGTTATATTAGCCAATGGTGGATGTGTGGTGGGTGGGACAGGCCTCATGATGGGAAGTTCTTTGTCACTGTCTGTCTCTCTTCTCTGTTTGTGTATGTTTGACCTATTATAGTGTGTTGTCCTTGGATATATGTGTGTATTCCTATCTGATGTGTGTTGAAAGCAGCATGTGTGTGGTGCAATGTGTGTGTGTTTGTGTGAAATCTGCAACTGACAGATATGTATAGTCCACTGTTGTTGTCAGACATGGGCTTTATAAGTGTGGGTTTGTTGTCAGACATGGACCTTGTTTCCCTAAGTGTGGGATCATGTCATATGACCTTCTGTATTGAATGTGTGAATCCATTCCAGGTAGGTTGTACTGCAGTGCAGGCATTTGTGTTCTACACCTACAGCTAGCACCCTGTTTCTGCAGGATATCTGTAGATAGGTTGACAATATGGAGTCACAATGGGTAAATGATAGTGGGATACTGTAGCTAATTGTATCTGTGCTGCTTGTGCTACATGGTTTTGGTGTTAGCAGAGATATTCAGACATATGTACTGTTTTACACTGTGATGTATTATGTCATCAACTACTAACATATACACTTACTTGCAAATGAATGAAGCTGTGTCCAGTATTGTGGTCTGCAGCCTACATATTCTTGCACACTCATGCTATTCTGGAGGGGGAGCTGCAGACACTTGCTGATGGGTCTGTGTAAATGTTCCAGAACCTTGGTACTGTAGTGGCTGGGATCCCTGCTTGTACATCTATTGACGTGACAGAATAGCCATAACCTGCTGTGACCATACCTCTCAGCTGTACACATTGTGGTTTATGAGCAGGTTTGTAGCCACCCATTCCTGGTTTGCAGGCAGCAATAGTATGGGCACACATCAGTTTCAGACTTCTCACACTCCATGGCATCCATGCTACTATACCCCCCACCGTTATTCTATCCTCTTCCTACCATTATGCAAGTGATATCTGGTCCATAGTTCATGCAGTAGGACATGGTGGACATGCTTCTGGGATTTGTTGACATGGCTTTGCATTTGTGTTCTGTGGACTGTGTTATCTCGTTATTTGGGACTCCATGAAATAACATACATTAGCAGTATGGGTGAGACACAGGCCTTTGATAGAGGACTGTAGGACATTTGGTAGTGATGCAGACCATCTGTTGTCACTCCTACAGTCCCAGGCTGCAAGCCACTGGATTCTGGGGGGTGACAGGGTAGGTGTGCATGGTCTTAATGGCAATAGTTTCTGTCCTTATTAATCAATTGGTGAGGATGCGGTGCTGCTTACAGCTAGGGACACACCTGCATGGGACACCTCTTCAGCATGCTGGATTCTGTGGGTATTCCCATACAGAAGTGGGGGTCATATTGTACTCATATAACCCAGGGGATATGACCTATGATGTACCTGTGGCTGATGGTGGGGTAAACTGAGTGCATGTGTGCTATGGAAGTTTTTGCAGCTGACTCACAGATATATGTGGAGCATTCCCATTATACTGGCTAAGGTGTGTCCATTTGACAGTAACATTTTATACACTCTCTGTCTAGGATATTTCCACCTATGTACTGTGTGTATGTCTGTGCCCACATTCATGCAAAGTCCATCTTTCAGATGGTGACAGATATTACATCCGAACAATTAGTATGGATTACTGCTGGATTGTGTCTTGCTGGAATGCATTTTGTTTGGCACTGCAGTTGTCAGAACTTGGCCTGTCATCAACAGTACTGGCCATAGGTCACGTGACACAATCCTCCATGCCTACATGTTGACCACTTCCACACATATACAAACACAAAACCTAACACACAGAGCCCTGCATATTGTACATGTGCAACAATCTATCCTGCTAATTTGGCCAGCTCAGGTAATCTGTGCTCCACTGTTATTATACCGTTACTACATTTCTTTGTGGGGCACCTGACAACTGTAAACATTTGCTATAACTGTACTGGTATTTCAGGTACTCTGTTGTCTTCCATTTCATTCTGTATTCTGACCTATCACAAAACTAGAGGCATATCAGTGTAGTACAGATCTTAGGTTTTATTAACCTATATTTCAGTTTCAGACTTCTTACCCTTCAGAACTAACATCCAACTGCATGACCTGTTGTAGTCTGTCTGTGTAGGTCTTCTCTGTTGTCCTCAAGTCAGAGGCCTTAGCACAGCCTTTCTTTGTGGTTATCTACACCTGTCCTACTTGGCTGAGACTGTTGTTGGGGCATGTGTGTCCTATGAAGTGGGATTTGTCACCTTGTCTAGTACTGCCTACTATGTTGATACCAGTATTTGTTATGGATTTCATGCTACCCATATAGGTGTCTAATATCTGCTGACATACCATTCAGCCACCCGATTCCCTTGCATGCTCACATCCGTACCATATATAAAAGTAGCAGAATATACTACTCCAGTCAGAAATTGATAAGGAGAGTGACTTACCTTGTGGCTGTGCCAGTATTGAGGATGGTGCTGGAGGGCTGACTATGTCAGATGTATACATGGTTAAGCACAGGTAGTGTCATATTTGGAATCCCTTTTACTGTATGTGCAAGTCAGAGAGAGGTGTTATTCCCTGGGTTCCTACCATGTCAGTAAATGTGCTATGTGTTGCCTCTTTGCCAAAGCCTGGGTATACTGGGCACACCTCCTTCTGCCTACAGGGGGAGGCTCAGGTTGTTCCTCCTCCGAGTCAGTCTGTGCCTGCGCTGGCCTTGGCAATGGTGGGGGGCTGTGTGGCCCTGCCCATGCTGTTCCTGCTGCAACTGTTTCTGCAGGATCATATTGTGTAGCATGGCACATACAATGAAAATTTGGGTATATGTAGCTGCAGAGTACTGCAAGGCTCCCCCGGATATGTCCAGGCACCAGAACCATGACTTGAGCATCCCAAACACACACTCTATTATGATTCTGGTTTGTGAGTGTGCCTCATTATAGAGTTCTTGTTCAGGTGTGTGTGCATTTCTGATGGGTGTCATCAGCCACGGCTACAGTGCGTAACCAGCATCCCCCACTAAGTGGGCATATGGGATGTCCCCACTGGCAAATCTCTGGTACATCTGCATCATATGCCAGATGCAGGAGTCATGATAGCTTCCAGGGCTGCCAGCACACACATTCATTATAATGCCTTGGGCATTGCACACAACCTGGCAGCTGATGGAGAGGAAGCCCTTGTTGTTTATGTAGACCCTACCCCGCTCGCCAGGTGGTGCTTTGATGTGTATGTGCATGCAGTTTATAGCACCCACTACCTCAGGGTATTCTGCTATTTGGTGGAAGAGATGGAATATTGCTGGTCAACACCTCACAGATGTTGTGGAAATATATGTGCTCAGCGGCATGTGCTGACATGGCATCCAGGAACTGGTAGAGTACCCTGGATGATGATGCCTGTGAGATTCTCATGATATTTCCAGTTGGTCTTTGGAAGGTACCTGTGGCTAGTATTCTTAAGTCTACACATACCTTGGTATCCACTGGGATGGGTTCCCCTCTGTTGGTTCTGTGTGTGAGGCGTGGCCAGCACAGCTCAACAATTTGCTGTAGGAGGTCCCTATCCACCCTATAGTGCTACACCATCTCCAGCTCATGTACCCCCGGTAAGTTACCCTGGGTATGTACACTCTTCTCCTTTTCCTCACTGTGGGTTAGTCGTCAGCATTCTCATCTTCATCACCCTCACCCTCTTCCACATATTGATTTATGAGAGCAAAAGCAGCCCCTATAATTTTGTTGGTTTTGTTAGGTAAAATCTCCCCATTTGTGTACACTGGTGGTGTAGAGTTTGTGGGAAAAAACAGAGTGAAAGGTTTTTGCATAGTTTATAGTAGTGTGCTGGGCTGGGCTGCTGCCTGTGTAATTGGCTGATTCTGGTACATTTCACCTGTCAGCTATGCTAGTTCTCCTTGATTACCTTCCTACTGCTGGTTTCCCTTCACATTGCCTTCCTGTTTAAGCCCTGAGTTGTGCTGTGCAAACCCAGTGCTCAGATGTGAATGAAGCTGATATTTCCTGGTTCATTTATTTATTTTTTTTGTTTACAACCCGGTGCGCGGTGCGCACACCCGTTTAGGCAATGTAAATACTGCTAGGCAGCTTCAGACACACCCCCTTCCTTAGCTGTGCTTAGCTAAGGGCAAACATAGGCCACAGAGCTCTAATAAGCTTACAACATGCATGAAACACACCCTTATGAAGTCATCTAGCTCTTAGGCTTACACCATGGTGTTACTGCACCTACACTGTTGGGTGCAAGCTAGCACTGAAGGGAAATCTGCGATTCAGTATCATTCCCCTCATTTGCATAGAATTGACTGCTAATGCATGGTTACAAAAGCGACACTCAGACTTCCCCCTTAGAAACCACTATTCCATGGTCTTGTTGTGTTATGCGTGCCATTGACTATTATGGCAAAATGATGATTTTGGTTTAAAAGCTTATTTCCAGATTTTTTTATTATATGCGGGCTGATCCCCTTTGCGCACCGCTGCCCTATGCTTAAACAGCCGAAATTGGCCAAAAAAAAGTATTTTTTTTATCATTTTGAAACTGGTTTTCATGCCTATGGCCATATATCTGGCCATTGGCATGCCTAATCTGTATAATATATGCATTTTTATGAGCTGTCATGCCTCTGTTTTGTAGTTTGCAGAAATGTATTCAGCTCCTGGATTGCTAATTCACCTCATTTGCATAGTTTTCAACAACAAATGAGGTAATTAGCATACAGTGGCTGTGTCTGTGCAGGAATAGTGCAGGAGCGCACGTGCACGACCCGGGAGCTCATTCTTGGATTGCACATCAGCCATATTGCCTGCAGCAGCTCTTGCACTATTCCTGCATGCCGTTCAGAGCTTGCTGAATCCTGGGGTGTAAGGTTTTTCTTCCTTCAGAAGCACCTGGAAAAGCTCTTTCCATCTTCTTTTCATGTTCTATGGCCTAGTGAGTAGGTTGTTACTGACATCTCTTATGAGCAGTGTGTGATGATTATATTCTTTATCCTTCAGTCTTTGCCTTGCAACCTAGTAGAGTTTCTTTTAGCCATTTGCTGGGTTGCTTTCCAGAAACTGATTGAGTCCATCTAATCTATTGTGACTGCTCCCTTAGCCTTTTAGTTAACCAAACAATATTTCTTCTTAGCCTAGTTCCTCTTTTCTATTTCACACATTTTCAGCAGCCCTTTTTTTTCTTTTGATAACTTCCTGGACTTCTACATTTCACCACAAGCTTTTTTTATATACTTTAGTTGCATACTTACATTGGTGGAATTAATATAGGCTATTCACAACCAAAATTTATCACACATACAATTTTGAAAAAGTGCCATTCTTATTTGACTGCATTTTTTTCCTATTTTACCTGAAGTGTTAGTGCCCTAAGCCCAAAGAATTCTCAGAAACTCTCTGGCTTTCACTCAAGTCAATGTCCCAGTCCACTGGGCCATTCCTTAATTTTCTCATAACTTTTTGCCAAGGGTGACATCACCCAGCAAGAAAGTAATTATTTAATGGTAAAAAAATAAAGAAGAATCCCAGTCATTTTTGTAATCCCAAAGATCCATAAGAACATCCTTGATCTGTGCATGTACCCCAATATGTCAGCAGAGACTCTTTTACAGAACTATTTTCAATGTATATGGATGGTTTGCTGAAACCATACTATACAAATTTTCCCAGTTTGTTTCAGGATTCCTGGGACCTTGAAATGGTTGAGGGAGATGATTTCTTTGAGCTGACAACTCGATCTTATATTAAAAATATTATTTTTTATATTCAAGGGTGAATACTTTCTGTAAGTTTCCAGAGTAGTAAGGTGTACTGCCATACCTCTCAGCTTCTTACAGTAAGAAATCTGGACAAAGCTATGAAAAAAGTAGTACACATATGGACAATTTTTAAACATTGCTCCTACAAACTTAGAAAGTTGATAGAATAACGGGTTTTGCATTAGCATGAATTTCCTGAAGGGTATGAAGTCTAAAACTCAAATGTCTGTCATTATTTTCTAACTTCAATCTTTAATTATTTGCCACTAATTTGCCAGAAAGCCACAATTTTATGAAAAATGGACCACAAATATCAGGCAAAAATCTGGACATTCTGCGAAAATATGTACCGTTGAGAGGTATGGGTGCTGCAAATGTCCCTTATTTTCCAATTTAGTCCTTTCTTACTGAGAAAACCATGGTATACTAGACAGTTAATGCCATCCTTTTTTAATTAACTATTTTTTTAATGGATTACATTTTTATTGTTTGGTATGAGGATCAAGATACACAACAGTAGCTTTTTAACTTTGTTCATGGCAGTGCAACATTCCTAGGTTTTAATTTCATTGTACCCAGGAAACCATAACCTTCCTTGATGTCTTGGTCTGCGAAGACACTGGTGGTTATGGTTCCAATATTTTTAAAGAAGGCCACTTTTTCAAACTGTTATCTTCATTTTGAAACAGGAAAAAAGCATGGTCAAGGGGCAATATATTGGATAGTTCATGATTATTTCTAATGCCAAGTATGGTAATGAACAATAATTTATTTTAAAATATATGTTTTAGCACATAAATATCCTGAACGTTTGATTGATAAAATAGAACACTTTGTGAAAACAAATCTAATTGTCAGGTATGCCCCTTCCGAATGCCCCCCCCCCCAGCTAAGCTTATCCATGATAACAATCATCCATCTGGATTATCCATTATTTTATATCATTCATTTGAATCTTCCTCAATAATAGAATTACTGAAAAATGGAAGCTTAAGCAAATTATCAGGTAATGAAGCCCAATAAGGGTGCGGGTATCATTTTAATGACTTATATTGCTAGTCTCCTGGTTGTTTCTTGATCTCTCCAAAGCCTTCAAAACTGTATCCCACAGACTACTTCTATCCAAACTAACTTCACTAAACCTCTCTAAGTCTGCACTATCTTGGTTCTTCAGCTATCTCTCCAACAGATTCCAGGCAGTGAAATGACAATCCAACTTCTCTGACTTCCTACCCATTCAAACAGGGGTACCCCCAAGATTCCATCCTGGGACTGCTACTTTTTAATATCTTTATCAATGATCTCCATTCTTCCTGTGCATCTCTAGCGTTATTCAATATGCAGATGACTCTTCTATCTTCTCCTGCTCTGTTAACATCCCTCACCTCCATACCCACACCCAAGAGTCCCTTCACACAGTCAAAAGATGGCTTAATTCCAACCAACTATTACTGAACCCAAAGAAAACCAAACTACTTCTGTTCCTTTCTAAACCTCTCCAACATCACAAAGCTACCTTTACTGTCTCCTCCCTGAATAACACAGTCATCTCTACTGAACCTCACACTAAACTTCTAGGTGTTATTATCGACAGCCTAATAATGTTTGATCTCCACACTCAGCAATGCATTAAAAAGACACATCAAAAGCTGGGCTTGCTATACATGCATAAAAAGTTCCTCACTAATGCTTCATGACTCTCCCTTGCATAAGCTTTCCTACTCCCCACTCTACTATATGCAGCCCTTATGCTCACAAATCCCCAATCCAATCTTCTGTCCACACTAGAACTCATTTAAAATAAAATTGCAAGATTTGCCTCCAACCAGCCTTATCGTACCCATCACTGCATTGCACTAAAAAGCCTGCAGTGGCTGGAATTTCATCATCAAATTCTACTACCCCAGCTTCTCATGGGGTCTATATTAAATCAGCCAATGCTTAAAAATGAGAACGCTGATTTATCAACCCCATGTAAGCGAAAGTTTACAATCCCGAACACTTAGAACAGCGATTTTTTTCCCAGGGAAAAAAAATCGCTTTTCCAAAAAAGAAAAAAAAACTTTAAAACATTACATAAAGTGGGGTGCTTTGCCCCCCACACCTCCCAACTTAAATATACCAACTCCGAGATCACACTACAGTGATGAAAATGGCAAAATAACGAAGGTGGCTAAGCGATTTCTTTCCCAGGGAAAGAATTCGCTTAGATGCCGTTTCGGTATTTTTCCGTTTTGTGCTTTCAAGTTTGATCAAGATGCATTCAAAAGAATGTGTCTTCGATCATATAATAGGGAACCTTCTCATGACACATTCTGTCTTATATGAACCTTCCTCATGCTGCTCTGTCTCTACTCTTATCCAGCCTTACACTTCCAACTGTGCTCTCTGCAGATCTCAACAATACCTACTGCAAGTCTATAAGCCCAATAAAAATATCGGCAAACTCCTCTACAGCTACTCTGTAGCAAGTGTCTGGAATAAACTACCACTATGTGTTAGATCTATCACCAACCCTAAGTCCTTTAAAATAACTCTGAAAGATAGCCGCTACAACTCTTGGTCTTGCTTATCTAATGACCCAACTTAATTTAACTTTTCATTTTCTATAATTGCTACCTTTTTGACCCAACTTAATCATATCCTCCATCTTATATAATCTTGATGCCTTCTCTCCTGGCGCAACCACTGCCTCTTCATATTATGCCTAACAGTCTGTTGTACTCTTAGCCTCCTTGAACTTTTATCTGTTCACTAGCCTTTTTCGTGGGGGTACCCCCTGTATATATTATATATATAAATCTTCTACTTCTCTAACTGCTTCTCTTACTGCTTCCACTGGTTTGTGACCTCATATATTACTTTTTCTTTCCTATTACTTGTTTGCTACAGACTGTACTGTATTATGTTGTATATATTATAGTCTTAGCATGCTGTTAATTATCTGTTTTCTTTAACATTTTTGCACTTTTTACTACACATGTTTAGTTTAAAAATAACTTGTTTATGTGTAATAATTTCCCACTTTGTTACTTTTGTTTCTTGTAATACTGGAGCTTTTCTCCTTGGGCCTCCGCTATTGCCCAGTCGGATTAACCCAGTTAACAAATGTCAAATAAATAAATAAATAAATATCAGCCCTAAATTTGTCAGACTAGGCTCATCACCAAGAATTATTTTTAAATCCAACAATAATATAAGGGGCAGTTAGAAAAGAAACCTTGGAACAACAGCAAATCTGTCAATATAGCTAAATGTGGTTGTTATTCCAGCTGTCAATACACTAATGAAGGCCCAAACAAAGTAATTCACAAATTCTTCAGAATCATAATATACCCTTTCAGAATCAATCATAATACAGCGAAGGTTGTGTATACTGTTTTGTATAATGGGTGCCCAGCATCCTATGCTGGCAAAATAGAGCATAAACTGCAGAAGAAGGTCATTAAACATTGCAATGAGAATGCTTTATTTATACAGACCCCTGGCTTGTGCAGCTTTCAAAAAATTCTTGTTTTTCATCCTGGAGAAAGTATACAAAGACTCTAGCAGTGGGGACTGGGTAACTACCCTGGTTCACAGGGAATTGCACTGGCAGATTCTCTTAAAGAATAATGCTTTGCCGGGTTTAAATAACTGTAGGTTTCTGTAGTATTTGTTTTAAAGTTGCAGTCTGATAGGATGATACATTAGTTAATTATTTAAGTAGTGAATATGTGGGATGGTTCATTCTTACTTTTGGAACAAAAGAGCTCAATAAACATATACTTTTTCCTGTTTTTTTCAGTTATACTTTTGATAGTTCTCGAGATGGTTTTGAACATCACTGTCACATCCATAATTTTTTGGTTTTGGCGTATTCCTGTTGCCTCACCCATGTGGACCCAGGCAGTTTTCATATCCTTTTCAGTTTGTCCTGATATAGGCTTTCAGCCTTTCCCAGTAAGAGCTTACATGTCCCCCAATATCAACACCAGCTTATGTTGTCCTGCTTCATGTAGTAGTTCCAGCAACTGGTGCTTGAATGTAGTCTTTTCCTCCTTATAATAACCTTGTTGAGGTGCTGTGATTATGAATATTGCCACTTCATTCCACAGGAGTCTAACTGCTATGAGCCTATTATTAATTTTGATGTTATTCCTCACTGTATTCAATAGACTCTCCCTCACAATTACCACACTAGTTCTAGTCTGTCCTCACTGAGTAATAGACTACTCTGGATTCCAAGCCACGTGGCTTTACTGCACTACTTTTCCATCTTGTCTCCTAAATACAAAGGATGTCCTATCTCCTTCTTACCATCATGCCATCCACTTCCATGATGCATCTTGTCAGTAAATCTATGTTCAGTGCAGAAATCCTTAATTCATATTTGGCAGATCGATTGGTTTTACATACAGATTTTACTCAACAGAACTGTTATAGGTAACGCAGGATGGGCAACTGGATAGTTGTCAGCCAGTAAAATATTGACCCATGGTTGCATGACAGATAAACCCCATTCAGCATTATCATGGGTCACTGGTATAGAACATGTCCTCATCCCACTTATCCCTAGCAAATACCCATGTCTGTGCTCATATTTTGACAACATTAGTCTACATGATAAAATCACCCTAGCTCTGAAATGGTGCACAGTCTGTGATTTATATTCTATCTGGAAGATACTATGCACTGCAGATGATGCCTAAGCAGCTGGTCTACAAATCTCTTCCCTTGAGAGGCACCACCTAAAGTATGTGCTGTTGTCCATGACTCCATTCAGTTTTTTGGGGAGAGTTTGAGGTGGAAGCACTGATCATGCTTTGGGAGGTAGAAGGATTCCCCCAGAAAATGATGAGAACATGCAGACTCAACAATGATATTGACTAGAGATCACATCAAACCCCTATATCTTGTGCTTGAGAGGTGAAGACCTTAACAATTACGGCAATCTTGCAGCATGATAGATGTTACTGTTATATATACATATGCATCTGCCTCTGTGAGCCTCTGTTGATAACAAACAATTCTAAACAAAGAATTTCAGACAGAATTCTGAACACTGAAATCAACTGAAGTCCACACATACCATTATCAACAAATAGTATAGACAGAATTCTAAACACAGAATTCTGAAAGCATAATTCCATAGCTAGAATTCTAATGCTAAATTCTACAGGCAGAACTCAAAGCACATCATTTTATACAAATATTACAACAGAAGGAATTCCACAGAAGGAAGTATAAACAGAACATTCTAGACTTGATTTCTACAGATACAGGACTAAATAACAAATTCTACAAATGGATTTCAAAACAGAGATCAAAACACTATTTGACTATGGAATCCCAGAATGCTAGGAAATAAAAACATTGAAAATGAAAATCAGAAATAGAGATGGTAGAATTATTAAACTGAAAGTGTTTTTGTAAGGGGAACTCCTTAGATGCATTAAGAAGAAGAAGAATGGAGATATCTCCCAAAACAAAGGAATCACCATTGATGCACAAATAGAACCTGCACAGGAAGTGGTTTCCTACCTTGGCATCTTGTGTTTCAGACAAGTGACATTTGGGGAATTTTACCTCAGTCAATTGCAGATATACCTATAAACACAAAACTCTACACCAAGATTTCCATGGACAGAATTCAAAACTCAGAAATTTCATATATCAAATTGTATAGAAATGTCTAAATACAGAATTCTACAAATAGAATTACATGCAGAGAATTAAAAACAGAAACTTATACTCAAAAGAATTGTATTGCAGAACTCAAAACAGAATTCCACAGATGAAATTCTAAATGCAGAGTTCTATATATAATATCCCACAGATATACTTTTATAGCTAAAACAAAGTTAATAAGCCAAACATTGCCATGCATATCCCTTGTTATAGAAAAAAAATATCAGGGTAGAAAGTTATATAATGACTGCACATATGTAAACTTGCATGAAAATAGTACTCATAACATGGATATAAAGTGAACTGCCATGGCTTACTCTACTAACACTCGCAAGAGCTATTTCATATAAATAATATCATATCCACTATTGCTTATAAAGGATTCTTGAACCAAATCACTTACCCAGTTAACAAATGATGAATGAATAAATAAACAAATGGTGTACAATCAAAATGTCGTGGCTGAAGTGTGTGACAATGGATAACAAAAAGCAAGTTTGCACAGGTTTGTATGTGCGAAAAAAAACATGCTGAATACAAAACAGTGAATGGTATTGTGGATTCGTTGTTGTGAATTCAGTATATTAAGTGGAGATCAGACTATAGTGGTGTCAAAGGAAAAAACTTCAAAGACCAATGCACGTTAGGTTCAAGCAAGGCACCCTTTATTACTTGCAGCAAGGAGACAAAGCATGTAGGCGCAAAGTTTGTCTGATTTTCTGGTGATCAGTATGTTATTCTTATACAGTTCTCTTCATGTCTCACAGAAAATGTTACTATTCTATTGCTGACATAGTTGGATACAGCTTTCTGTATGTTCTACAGAAAATGTTGCTAGACTTATTGCTGACTGGGCTAGGTTTCTTGCTAGCTTGTAAAACATTTTGAGAAAAATAACCTGGCCTTGGGCTTATTTTAGCCCATTTCAACTTTTCAGTTCTTCATTTGTGTAGTTCTAATACGTGTTACATTTTGTCTAGATTCAAGGTACATTTCTAACTTTGGTGCAAGTAATGCTGACTATTGTTTATACTTTCAAGTGTCTATTGTTTCCTTTATCAAAGCTTCTAACAGCTGCATACTTTCTCATAGCATAAGCAGAAATGAATATCTCTTTAAGTTTCATGACATTAGCAGAAATGAAATGTCTCTTGTTAAGTTTCTAATAGCTGTGCAGATTCATGCAGTATGAACAGAATAAATGTATTAACCCTTTTAAACCTCGAATGCACTAAGCATACATATTACTATTACATATTTTTCTAACATTTTCCCCCTTTTAATACTTTTATTCTACTTTCAAGACAAGCATAAACAGTTTTTTTTCTTCCCCTAACCTCTTCCTGCTCAAAATTTGCAGTTAAGAGAGTCATTTGGTTTAAGCTCATGAAAGCATTTTCAGTTTTTTAGCGATTCAAGTTCAGCGTCTTAGTATAAGTTTTCTGAAACTGAAATGTCTATAAAGCCTTTAATCAGTCCTTTCATGCAGGGAATGCAGCAGCACACACATACCACCAGTAGGATTATTCCTACACAGATGGCAATCAGAATGTCCATCAAGATACTGCCCCACCCCCCAAACAATTTCTGGAAAAAGTCCATCAATGGATTTGGTTCTGGTGTGGTCATAGCTGACACCTGCTGAATCACCTTGAGATGGTTGTCTATCTCGTGTTCGTAGTCAGGAATATACGAACAACACTCCTCCTGGATTAAAGTGCACGTACCTCCTTTCGCTGCTAGGGTGAAGTCAAGAGCCATGCAATTTTGAAGCACTACTGTTCTCATGGCATTCAGTTCATCAGTCACCAACTCTAGGGCAGAAAAGATTGCATTACTCATTATTTCGAGAAGCTTAGACAATTTTCTCAGTTCCCAGATTGATTTCGTTGCTCCATATGCTGGCAGTACACTTGCCCACAATATAACAGTATCACTCAAGTCCATGTGTGTCAGTCCATTGCCCACAGCATAATGGTTTTTCCAGCGTGCGTTGATTTGCCCCACTGGGTTGACAGGTTTCTTGACCTCTTGAACATTTCAAATTCTCCCTTGAGGTAAAACTGCTGTGTGTCGTATGGCTGGAACCAGGTAGCCCAAAAAACAACTGCTGGACCAATTCTCAGGTAACCATTTCTATGTTTTTCTACCACATACAAAGTAACAGTCTTCTACTTTAGTAGTAACTTTACTATGTCCTGGCTCTGCATGAAACATTTTTTTGTCAATTATAGACAGTTGCTTATAAAGGTCAGCATTATGTTTTACTTCTTCAGTTTTCCTATGCATCAGTTCAAAGAATGTATCATAGCTTGTGTTGCAATAGGATCTGGTGTTATCAGGTTTAGTGTAGCATCTATAGGGAATAGTCACTTTGCAATTGCTCCAACTCACTTGAACCGTATCATTTTTTTAAAAACACGCAGTTCCCTTCTGTTGAACAGACAAGTGCAATGCTACTTTATCTTGTGATGTGACGTCGGTCTAATGTATCATGAATTAGGTTTTCCCAGGTCTTGTTGGCTCCTAGGGGAACTGAAGTTAACAGTAACCCCCCATATGCTGTTGGTAAAGTTGTGCAAATCCAGAAATTTGAAACATTGAAAGTTTCAGCATACACATATTTGATTGCCTGGTAAGTGTTAAAGTTCGGGTGCCACTCACGCTTGTTTAGTTCAGTTTGTGTGGCTGGAAAAAGGAATGGCCACAACAAAAAGATTATTGTCACTAGTACAGTCAACAGGATGGTTATGCAATACTTTTGTGGAAATGGTTGTGGAAACGATTGTTCTGCATTTCTGTTTTCTCTGATTCTTCCAAGTAGGTGTATTTGGATCTTTCTGGATTCCGTCATTTTCACTTTGGACACATGCTCTTACTCTCTGCCCTAATAGGACCTTCAGCACCGATGGTTTCTTCACTGGGGTTGAGACGGATCAATCCTATTGATTTGACCCCCCCTTTGTAGCCGGACTTTGTGCTGAGGGCCTCGATGGAGAGGAAAGATTTTTGTCCAACTCAAAGTTCTTAACCAGTTTGCAGTGCATCAGGTGTATCAACGAAGCTCATTCTGCTATCTTGACTGCAGTGGGTGTCAAAAGAAGCACCTGGTAGGGACCTTCCCACCTCAGTGATGACCAGTTCTTCCTCTTGATGTTCTTGATCCACACCCAATCTCCGGGTGACACTGCCACTTCTGATGTCTCGGTTTGTTTTCTATCTGAAACAGAATTTAACTGCAACAGATGTTTAGAACTCAACAACTTTTTCATATATTCAGCTAGTGTGAAATCAGCTTCCTGGTCTGATGACATGAGAAGTTTCCACTGGGGTGTGTAATAAGCCCTTCCAA
Organism: Protopterus annectens; assembly: GCF_019279795.1. NCBI lineage: Eukaryota > Metazoa > Chordata > Ceratodontiformes > Protopteridae > Protopterus > Protopterus annectens. The sequence continues at coordinate 1,607,385,634 of NC_056735.1, read as the reverse complement.
ATAATTTTTCAAAAGGAGTCAATCCTTTTGCTGTAGGGACAGTTCTCATGCTCAACAGTGCCAGGGGCAAACAGTATAACCAGTTTTTCCCTGTCTCAGCTATTAATTTTCTCAATTTGTTTTTCAGTATACCATTATGCCTTTCAACTAGCCCTGCAGATTGTGGATGGTATGCACAATGATTTTTTTAAAGAAATACCAAAATGCTTACTTAACTGCTGTATGGTTTGATTTACAAAGTGTGTACCACTGTCACTGTAGATTCTTTCTGGAATACCAAAAATAGGAATGATTTCCTTGACAAGTACGTTTGGCACCATAGCTGCATCTGGATTTTTGGTTGGAAAGGCTTCCACCCATCTGGAAAACATATCTACAATGACAAGACAATACTTCTTATTTTCACATTTGTTCAATTCTATGAAATCCATACAGATAGTGTGAAACGGATATGGTGGTGTAGGGAAACTCCCTTACTTGGGCTTTATCGCCCCTTGTGCATGATGTTTGTTACAAATCTGACACATCAAACAAAATTTTTTAGAGTAGTTTGTAAATCCGTGCGCTGTAAACACCTGGTTCACCAGCTGTACCATCCTCCCTGTTGCGACATGGCACTGCCCATGGCTCAACAAAGCTGCATATCGGAACAAATTAGAGGGTAATATCGGTTTTCCCTCTTTAGAGATGTACAGCCCCTTTTCGAGGATTGCTCCTTGTTTTATCCATCATTGTTTTTCAGCTTGCATAGTAAGTGTCTGCATTGTTTTTAACATTTCTAAATCTAAAATCTCAGAGGGTTGTAATTCCTCATTTAAAAGAAATACTTCTGTGGCTGCTTGCTTTGCAGCTGCATCAGCTCTCGCATTACCTTTTGAAATTCTATCTTGTTGCTTGGTATGAGCTGTGCATTTACAAATGGCTATTTTCTGAGGTAACTGAATACATTCTAAAAGATCTAAAATAAACTGTGCATGATTTATAGGTTTGCCAGTAGATGTTATCATTCCCCGGTTTATCCACTGTTGCACAAAAACATGTACAGTAGAAAAAGCGTACTGGCTGTCAGTAAAAATGTTTACACATTTACCTTTTGCTAAGGTACATGCCTGTGTCAGGGCAATCAATTCTGCTGCCTGTGCAGATAAGTTATGTGGTAAAGGTTTTGCTTCTATAATCCCAGTATCAGAGACTACTGCATATCCTACTAAGTTCTGTCCTGTAGGACCCCTTTTGCACGAACCATCCACGTAGTATGTCACCTCGGCATCATCCAAGGGGACATCTGTGAGATCTTTTCTAGGTAGTGTCTTTTGCTCAATTACCTGCAAGCAGCTGTGCGGTGTGCCGACAGCAGGGGTCGGGAGCAGAGTAGAAGGGTTTAAAGTCATGCATCGTTCAGTTGTCATATGAGGTTGGCTCAACAATATAGTCATACAGGAAAGATGTCTAGCAAGGGAAAGATATGCTACCTTTTCTTGTAGTAAAATAATCGCGACTGCATGAGGTACTCTCAAAGTGAGAGGGTGGAATAAGACTACTGAGGCTGAAGCCTGTACTGCCATTGCAGCTGCAACTATTGCTTGTACACAGTGAGGTAAGGACCGTACCACTGGGTCTAGTTGTGATGAATAGTAAGCAATGGGGCGTTGCTTATCCCCATGCTGTTGTGTTAATACTGATGTCATGTAACCCTGCTTACAATCTACAGTTTGGAAAAAAACATTTATGGTAGTTTGGCAATCCCAGAACTAATGAGGATGCTATCAACTGCTTTAGTTTACAGAAGGCAGATTCTGCCTCTGGTGTCCATTGCAACAAATCCTGTGCTGCCATAGGCTTTTTATATATAAGGTCAGTCAGAGGTGCAGATTTCAAGGCATAGTTTGGAATCCAGCTTCGGCAAAAATTAGTTGTACCCAGGAAGGACATCATTTCCTTCTTGGTAGTGGGTTTTGGTGCTTGCAAAATTGCTACTTTTCTGTCCTCATCTAATGTTCTACCTTCCTTGGATATTACATATCTCAGGTATTTGACTTGTTTTTTCCACAGCTGCAGTTTACTTTTATTTACTTTATGTCCTTCAGCGGCTAAAAATCATAGAAGTGCTATGGTATCTTCTCTACAATCCTGCTGGGTAGGGGCTGCCAGCAAGATGTCATCAACATAAAGTAAAATCTGACTGCCTCTTGGTGGGGTGAATCCCGTCAAGTTGCTTGCCATTTCTTGTGAGAATATTGTTGGACTTTCACAATATCCCTGTGGTAGTCGCGTATTCGTGTACCTTTTCCCCTGAAATGTAAATGCAAACCAATACTGGCTGTCAGGGTGTATCAGTATTGGAAAGAACGCATTACTGATGTCTACCACAGAAAAATACTTTTGTTGAGGTTTCAAATCATTCAACAAGGTGTGTGGGTCTGGCACCGTAGGTGCCCTTGATATTACTGCATCATTTACAGCTTGTAAGTCCTGGACCATATGCCATTCTCCATTGGCCTTTTTAACTGGAAATAAGGGTGTATTACATGGTGAATCAGGAGATTCTACCAGTATTCCCCCTTTAAGTAAGGCTGCTATAATAGGCTTTATCCCTGCCTCTGCATCTTTTCTTAAGGGATACTGTCTTTTTTTGTGGTTTGAATTCTGATTTTGGCATGATAGTAACTGGTCCCGCTGTACGAATAAGTCCTACATCTGATTTTCTTGTTGACCAGAGAGTCTCTGGTATGTCTCGTAAGGCATTCTCTTCCTCCTTTAATAGGAGTGTCAATCAGCTGTCTTTGCTAGACTGCAAGTGCACAGCTGGGTTGGTCTGAGTTATCCAATTCAACTTTTGTGTTTGTATTCCTTGTTCTGACAGATCTAGTTCTGTTTGTTTCTCCCATCTCGTGACTTTTTCTCCTAGGTCTGCCCATTCTATATTTTTGTTCTTGGTTAAGCTAACATGTGGTAATCGATTAGATTTATAAAGTGCAAAGAACTCCTGGGACAATGAACAGCTGGCTACACTGTTCCCTTCTGTGTCCCAGTACAGGTTACGTAATATCAATCTGTTTGCATGATTCTCAAATAACGTTTGCTCATATTCCTTATCAGGTCCTGGTGTGTTACAATAATACAGGGTACAGTGCAACAGGCATTGCCTATCAATGTCAAGGGAGGGGAACTTGCTGATGGCTACATTCATTAACTCTTCGGTCACAGACCCTGGACCAGTCGTAACCAAGTCCTGGCTGTACCAATAAAACATTTCACCCTCTGATTGTACTGCGAAGGTATCAATTTGTCGCTGTGCTTCCATACCCTGCATGGTTGGGACTACTGCTATACCAAATAGCTGCATAAGGTCTCTGCCCAAGAGGTTTACTGGGCATTTTGTAGAAACTACAATTTTGCTTTTTTGTGTCAATCCTGAAACTGGATCAGTTATTGCAATGTTATGGGAGAAAGGCTCCAGATACAGCTGTCCATTAGCCGCTTGACCAATATATAATCAGGTGACTCTGCATTCTCTGGCAGTTTGGAGGGATGTATCAGGTTTCGCGATGGCCCTGAGTCACACAAGAATTTGACTTCCCTCCCTTCTACCAAGAGTGTAACTTCTGGTTTTGTGTCTGCTAAATAGAGCTCCAAGCTCAATAAAGCTAGGTCTAATATCTCTTTTTCTTCGTTGTCACTAACTTCCTGCACTTCCTCTACTCCCTCTATCACATTCTCATTTTTCCTTTCTTCGCTAGCCCCTTCTAGTGATTCTTGACTACCATACAGTCATTCCTCACCCTCCTTGTCTTCCGTTGTTGCCTTCTTGTTTTTCTTGCAATCCCTTGCCAAATGTCCCTTTTTACCGCATTTAAAACATTCTCCCCTTTTCTTCCACCCTTCAAAGTCCTCTGATCGTTGATCATATTGTTTGTTTCCCTGCGCGTTTTTCTTGCCTTTTTTCCCAGACTGTACTACATAAACTTCTGCTCCATCTTCTATAGAAAATACTTGAGCTTTCTTTTTCTTTTTGCTATTAAAATGCCTTTCGGCATGCCTAGCATATTCAAGTAATGATTGTAACCTGCTTGTACGATGGCCTACCATGTGTTTTGTAATAAAACTGCTTATTGGCATGCTACTGCCTTTTAAAAATGCATTCTTTAACTGCTGTTCATATGGGGAATCTTGTGTTTGATCTTCAGGTACCTGCATTCCACAGTGATTATTAAAACACTCTAACAATCTGGCATAATACCGGTCAATTGTTTCACCTTCTTGTTGGATGCATTGATTAATGCAAGTCCAGTCTGCCCTAGGTTTCCATTTTTCAGAGATGCGGTCTGTCAGACCTTTTACTCTGGTGTCTAATTCTGTGCTGCTATGTAGGAGGGGTCTTTGTGCAGCATCACAGGGATTCCAGTTCCCACTAATCATGTACCAGTCTAGCCCTACAATCCGTCTAACTACCTTTTCTATCTCTTCTCCATTTAGATTATAACTCAGCCTCATTCCTTGTAAATCTTTTGAGAATTTTCTAAAATTAACCTTTGGATGGGGGATTCCCTCAGTGGCTTTCCAGATGTCTTCTGGAGTCCAAGGTCTATATACTAAAATAGTTGAGTCCTGATTGTCTTGACCTGCCTGAGGATTGGGTACTTCTATAAGTGGGCATATTTCTTCTTCTTCACTTATAGATTGTGAATTCTTAACCATCTGCCATAACTCGATGCCTTCATCTGAGTTACCTGCCTTTGTTCGGGACCTGGTCTTGATGGGATCTCTAACTTTAATCATTTTTAGTTTCATAATATCTCTATCCACAGGATATAGTGGAGGTGGACTAACTTGTTCACTTGCTTCATATTCTGGTAAGGGAGGCGGAGGTGCTGATGCTATTACTAAGTTATTGTCCTCCTTATCTAAGAACATTGTTTTTAAATCTTTGCTTTTTTGTTCCCTACGGTTTACTTCCTCAAGCCACCTGTGTGCCTGAGGAATTCCTAATCGACATTGCTTTTTTACCCGACCTTTGGAATCAGTTTTGAGCTGTTTGATAAGTTTGATAAGCGAGGATTTTTCTAATTTTCCGTCAAATTCGTATTTATTAACCCATTTTGAATAATATCTAACATTGTCGGCGGGCTGCGACTGCATGTATTTTGCATCTTCTGTTAACGGCAGATTTTGGGGTCTTTTTGTGCAGTTATTACCAATTTTGTTTCACCCTTTGATTGTTATGTAACTTCTCTTAATTTTTTAATGTGGTACCACGGATTTTGTTATAGTCTCTTCAGAATGACTGCCTACTTATTCTGTTCCTCCTGATCTATGACAAGACAGTAATCTTTTTTGTCCCTGACTTGCAAGAAAAATACAGTCGGACAAAAACAATACACATCTAGTCCCTGATCTAAACAGAAAAACAGAAAAAAAGTAGATTTGCCTTACCTGAACCTACGTGATTGATCACCAATTCATGGAGACCCATACTTCAGTCACAGATCAGAAAGTGGCTGGCCTCTTTTGAATGACAATTCAGTTGGAGGACTTTTCATATAAGAAGAACCGATTTGGTTTCTTCCCCTTATGGTTTCAACCACCTGGCCGTCTGATCCGAGGTGAAGAGAGGGTTCTGGCTCGAAGGACTAATCTGTCAAAGGTAAAAACTTCAAAGACCAATGCACATTAGGTTCAAGCAAGGCACCCTTTATTATAGTTTCATAGTTTCATAGTTTAGTACTAGGCTATCTACCCTGGCGCATTTGTAAGCCTAGCCCTAGAGATGTGTCTTTTGCCACCCCATGTACTGGTACTAAGGTGTACAGAATAAATTTAGAATACTGTGCCTTTGTCTAGTAGTGACACATTGAAGACCCCCTTACTTATTAAAATTAGTTTACTGTGCCTCTGTCAAGTAGCGACACAGGGGTGACCCCCGGGGTAAACCTACGATCTCCCATCCACTCGTCAAGATTTCTCTTGAAGAGAGTCAGTGAGGGGCTCTGCCTAACATGAACTGGGATCCTGTTCCAGAGTATGGGAAGCCTCTGAGTTCTGAATCTGTCCCTCCAGCATGTTCTATTCATATTTGTATTGAGGTTTAAATCTTTGGCTCTCGTGGTTCTAATGGATTTGGATTTTTTGAGGTGGAGCATGTCCATCAATTCCTGGTTGGACATGGCCTTGTATGTCAGGCACAGATCACCTCTGAGCAGGCGGTATGCTACTGAATAGAGCTGGAGTTTCTTTAGCCTGGTAGCATATGACATATGTTGGAGACCCTTGATCCTCTTGGTGAGGTACTTCTGGGGTCTCTCCAGCTGTTGTAAGTGCCGGGTGAGGTACATACCAAATGGGGCATTGTACTCAATCATGGGCCTGATAAGGGAGGAGTATACGGGTACGATGACCTCCTTTGATCTGGATGTGAACCCCTTCATGATAAGGTGGGCAAGGTAGAAAGTCTTTCTAACCACTTTGGCAACGTGGGTGTCAAATGAGAGGTCACTATCGACTTGGGTCCCCAGGTCTCTGATTACTTTTTCCGTACTCAGTGGGTTACTGTCTATGTGATAATTTGTGGGTACTTTGTTTTTCCCAAAGGGGATGACTATACATTTTTTGGCATTTAGTTTAAGGCCATGACTCTGGCACCAGTTGTCCATTTCAGTGAGGCCTTTCTGTAGGATGTATGTGTCAGCTGGTGTATCGACTATGGCGTCTAGTTTGCAATCATCTGCGAACTTTGTCAGCCACAACCCTCCCATGTTTGCTTTCACATCTGAGAAATAAATGCTGAACAAGAGGGGTCCCAGGACAGAGCCCTTTGGGACACCACTTGTGACTGGCTTTGAGTCTGACATGGCTCCAGCAATTTTGACTTTATGGGTTCTATCCTTTAGCCAGTTTGCAACCCATCTTGTGACATATGGATTTACATTTAAGCTGTTGAGCTTGTCTATGATGACAGAGTGGGGTATTGTGTTGAAAGCTTTAGCCAAGTCCAGGTAGGCTGTATGGACTGTCTTGCCCTCATCAGTGGCTCTAGTGACTGTTTCGAAAAAGTCAACCAGGTTCAAAAGGCAGGATCTGCCCTTTACAGAGCCGAACTGGGTGGGATTGAGTGTCTGTAGGTCCCCAATGTTGTTGTTTATGAGTTCCATAATAATTCTTTCCATAGCTTTGCAGACCAGGCTGGTTAAGCTTATGGGGCGGTAGATCACAGGGTCTGTAGTGGAGCCTCCTTTGTGGAGTGGGACCACTGTTACTGTACACCAGTGTTCAGGTACATATCCTGTAGTAAGGCTAAGGTTAAATAGCATTTTTATATGCGGGTTTAGCTCCTCTTGGAGTTCATGTATCATGCAGCCAGGGATACTATCAGGTCCCATTGATGCTGTGTTTTTTGCTTTGCTGAGGGCGGTTCTCACCTGGACATCAGAGATGACAGGGAGGTTACATTCAGCTGGGATAAGTATTTCTTCTTTTGGAGGTGAGGGAGGGGAGAAATTTGCACTGAACCTGTCTGCCAGAATGTTGGCAATATCTGTGGGTTCGGTAAATTTGTTGTCGTTGTGTACTAACTCTGAGCATTTCTGAGGGTTTCCGCCCAGGTTTCTAACATAACTGAAGAATGCCTTGTGGTTATCTTTAGTGTCCTTGGCGATTTTTCTCTCAAAGTTGGCCTTGGATGTTTTTATGAGAGAACGTAGCTTTCTACTAGTGCTGATCAGAGATGCCTTCCCTTTATGGGATTTTGCTCTGTCTTGCAGTAGCTTCCTTCTTTTGTTATACAATTTGTTTATGGCTGGGGTCCACCAGACAGGATGCTTTCCTTTGGTGGAGAGGGTCTTGGTTTTATTTGGGATTGCACGATCCATGCATTCTTGGAAATGTCCAATGAAAGCATCTGTGTAGGATTCAGTATTGTGGGATGTGGTTTCCATTGGCCCTGTGGGCTTAAATGATACCATCTCAGTCTTAAGAAGTGTAAAGTCAGCTTTTGAGAAGTTTCTCACTGTAGTCTTTTGTGCTGGGGGTGGAGGTGGTAAATGTATATCCAGGGTGATTAGTTTGTGGTCAGATCTCACCAGTGAGGGGAATACTTCCGGTGTGGAGCATTTTGTCCCCATGTTTGTGATGATCAGGTCTAATATATTATCCCCCCTTGTGGGAGAGGTGACTAGCTGTTCCATTGCATTTGAGTTTATGAATTCCAGGAACCTTTGGGCTGGGGTGTTAGGGCTAGAATAGTGCACCTAGTCTATGTTAGGGTAGTTGAAGTCTCCCAATATGATGGTATTTGGTGAGACATTCATATCTTCCAATGTCTTCAGGAAGGCTGAGTGGGGTTCTTGAGATTGGGAGGGTGGTCTGTAACATGCAACCAGTTGTATAGCAGTTTTGCCTATGGTTAGCTGCACCTGGATGGTCTCCGATGCTTCATGAGTTGCCACTAACCTGGAGGTGTGGGTATCCTTGATGAATATGGACACTCCCCCTCCCTTTGTGGTTCAGCCCAGGTTTTGGGGCCGAAAAGCATGATACGAGGTAAAGCCTGGTAGTGCTGGGGTGCTCTCAGGAGCCTTGAACCAGATCTCAGTTACTGCGCAGACATCGATGTTCTCCATACTGAGGAGTGCTTCGAGAGCCTGCATCTTGAGATTTAGACTTCTGGCATTGAGCAGCATTACCCTTAATTTTTTTCCATTTTTGTTTTCTAAGGAGGTGGGTTCGTCATTTGAGCCTTGCCTAAAAAATGCTCTATGGGGGTGGCAAGAGCCTTAGCCAATATCCGGAAGCCCAGTGGTGACAGGTGCAAGCCGTCTCTTGTGAAGCAGTGTGGCTTGTCCAGCATGTCATCCCAAGCAGACAGACATTGGATCCCCCTAGAATGACACCAGTAATTGAGCCAATTATTAAAGCTGATCATCTTGTCTTTGTATTGTGGCATCATTCTTGGTGAGGGCAAGATGCTGCTCAGGGTCAGGGTCATACCAGCCTGGGCTGCATAATCAGAGAGCTCCTCTATGTCTCTTTTCATGTAGTCCAAGGAGGTATGTCTCAGGTCATTCACGCCGGCATGGAAAATGATGGAGTCATATTTGTACGTGCTTTTGAGTGACCTGAGTGCGTGTGTTATATGGCAGATCCTAGTCCCCAATAGGCAGCTTACCATTACCCCCTCCTTGCTCAGCCTGGTAAGTGGGACGTCAGTGTGTCTGACTATAGAGTCACCTATCACTAGTGTATCAGGCATAGTGTTTGGCCTTAAGGGCTGTGATTTGTTGACACACCGATTTATTGAAGTATGTGTTGCATGTGTTATGTTTTGAGGTGGTGGATTTTTGGGTGTCTGCTTTGGGAGCCTCTGTTGTTTTGGTAAGTTTTTTAATAGAGCCTCTGAGTATGTTTTTGTGTTATTATGTGTTTGATTTGCAGTTGGGGTAGGTCTATGTGTGACTGGGTTTGTTGTGTGTGTGGTTACCTTCTCCTCCTGTCTGGTCTTGCCAGTCCTGAGTTGAGAGAGTTCAGCCTCCAGTTTGGCTATATAGTTGCATCTCTCACATGTATTTGTGTTTGTAGGGAGGAGGAGAGGGTTGTCTGTGTACATGAGACAATTATAGCATTGTCTCAAGATTCCCAGATTAACCAGCTGAACAGGAGAAGATGCTATCAATCTACCACTGCTATCAATCTACCACTCGACATGCTAGAATATAATAAGAGAGTGCTGTGCCTTTAAGGGAAGTGGTTGGGGTGGTAGGTGGATGTAGTGCTACTGAAGTTTGAGAGTGCTTACTTAGAAGAGAAGCATTGAGAACAAGTGCTAGGCTTATAATATAATGAGTAGACTGGTTAATCTAAGAGTAGAGCTTTCTAAGGGAAAATTTGAAGAGCAGATTTGGCGGCGCCAGAAAAAGTTTAACCCTGTTTAACCTATGCGCTCAATTGCGTAAAGCCGCGCAAATGTGGATTTTAAACAGGGATCTTCAAAAGAGCTAGAAATGGTCCAAAACAACCAATTACTACAGCTCTTGCGCTGAGGTCACTCCTTCAGGGACAGATAGGCTGCTCAAGGCTCCCCACTCCCACTGGTGAGCAAAGAAACTTCCTTCTATCCAAGTAAGGTAATGGACAACACAGGAACTACACCACAGCCCAGAATACAGCACAGCCTGTAAACTGGTCTAAACTAGTCGAGGAGAGGCGGGAAAACAAGGATTTTTTTTTTGTTTTTTTTTATTTTTCAGATAGAAAGCACACAGAAATACAGAAGGCAGTAATAAATCAGTTACACAGGCTAGCACACTTTAGTGGGCAGCCTCAACAGTTAAATTAAACAAACAAACAACAGATTTTCGACCAATTTTCCACCAGGTAACATTTTAAGTGCAGATACTATATAATGCAGCAAACAGTTAAAAAAACAGTATAAGCTTGTTCAAAATAAGCAAGAGAAGGTATTCCAAGTAAAAAAACAGAAAAAATACTTACATCAGGAAAGTAGTCACTTTTCTCAGTTCTCTGTAGCTAGGACCACTCTGCAGGACCACGTGGAGCTGTCTCTGAGTAGTATAGCCAGAAAAAAATGCTCTGAGGCAGATTTTAAACAGGGAACTTCAAAAGAGCTAGAAATGGTCCAAAACAACCAATTACTACAGCTCTTATGCTGAGGTCACTCCTTCAGGGACAGATAGGCTGCTCAAGGCTCCCCACTCCCACTGGTGAGCAAAGAAACTTCCTTCTATCCAAGTAAGTTAATGGACAACACAGGAACTACACCACAGCCCAGAATACAGCAGAGCCTGTAAACTGGTCTAAACTAGTCGAGGAGAGGCGGGAAAACAAGGATTATGTTTTTGTTTTTTTTTTGTTTTTCAGATAGAAAGCACACAGAATTACAGAAGGCAGTAATAAATCAGTTACACAGGCTAGCACACTTTAGTGGGCAGCCTCAACAGTTAAATTAAACAAACAAACAACAGATTTTCGACCAATTTTCTACTAGGTAAAATGTTAAGTGCAGATACTATATAATGCAGCGAACAGTTAAAAAAACAGTATAAGCTTGTTCAAAATAAGCAAGAGAAGGTATTCCAAGTAAAAAAACAGAAAAAATACTTAAATCGGGAAAGTAGTCGCTTTTCTTAGTTCTCTGTAGCTAGGACCACTCTGCAGGACCACGTGGAGCTGTCTCTGAGTAGTATAGCCAGAAAAAAATGCTCTGAGGCGGATTTTAAACAGGGAACTTCAAAAGAGCTAGAAATGGTCCAAAACAACCAATTACTACAGCTCTTGCACTGAGGTCACTCCTTCAGGGACAGATAGGCTGCTCAAGGCTCCCCACTCCCACTGGTGAGCAAAGAAACTTCCTTCTATCCAAGTAAGGTAATGGACAACACAGGAACTACACCACAGCCCAGAATACAGCAGAGCCTGTAAACTGGTCTAAACTAGTCGAGGAGAGGCGGGAAAACAAGGATTATTTTTTTGTTTTTTTTGTTTTTCAGATGGAAAGCACACAGAAATACAAAAGGCAGTAATAAATTAGTTACACAGGCTAGCACACTTTAGTGGGCAGCCTTAATAGTTATATTAAACAAACAAACAACAGATTTTCGACCAATTTACTACCAGGTAAAATGTTAAGTGCAGATACTATATAATGCAGCAAACAGTTAAAAAAACAGTATAAGCTTGTTCAAAATAAGCAAGAAAAGGTATTCCAAGTAAAAAAACAGAAAAAATACTTAAATCAGGAAAGTAGTCACTTTTCTCAGTTCTCTGTAGATAGGACCACTCTGCAGGACCACGTGGAGCTGTCTCTTACTTGCAGCAAGGAGACAAAGCATGTAGGCACAAGGTTTGTCTGATTTTCTGGTGATCAGTATGTTATTCTTATACAGTTCTCTTTATGTCTCACAGAAAATGTTACTATTCTATTGCTGACGTAGTTGGATACAGCTTTCTGTATGTTCTACAGAAAATGTTGCTAGACTTATTGCTGACTGGGCTAGGTTTCTTGCTAGCTTGCAAAAAATTTTGAGAAAAACAACCTGACCTTGGGCTTATTTTAGCCCATTTCAACTTTTCTATTCTTCAGTTGTGTAGTTCTAATACATGTGGTGCATTTTGTCTAGATTCAAGGTACATTTCTAACTTTGGTGCAAGTAATGCTGACTATGGTTTATACTTTCAAGCGTCTATTGTTTCCTTTATCAAAGCTTCTAACAGCTGCATAGTTTCTCATAGCATAAGCAGAAATTATCTCTTTGTTAAGTTTCATGACATTAGCAGAAATGAAATGTCTCTTGTTAAGTTTCTAATAGCTGTGCAGATTCATGCAGTGTGAACAGAATAAATGTATTAACCCTTTTAAACCTCGAATGCACTAAGCATACATATTACTATTACATATTTTTCTAACAAGTGGGGATTGGGAAATGTACCCTTTCCCTCACTGTAGTGCGATCTTGGAATTTGTATATATAAGTAGCAGGGGGTGCGGGGGCACAGCCCCCCACATGGGGGGTGCAGGGGGGCTTGCACCCCTGCAAAATGTGTGTTGTATGACACTGGATGTGGTGGTATGTTAGAAAAATGTCGACAATTCGATTTTGTATTGTCAACATTATTTTTTGTTCGTTCTTTTTCTCAGCCACTATCATAAGTTTCAACAGTGTTTTTTGAGTACGCGAGTACTCGCAACAAACATGTTCGAAATTATGATAGTAAACCAAATACATACATAAATAAATAAATACATAAGTACATAAGTAAATACAATTCTAAACCCTGAATTCTTCAGGCAAACTTTTAAACACAGCATCCTATAGCTATAATTCTTCACAGAGGTATGACGATAGAGTTTGGATATGGAAGAGAAAGTTGGTGAGGTTCCACCAGATCAGAGTGAAGAGTGTAAAAGACGTTTTGAGAAACTGGAAATAGGGTGCGGACTGTTAGAAATCAATGAATTTGAGAAGATTGTGAGAGAATTTGTGAGATGCAAAAATGTTTGGTTAGTTTATAGTATGCTAATTGAAAAAAAAAATAAGACAGAAATAGAAGTTATTACTGAAAGTTATTAGAAAAAGAACCTGGACTGAAACACCAAAGGCGGAGGTGTGTCCATATTCATTAAGGATATCCACACCTCCAGGCTAGTTGCTCAGCATAATGCATCCGAGGTTATCCAAGTTCAACTAACTCTGGGCAAAACTGTAATCAAAATTGTAGCTTGCTACATATCCTCCACCATGCCCCAGGATTCCCACTCCTCTTTTCTTGATGTACTGGAAAATATTAGGGTTCAACCAAACACCCTAATAATGGGTGACTTCAACTACCCCACCATTAACTGGGAAAACTACTCGTGTACCAACACCTTAGCTCAACACTTTCTGAAATTCATAAACTCCAATGACCTGGATCAACTTATCCACACCCACACCAGGGACAACAATATCCTAGAACTAGTCAATAGCAAAAATGATTGACCGGTGTTCCACACCAGAAGTCAACTCCTCATTGGTCCGATCTGACCATAAGCTAATCACCCTTGATATTCACATCCCGCCTCCACCCCCCATTAAGGAAACCATGGTAAAAAATTTCTCCAAAGCCAACTTCATGCTTCTTAAGGCAGAAGTGGTGAACTTCATGACACCCATGCAGATGGACAATACAGTTACAACTGCTGAATCCTACACAAATGCACTCTATAAGCACTTACATGAGTGCATGGATCGTGCTATCCCAAACAGAACCAAGACGCTATCCTCCAAAAAAGGAAGCCAATCTGGTGGTCCCCTGCCATAAACAAACTGTACAACAGAAGGAAGAAACTGTTGCAAAAGAGAGTAAAATACCATGAGTGGAGGAGCCTCCTGGTCAGCCTCAGTAAGAAGCTGAGATCCCTTATAAGATCCTCCAAAGCTAGCTATGAAATCAAAATCACCACTAATTCTAAGGTCAACCACAAAGCATTCTATATCTATGTCAAGAATCTCGATGGCAACACCCAGATCTGCTCTGAGTTACAGCACAACGGCATGAAAATTACTGAACCAACTGATATTGCCAACATCCTGGCAGATAAGTTCAGTGCTAACTTTACCCCCCCACCCCCTAAAGGGCTCATATCTATACAGGAAGAATGCAGAGTCCCTGTAATCACAACTACGCAGGTAAAAGCTGCACTCTCTAAAGCCAAAACGCAGCATCCATGGGACCAGACATCATCCCAGACTGCATTATACACGGACTTCAGAATTTACTGGCTCCCCACCTAAGCACCATGTTCAATAATAGCCTCACATCAGGCTTTGTGCCCACTGAATGGTGCACAGCAACAGTTATCCCACTCCACAAAGGGGGAGCCACCACTGATCCTGGGAACTATCGCTCTATTAGCCTGACGAGCCTGGTCTGCAAGGCCATGGAACGTATCATCATGAAATTCATAAACAAAGACATTGATAACCTCCAAACTCTGGATCCCACCCAGTTCGGGTTTATGAAAGGCAGATCATGCCTACTGAATCTGATCGACTTCTTTGAGGCAGTCACCAAAGCTGTAGATGAGGGTAAGGTGGTTCACACAGCCTAACTTGACCTCGCCAAGGCTTTCGACACCATCCCCCATTCTGGAATTATTGCTAAACTCACTAAACTAGGTATAAATCCCTACATCACAGGATGGGTTGCCAACTGGCTCACTGACAGAACTCACACTGTAAAAGTTGCAGACTCCAAATCTGACCTCAAGCCAGTGACAAGTGGAGTACTACAGGGTTCAGTCCTGGGACTTCTCCTGTTTGGTATCTACTTCTTTGAACTACCGGCTAACACAGAAGGCCTCTGGCTAACGAAGTTCACAGATGACTGCAAACTAGGAGCCATGGTCAAGTCCCCAAATGATGTGGACATCCTACAGAAGGGCCTTGCTGAGACAGATGCCTGGTGTCAGAGCCATGGCCTCAAGCTCAATGCCAAAAAGTGCAGTGTCATCCCCTTTGGTAAAAACTCTGTACCTATGAACTACCACATAGGCAGCAATCTACTTTACACCGAATGCGTGATAAGAGACTGTGGGACCCAGGTGGACAGCAGTCTCTCCTTTTATAGTCACATAGCCATACTTGTCAGGAAGTCCTTCTACGTGGCACACCTCATCATAAAAGGGTTCTCATCCAGGAAAAAAGAGGTCATTGCTCCCCTCTACTCGACACTCATTAGACCCATTATAGAGTACAATGCCCCTTTTGGAATGTACCTCACAAGACATCTACATCAGCTGGAAAGGCCACAGAAGTACCTCACAAAGAGGATTACTGGCCTCAAACAAATGCCCTACACTGACCATCTCACAAAACTCCAGCTTTACTCCATAGCATATCACCTACCCCAAGGTGATCACTGCCTAACATATAAAGCTATGTCAAACCCAGAGCTGTTGGTCATGCTACACCTAATGAAATCCCAATCCCTCCGAGCTACACCCTCTATTGACCTAAACCTTGTCACCACAATAAACAGGACATGCTGGAGGGATAGATTCCTGTCCCAGAGACTTCCCATACTCTACCATACTCTAGAACAGGCTACCCATCTATGTCAAGCAAAGTTGATGGGAAATACACCCCGGTGATTACTTCTGTGTCTCTGCTCAACAGTGGCACAGGAAAATAACTTTCTTGGGTGGTGTAAGCCAGGGAACCTTGTTGGCTAGGCTTACGTAGGCCCTTTGGCCGATAGCCTAGTACCTACCTATGAACCTATGAATCTATGAGAGAAAGAAAAGTGACTTGGGGATTCTGCAGAAAGAAACAAGTTATTAGGAAAGTCACACAGGAGATTGAGTAATGCCTACATTGTTGTTTTTCACCATGTGCATGTCACAGCTTGATGCGCACAAAGCAGCAGAATGTTTTAGATTCAGAAAGTGCTGTGTAGCAGCACACACTACTGTGCAAACAAGGCACACACTGTGGCATGTTAATGACTGCATAGGCAGCTGAATTGCATGCTAATAAAGCAAAGATCTGGTGCAGTGAGAATAACAGAAGACCAGGAACTAAATGGAAAACGCACCAAACAAGCCTGTATACGAACATTGTTTATTGCAGTAAAAACACACCAAGATTAAGCACTTTCGTCTTTCACATAGAAGACTTCATCAGAATAAAGCACGCTAATTAAGAACCATTTTTATACCAGTACATGTTACATAATAGATAAAATTGAGCCAATGGTATTGTCAGAAAAACACACTAATTAAGAATAAAGCACACTTATTAAGAACCATTTTTATACCAGTACGTTACATAATAGATAAAATTGAGCCAATGGTATTGTTAAAAAAAGTCACATGTCAAATGGTCACATGAGCAATATTAAAGACACAATGTTAATATTCAAGCCAACTTAGCTTTTTACAAATAAAACATGGTTATATATTAAATACCTTCAGCATATGTTTAAAAATGCAGGCACAGTAATGCATGTAAAAATGTTAAAATACTTAACGTTTCATAGATTTTTCTTTCAGGGCTGGAAGTATTGTCAAGGAATCATTTATACCTGGTGGAAAATTAGCTGCTAGTCTGAGTTGCCAAACCAGCTCTTTTTTACTTAATAAATTATTTCAGTCACCCCCCCTCAAATCTATGTCCACAGTTTCCAAAAGACCACATTTAATACCTTTAAAATTAGAACAAGTGAGGAAATGCCTATATAATACACTTGTATCCTTCTTGTTTTTAACATCATATATATATATATACGTGCTCATAGATTCTGCTTTTCAATGCCCTCTCCGTTTTCCTAACATAGAATCCATTGCACATATCAGATAGAGCAAGGTACACCACTCTGGTGGTAAAACAATTTTCTTTCTTGACTATAACCTTAGATGTCATCTTATTAGCTAGGTGGGTTTGAGGTGGTTTGAAAATATTAGTACATTGGGAGCACCTCCCACAAGGTGTTGTACCACAACTACCTTCTATCAGTAAATTCAACTTGTTTTCCATAAGATGTTTAATATTCATGCCCACCTTGCTGATAAAAACTGGTTTATCTCCAACTGCAGTTATCACATCATTATTTACCCTAAATGTACTCCAGTTCTTTTTTAATATGTTTTTCACTTCATATGATATAGGACTGTATTGCACTATACATACATGCTCATAAATCTTAGTTTCACCATGATCTGTGGGGGCTATATTAGTTAATGGGTGGTTTCCTAACAGGGGCTTACATTTTTTCCCCATCCTGCGTAAACCTCCTCAGTAATTTGTTCCACCATCTGTTTGGGGTATCCCCTTTCTAAAACCAGATCTCTTAATGTGAAAAACGTCCTGCCTCATATCACTCAATTGCGAAGTCATGCATGCAATTCTTACAGACTGTCTACAAGTTATTAGGAAAGTCACACAGGAGATTCAGTAATGCCTACATGGTTGTTTTTCACCATGTGCATGCCACAGTTTGATGCGCACATAGCAGCAGAAGGTTTTAGATTCAGTAAGTGCTGTGCAGCAGCACACACTACTGTGCAAACAAGGTAAACACTGTGGCATGTTAATTACTACATAGGCAGCTGAACTGCATGCTAATAAACCAATCCAACACAGTTTAGCTATTCAACAAGCTATAAAAAATCCATGTAGACTCTGTACTGTTTTTTCATGTTGATTTCAAAACTTTTGGAATACAGAAACTGAAGGGATTCTACATGGACAGAATGTTAAGGGCTGCTGCTGCTTTAATTCATTTGTATGTGCTGCAGGCTGAAGCCAATGATGCTGCTGCTGCCTATAGGCCTATGCTGAGAAGGACAAGAGTGTTCAGTAGTTCTTTAACTTTTCACAACTTACATGCTGTGGAAATTGTGGAGTGCTACAAGGTGGACAGGGACACACTACAGGAACTCTGCAACCTCTGCCATCCTCAATGCAGAGACAACTGAGGGGAACCCATCCCAGGGAGACAAAGGTAGGTGTAGTCCTTAGAATCTTAGCTACAGGTATCTTTCAGAGACCAATAGGAGACATACTGGGGCTGTCACAGGCATCAACATCCAAGATCCTCCACCAGTTCCTGAATGTTATGCTCCAACATGCCAGTGACCACATATATTTCCCTGTAGTTCTGAGGAGAGGGCCAGAAATATGCAGGAGTTCTACTATGTAGCAAACTACCCTAAAGTACTGGGTGTCATAGATTGCACACATGTATAATTTGAAGCACCACCCGGGGAAGAGGGTAGGCTCTACATTAACAGAAAAGGCTACCACTCTATCAACTGCCAAGTCGTGTGTAATGCCAAGGGAATAATCTTGAATGTGTGTACTGGCAACACTGGCAGCTACCATGACTAACGTATCTGGCACACCTTGCAACTGTAACAGATGTTTGCTAGGGGAGATATCCTACAGAGTTGCAGGCTATGCACTGGAACCATGGCTGATGACACCCATCAGAAATGCACACACACCCATGGAAGAGTACCATAATGAGGCACACGCTCAAACAAGTAATATCATAGAGTATGTGTTTGGGTTGCTGAAGTCACATTTCCAGTGCCTTGATACATCTGGGGGAGCCCTGCAGTACAATCCACTGACATGTACAGAAATATTCACTGTATGTGCAATGCTACACAACATAACCCTGAGAAAACAGCTCCAGCAGGATCAGCAAGGGGAAGGGGCACACATCCCACCACCAATGCCAAGGTTGCAACAGCCACAGGCAGATGAGGAGTCACAGGGGGAACTACCAGCTGGTGTGGGTGTTGGCAGATATAGGTGTGCTAAGTATGCCCTTGCATTGGCTAAGAGACAGTGCATAGCACATTCACTCACCACCTAGGGGCCTAAAACCTTCCTCCTACTCACATACATATACTAACATTGATGCCAAGCAGCTCACACAACCTTTACCTCCACATGTATTGGAAGTCATATAGTGCAGTTAAAATATACATAAATAACATTGATTTACTTGTTAGTCTTGACTCAAAAATAACTCTTCAGAATGTGCAAAGCATTTTCTATTTTATTCAAATCAACCAGATATTAATGCTGGGAGACTGCCTTCACAAAGTTTTGAAATCAGTCTCACCAAGCAGCAAAAACATACAGTTTTTATACTTTTTTTTTTTTATCAGTAACATGCATGCAGAATTCTGATGTTTCATATTAGTTAACAAATAGGGTCTCTGCAGACCCTCGTGCTTCTCGCTTAGTGCTGCAAGTAAACACTTAACAACCATGTTTTCTTGTAACAATAATGACTTAAAAACACAAGCCACCTGCCCTGACAACCTGTCTTGTTTTTCCGACCTTGTATCTTTCAGTACCAGTACATGCTATCTCCCCAATATTCCCTGTAATTACCTATCCCAGCCTGGGAAGGTCAGAGCTCACATAAAACAAAATCTCTTTCACGTTGTGTTCATTTGTTCTTTCCTTCCTTAAGAAACCAGACTTTGTTGATCATAATAACATCCCTTAACCCCTTCAGCACTATCTTTACCTTCAGTCATCTGTTAATATACTTATAGCTTGATATTAGAATGCAGTTGTGAAACAATTAAAACTACAATAAGTATCTGTGGTTTGTGTAACTATGTATCTACACTACATATTATTTTTAACATAAAGAATTATTAAACAATTTATTCATTTGTGAAGAAACTGTAAGTTAATATGCATTTTGTGAAGAATGATCATGAGAAATACATTTATCTAACAAATCCCCCCTTTGACACTATTGGTGTCATACAATAAACAATTATATTTTGATTTTTCTTAATTTGATAAAATACACCAGCATCATAATATTCATCATTTGCAGTGATTGAATTTTCATTTACCTTAAGTACATTATCAAGTATAAATGGCATTTCATGTGCAGGTGAGAGTAAGCATTTTGTGATTGCAGCTTTTAGAAGAGAAAATATTAAAACAAATAAAAGAGAAATACCAATGACTGTATGATACCTTGTAATATATTTGTTCCCTGCTTACCAAATACACTGCCCAACCACCCAAAAAGTGTCCATTGTTTAGAAGTGCTGTCCAAATCTTTGGCCCTCTGCTCCATGAAACTGGCCAACTTTTCTTGTTCTTCATGATAGTTATTAATATAAGAACAACAACGCCTTTCCATGAGGGCACATGACCCTTCCTTTGCAACAAGTATTATATCAAGTGCCAATTGATTTTAACACCACAGTTTGATTTCAGTCATTTCTCAATTTGCCATTCTGGTGTGAAGTATGGTTAGCTACCTCCTCAAGAATTTGAGCAACCATGGCGATTTCAAGCATTGGCCCTTGTACAGCATACCCAGGAACAAAAGCTAAAAATTCTTGGTCTGCCCAGTGGATTGCCCACTTATTTCTTAGTCTGTCTGCTGGAGGGTTTTCAAAATGCTGAATAGTAGGAGTAATATAACCCACAAAACAACACCCTGATCAGTTTCTGGGTAACCAGGGGAAGTCATGATCACTACAAATGTAGTAACGATCCTCTGTCATGCCCATGCCATGTCCCTAGTCATAGAGTTTTAAATGTAAAGAATTCAACACACTTTCATGTCTAGTGTCATTACATTTGCTTATTCCAACTGGCACAGTCCCATTTCTGGCATAACGTGTCTCTGTAATTTGTGGTGGCAAACTGAAGAGACACAACCTTTGAAAAATTAATCCTATTACACCAGGTTAGATTAGTATCACTGTTCTTTCTCAAATGTTACCTGTGATGCAAGAATTGGAACCATGGGAATTCCTTCCTTGGAATGATGAGGTATATGCAAACACACCTGACATCTAAGTCCAAAGCATACTGTCGAAGAACCAACAGAAAACTATTTTATCTAGATCAGGTTATAGAAGGAAACAGCAATAAGAACAAAACAAAAGAACCTGTTGTTACAGGATTCATCATGAAGTGCTGTTTAAGTTGATCTTCTTCTTAATTCTTCACTGGGGCAGATGATCTGTCTTTCACACTTCAGTCTTCTGTCGCCAGCAACAATGACTCATCTGGAGCCCCTACACAACAGGTCTTACAGTGGGATGAGTGAATTCAGATTGGTAGTCCTGCACAGAGAGCCATAGTAAATGTTGTCAGCAGGACATGATAAGGTCACTTCCAGTGTGGCTGCAGGCACGTCTTTCTCTGGAAGGTTTTCACATAAACCCAATCACCTGGTTGCAGTTGGTGACAGGGCTGGTAAGGAGATTGAGGAAGAGCTTCTCATACATTTCTATGATACTGCTGTTAGAGATGGACAAGTTGTTTACAGTAATTTAGCATTACATCATCTGTTAGAGTTAATTCTTCATTTGACACAGGTGGAGCAGCTGGAAGAGCCATGGGTCTCCCCATTAATATCTCATAGGGACTCAATTTCCTTGTAGAATTCAGCATGCTTCACATGCTCATCACAGCTAAAGGAAGTGCCTTGGGCTACCTAAACTTTGTTACAGTACAAATTTTGAAATGTTATTTTTAATGGTCATATTAACCCTTTCCACCAGTACAGATGATTGCAGATGGTTGGAATAGTGAAGACTCAACTTAGTGTTAAAAATTTTACATAGTTCTTTCATCAGGGAATTGTTAAAATGGGTTCCCTGGTCACTGTTAATAGTACAAGGTGCACTAAACCTAGGAATAAAATCATACATTAATTTCTTTAAGAGTAGAGTCTGCCGTCTAACATAGGTAAGTTCTACCCATGCAGAAAACATACGCACCACTACTAAAAAATACTGTACATTACATGTTATATGCATCTGAACAAAGTCAAGCTGTATATTAACAAAAGGTCACAAGATGGTGGTAAACATGCAGCCTTAATGTCTGCATTTTTGCTGACATTATACTCTAAGCATGTTGCACAGTTATTAACCTACTGAAGTATCAAAGAGGAGACATGACGAGCATACCAACTTTGGGTAATTTGATTAAACAAAGCTGTCTTACCTGCATGGTCTGGTAAATGATATGCCCTTACCAGGTAAGGTTGCAAGGAGGCATGTGCCACCAGTCGGCCGTCCGGATATTGCCATATTCCACCAGATGATTTAATACATCCATCCTTGAGCCACATCTGAACTTCTCCCTGTGATGCTTCAGCTTTAAAAAACTGACACTTTACTAAAGTCAAACATTTCATCACTATTATAGTTTTGCAATAACATTACATATGAATTGTTGCAATTTTCTTCTATAATCTGCTTAACAGCATAATCTGCCAAGTTATTTCCTTGTGTAACATTGTCTCTGCCCTTCTAATGGGCACTACATTTTCCAGCTTTCTAGGCAGTAAAAGCGCCTCCAGCAAATTGTTTACATATTCATAATATTGAGGTTTAGTGCCCAATGACATTAGAAAACCTGCCTGCCTTCAAAGTTGATGAAAATCATGTACCACCCCGAAGGTGTAGCGACTATCAATATAGATATTTGCAACTTTGTCTTTGGCTAATTCACAAGCTTTTTGTAAAGTTACTAACTCAGCTATTTGGGCAGAATGAACACATTGCAGTCTTTGTTGAAGCAACACCTGGTATGTATTACCTACTGCAGTCCCTGCTATCAGATGTCCCTTTCGGTTTCTTCCACAGGAACCATCCACAAATAACTCCATCTGAGCATTGTGTATAGGAGTGTCCCTTAAATCATCCCTAGGAGAGAGCAAATAGACACACATACAGAATCATGCACTTCACCATCCTCAGTAGTTGCTAACAAGGAAGCAGGAATTAGAACAGAACAGCGTATGAGAGAAATAGATGGATCCATAAGTACAGTCAGTTCATATTTAGTTAGATGTGCAGTCAAGAGTGGCTGAGTTTTCATTCTAAGTAAAAGAGATGATACAAAATGAGGGACAGCTACTGTAAGATCATGCCCGAGGACCAGTGATTGTGCTAGATTGACTACAATGCTAGCAGCAGTGACTGCCCGTAGGCATGGTGGAAATCCCTTTGCAACAGAATCTAGTGCTGTACTTTAATAAGCTACTGGACGGTAGTTGTCCCCATGTTTTTGTGTAAGCACTCCCTGGGCAAATCCTTTTCTTTCATGACAAAATAAAATGAAATTCTTTACATAGTCTGGTAATCAAGGGAGGGGCTCTGACATATCATGCTTTAAAAGCTCTGTCAAAGATTTAGCAATTTCTGCATAACATGAAATCCACTGCCTAAAATACCCTGTCATACCCAAAAAAGATCCAAGCTGACACTGAATAGTTGGATATGGTGCCTTAGCTATTGCCTCAATATGAGATGGCAACATTGTCTATTACCCTGAGATATTAAATGGCCAGGATAATGTACTTGATTGACCATAACTGTATTTTTTCTTTTGACACCTTGTGTCCTTTTCCTGTAAGGATAGTCAGAAGCTGTAGGGTATCCTGCTGACACTGCTGAAAAGAATCAGATGCTATTAGTAAATCATCCACATACTGTGCTAACACAGACCCACCTGGAAATGTCACATCTTCCAAATCTTTCCTTTGAGAAAATAATGAATGAGAATCAGTATATCCTTGTGGCAACCATGTCCATGTATACTGCTGTCCCTAAGTAAAGGCAAACAAAATCTGACTTTCAGGGTGGATGGGTATAGAAAAGAATGCTGAACAAAGATCTATTACAGAAAAATGTTTTGCTGTAGGTAGTATGCAGCTAGGTATCATTGCTGGGTTGAAAACTCCAGGAAAAGTTGATAATACTGCATTATTTACAGCCCTCAAATCTTGCACAAACCTGTATGTATCCTTTCTTGGCTTTTCACATGGAAGATAGGAGTATTACATGGACTTTTGTGTCTATATATCACCAAATTGAAAAGACAGGTAATTGAATGGCATTTCACATCGAACTGCCTGTGATGCCCATGCCCTGACCCAGCAATTAAGGAACCTCAATCCTCACCAATAACACTAGTGAGGGGTGTCTCATATAGGAGGAAAGGATAACAAATACACACACACAGTAAAGTGCAATTTCCCTTAAGAGCACACAGAGATCACAGTCAGTCTGGAGCTGGTTGCTCCCTTGCTCTCCAGGTCCCCAATAAGACGCCCCACTGGCACAGCTATAGGGTCCAGATCTCAGCCTAGTGGGCAAGCTAAACAGTGCTTTGTGTTCCTGCCCAAGTAGCTGACACACACACACACACACACACACACACACACACACACACACACACACACACACACACACACACACACACACACACTTTGAGAAGAGTTTATACAACCACAGAGACATTCCTGGGGAATTCTGGCACAGGTTCTCCAGCTTTGCCTCTTTTTCTCAGACTATACGGTAGTACCAGCTGCCACCACCCACTAATATTTATCAGCTACTCAAAGGCCCTTGAAAGGGTGTCCAATTATTACTCTGCAATATTATTATCCAATTGGTAGTATAGCCCAGGGCTAAAGCTATTGAAGTGGCTTTGTACAATTTTACCAATGGCATGCAAGTACTCCAAAGAGCTTAAATTATTTCTACAAAAACAGCTACAGTTGAAAGGGTTTAAAAATATTTAATAACACATAGTCAAAATACAAGACAATACATTTACTTCACAGTGCTAGTCAAGAGTTCAGAGATCACAAAGAAATACTTAAAATAATTCAGTAGTACAGTTCTGACATCACAGAAAAACACTTAGTCTAATCTTTCTATTTTCTAGCTATTTATAAGAGAAAACATAAGTCTAAGATAAACTTACATATAGAGCAAGACATTGCTGGTGGGTTGGATGGTCAAGACAAAAATGCTTAATGCTCTCTGATTCTCTTTGTTTTTAAAATCACATTCCTGGCTCACATTACATCATTCTTCACACTTCACTGGGTTGCCAGGCTAACAGAAACTACATTTACATTCTTCACTTCTGGGCAGAAACCAAAGCAATAAAGAACATTTATGCATGCAAATTCTGGCCATTAACTCTGGCCTTAAAACAATAGGCAGGATGCCCCACTCTAGACTCACTGGCTCTGAGTCCTAACATCAAAGGGTCACAGCATGCTTTACTTGGTCAGTAGAGTGCACTGTTGTTACATTTTTTTCACTTCCACATGTAACACTATTTTTACCATTTAAGACAACAAGCCTGTAGTTTACATTAATATTACAGATGACAGAATTATCTACCAAATTCTATCTGGCTAAGCTGGCAGCCTTCACCTATCTTCACCCAATCTTCACACTGCCATTTGTCAAGGTGTTTATTGTGAGATCGTGGTACAGTGGAGATTGAAAATTTTGCCCTTTACTCACTGCAGTGCAATCTCACAGTTGGCATATATAATTAGTGGGGGGTGTGGGGGGCACAGGCCCCCACAAGAGTGACTTTGATAAATGGCATTTTCAATGTAAATGCCATTCGATTATCGGTCTTTTTGATTTTGTGATATAGACCCGGACTTTTAGCTGGCACTATTATTTCCAGTTATATCAAAGACTGAATTACAGGTTTGATTCCCTGTTCTGTTTCTGGTTTCAGTGGATATTGTGGAACTCTAGGGAGAGATTTTGATGGATTTAATTTTATTCTTACTGGTTCTGCAGATTTTAATATACCTACTTCATTGGCATGCTTAGCCCATAAGTTAGCAGGTACCTATTGTGGCAGTTTGTCAGTTGTATGTACACCTTCGAGAGGCCGTTCCTCTGTTAAGACTGTTAATACTCCCCCCTTTGATCCTGTTGGAACATCTAGCTACACCCCTTCTAGTGTAAGCAGATCTCTCCCTAG
The DNA here is from genome assembly GCF_019279795.1 of Protopterus annectens. Lineage (NCBI taxonomy): Eukaryota > Metazoa > Chordata > Ceratodontiformes > Protopteridae > Protopterus > Protopterus annectens. The sequence goes on along the minus strand of NC_056735.1, from coordinate 1,607,359,832 downwards.
CAGATTCACTGGCACAATAGTACTCAAAAAGAAAGAATGCCTTTCTTCAATTGGACCTAAAGAAATGAGTATAGGTTCTGAGACATGATATGGAACAGTAGCATTTGTTACTCAAAATGCTTTCATTTTATGTTTTGATACTGGTATTTGACTATCTGAAGTAACATTCAATACAGACCTAGTGGCTCCAGTGTCCAGCAGGAATGGAATTTTCTTTTCATTTATTTCTACTTTAACATATGGTCCTTTTTGATCTATTGGCAGCAAAGGGTCAAGATTTATTTTTATTTCATTACCCTGGCATAGTCAGCATGGTGATTTCTGACTCCTTCCAATGTGAGGAGGTGGTGGAGGAAAAGCAGCATTATTATAATTTAGCTGCCATTCAGTCCACTTATCTTGGCCTCTCTGCATTCTCCTGTGAGGACATTCTCCTCTCTAATATCCTACCTCTCCACAACTGAAGCAAGAGCCATCAGATGAGGCAGGAAGGGCACTGACATCTCATTATTGCCAAGCAACTGCACTTGGCTCTCCTCAGCCAGCACCTTTACTAAATCAACTAGCAATTCCTCTCCCTCTTCCCCTGCCTCTGCCCCAACCCCTCAGGACTTCTAGCTCCCTGACTTGCAAAGTTAACAGCTTGTCCTCAGTATCCTTTCTCCATTTTTCCTGATATTCAGTACAGTGATGTGCAGCACTTCATAAAGCCCCTGAGTCCTTTCCCTGCCAGTCTATGACACTTACTTTATTTGATTTTGTACAGGGGCTTACAGACTTGTTCTTCCTGATCTGGTATCCCTGAATATCTAGCAAATACTGCTTTAAGATGACTCAAATAGCCTGCAGGGGCTTCCCATTTATTTTGTTTACATGCCTGTATCTTAGACTAGTCAGTCCTAACTTGACACACGTCCATAATTTTGTTTAATAATGCTGCCCTTTTATCTATTAATGCATTCTCTGTGAGAGTAAAATCTGTTATTTCTGCCTTTTCCAGTAACTGCTTTCTTATTTCATCTGAAGTAACTACCCTAAGCAGCTGATTTAAACCTGTCAAAGTAGAATTGTAACATTCTATTATAGTTTTTAATTTTTCTCTAAACGTTAATCGATCCTCTCTAATATTTGGAGACATTTTAGAGATAGTATGCAAATCATTAGGTGTTCGAGGATGATGAACAAGTTCTGTATTATTAGTTCCCAGAATTTCCCTGAGCAGTGCCAAAAGATTCTCTCCAGAGGCCACAACTTCTTGTTCCACCCTATCACGTGAGCATGTGCAATGAGCTACAGGAGTACCAAATACTAATGCCCCTGTTGGAGAAGCAAAAGCTGTTTGAGAAGGATAGGAAGAAGAAACCCCCCTGACTGCAGGTGCCTGTTGAGAAGATGAAGATTGAACAAGGGAACTAGTCTGATGTGTAACAACATCATGCTGACTGGGTGCCCAATGGACAGTTGACCAAAATATAGGAGTCTGGAAAACAGTATAATCTTGTGCAGGAAGTACCCGCACTGGTGCATATGGGGGTAGGGGTGCAGTAGCTGCTGGAGGATTATCATCCTCTTCAGAAGTTTCTGTCTTTTGGCCATCCTCAGTGCTATGACAGGATAAAGGTATCCCTTTTTACTGGTCTGTAATGCTTTTTTTAACTTTTTACCTGTTGCAGCAATTTTCTGTTAGCATCCTGTAGCCCCCTTGATGCTGACTCCTTTTCCTTTAAAGTGCTTCAGTGTACCAAGAATAAAATACTGCAATTTGTTCCCCACTTACCTTGCTTTTCTTTTCTTCCAAAATACCTTTGAATTTCATTAATTTATCCCAATCAAAAGTTCATTTTAATGGAAATATCCCACCGGAGCAAATACTTACAGCTTTCTTTACCATAATTATAATTCATAAAATATGCAGGTGTTTCCTTTTCAGGGATTTGATCCTGCTTACTTATCATTGTTCCCATTTTTTTCTCTTTTGTTCTTTAAGACTTACCTAATAGATCCTGGATCCTGGCAATTCAGAAGAAAGAAAATAGCTATATCAATCCACACATCCTTCAGGGAGAGAAGGGTAGGAATTCTGTTGTCATTCAGTAACAGAGGACAGGTTTCAATCAGCCTTTTTCCACAGCACCCCCTTGCTTTTGCCCCATCATGAGCTCAAATGTTACAGCTAAAGCATTGTGATTAGGATAACAAGGCGGATAGGTACTGTATCCAGAACTGACCACTCTTTTGGACCCACTGAGAGTGCTTTCACACAGTCATGCCTGGACTTGATTTAACAACACACACACCTATGTTGCAACATTCTATAGGTTCATGAATTTTGACCTAACTCTTTGACACACATACTTCCCAACATGCTGTAGGCTTATGGGTTTGAATTAACTTTGCACACACCCCTACATCCGGACATGCTGTAGGCTTATGAATTTGAATTAACTCTACCTTTAACTTTTATCTTTCTCTGTCTCTCTCTTTCTCTCTCTCTCTCTCTCTCTCTCTTAAGTCATACATGACACAACAACAAAGATATCAGTGATACATCAAAGCAGCACAAAGCAACAGTCATACCTTTTACCTTTTATCCTGAGGGTTCTGCCCTCAACACAAGGTGCCTCCTTGTGTCAACTTCCCTTTTGTTGTATGTGCATACACATTAATAAAATGTTCTTATTTCCTGTGGGGACCTCCCACTATTATTTTACATACTTCTACTGAGCAAGTTCCTGTAATTCCACAAGTCAGAAAACACCACATACCTAACAAGCAACTCAGTCATTCAACAAAAAACAGTAAATGTCGTATACTTAAAAAGCAAAGTCAATCATTCAACCAAAATAATATACATCATATACTTAATAGCAATACAATAAAAACATTTCCACTATTACTTTTAACTGCAATTTTCTAAAAGAGAGAGGAAAGAGAGGGAAAAAACATTTTCCACTAATCCATTTTCCCATTTCTAGCCTAATATGTTTGTACACCCTGAATAGTTAAGTATCTGAATTTCTGATTATTCCATACGAAACAGTATGGAATTCAGAAAATAAGTTTCTGTGCTGAGCTGTTATAATTAATTTCACACAGCTCTGCAGCAATAACAAATTCAGACTTCAGTCATTGCACCAAAATGATAGAGTGCAGTTAAAATATGCATTGATTTACCTGTTAGTCTTGACTCAAGAATAACTCTTCTGGATGTGCAAAACATTTTCTCTTTTACTCAAATAAACCAGATGTCAGCACTAGGAGACTGCCTTCATAAAGTTTTTAAATCAGTCTCACCAACCAGCAAAAACATACTGTTTTTATACTTTTTTAATCAATAACATACATGCAGAATTCTGTCATTTCCTCTAGTTAACAAATAGGACCATCATGCTTCCCGCTTAGTGCTGCACACGAACACTTAATAACCATGTTTTCTTGTAACAGTAATGACTTAAAACACAAGCCACCTGCCCTAACAACCTGTCTTGTTTTTTCCGACAGTGTATCTTTCAGTACCATTACATGCTATCTCCCCAATATTCCTTGTAATTACCTATTCCAGCCTGGGAAGGTCAGAGCTCACATAAAACAAAATCTCTTTCACATTGCGTTTGTGTGTTCTTTCCTTCCTTAAGAAACAAGACTTTATTGATCATAATATCCCTTAACCCCTTCAGCACTATCTTTACCTTCAGTCATCTGTTAATACACTTATAGCTTGATATTAGAATGCAGTTGTGAAACAATTAAAACTACAATAAGTATCCATGGTTTGTATAACTATGCATCTATACTACATATTATTTTAACATAAACAATTATTAAACAATTTATTAAATTCATTTGTGAAGAAACTGTAAGTTAATATGCATTTATTTTTTAAAGAATAATCATGAGAAATACATTTTTCTCTAACAGGCTGTGCACTGCTTGCATCAGACAGAGTCAGCCCTGAACTAAAATGGTGTCAACTGCTGCATTTACAAGCTAACTCCTAAACCTGGAGAGTATTGTTTAATAATATGACTGTGTGGCATATCCTTGTATTTCATTAAGCTAGTAAAATATGGGAGATCTGTACAGAACTTACCTTAACATGTGACAGCAGAGACTTATTTGATGTATGTGTCCATTAATAAGAAGCAGACCTCAGGCATCAAGGATTCATGCAGTCATACCTCCCAAAAGTACTGATGATCACTGCATGCCCTCAGTTTAGCAACATATGTTGTACTAGGAAATTAATAAATGGAGAAGTTAGAAACTAATGATACATATTACAGTTTCTGACTTCAAAACCCTCAAAAGATCATTCACATAAAGTTGGGAAATTTTGATGCTATCTTCTCTCTAACTTTCCAAGGCCAGTATAAGTCAAAGATACTATGCACTCTGATCATTAGACACAACATTTCTGTATAATTCACAACACCAGCTCTTCAGCTCGTATCAGGAAGCACAGCCTGAATATAGAATAAAACAACAGCCAGTTCACCAAAAAATGGTTTAATCTCTGTAAAGTCTCTAGCGCCTCGGCTCAACAAAGCCTTCAAGGAGTAAATAACAATACATTTCTATTCCCTATTTATATACACACCCATTAGCTCATTACACAATTAAGGATTCATTAAACAATTAAAAATCTATTAACATTTAAAAAGACATGTTCATATTACACTCTTCCAACAACAATCTACATTTAATCCCTTTGGTATTAATGTATGGTATTTTAAAATAAAAATTAATTCTTTCTTTAAAAGTAAATTTTTAATTTTTCCTCACTAGCTTCATTACTAATAATCTCTTCTAATATAGATACCCTAAAACTAGTAACATCAGAATTGTGATATTTCACAAAATGTTGAGCCAAAGGGCTCTCTAACTTATTATTCTTGATATCTCTCAGATGCTCCATTATTCTCACTTTGAACATTCTTTTGGTCTGTCCTATGTAGAATTTTTTGCACCCACATTTGATGATATAAATAACTTGTTTAGTTACACAACTAAAAGAACCTGTAGATTTAAAACTTATTCCATTTATATAGGGAAAATCACTATTCACATAAGCACAAACTTTACATTTCCCACAAGGTATAGTACCTACACTTCTTATTGTTCTAACTATCTCTTAAGTGGGTAATTCAAACTTAGTATGTACTACTATGTCTCTTATATTCCTTCCTCTTCGATAACTGAATATTAGTTTTTTATTAGTCATTTCATTTAGTTCTTTATAATTCTGTAAGAATCTCCAAAAATATAATATACATTTCTTAATGTCATCACTACATATATTATATGTAGATACCATAAAGATACTGTCCACCTCTCCATGTTCTTTGTTATACTTTATATCTCTTTTCTTTTGTACTTGAGGCCTACTATTATATCTGTTACGAAATATTTCATCCCTACTTTTTTTAACACTTGCATGTTATATTTTCTATTCATAAACATTTTCATTGTATTATTAACTTCATTTAAAAATTCTTCATCACTATTACGTATTCTGGAGATCCTTAATAATTCACTATATGGTATCGCTTCTATAACATGATTCGGATGGCAACTAGTGCCCATCAGAAATTGATTAATAGAATCAAATTTTCTATGTATGCTAGTGATTATATGTTCTCCTGCAATTCCCTTTAAATTTATATCTAAAAAGGAGACACTATCTCCACATTGTATTCCATCAAAATGAATATCAAATCTATTCTTTTGTATGTCTTGTATAAAATTTTCAATTTCATGTTTCCCTCCTTTACATAAAAAAATCAAGTCATCTATAAACCTAAAATAGTGTGTAACATATTTTTTCACAAAATAATGTGTATAAATGCACTCAAATTCCATCAGACCCATAAAAATGTTAGCGTACATGGGTGCAAATGCTGCACCCATGGCTGTACCTTGTATTTGGTGATAGGTTTTGTTATTAAAGTTAAAATAATTATTTTCTAAACAAAATTTTACCAACTCTAACACATAATGTGTTAATGGATAATCTCCCATTGATTTTAATAATGCCTCTATACCATGTATGTTCTTAATATTTGTATATAAACTGCTAACATCCAGTGTTAGCCAATACATGTCTTCACACCAAACAACATTTTTAATTTTATTTAGAAAATCAAAAGAATCTTTTATATAAGATGGTAATTTAATAACTTCCTTTAACAACACTTCATGTAAGATTAGTCCTAAATTATGTAGAAAATAATTTCTTGCCGAAACAATCGGTCTCCCCGGAGGGTTGTTCATGTCTTTATGTAATTTCGGTAAACAGTAAAATTGTGCAGGGCTACAGTCTGTTATACTCAACTTATATTCTACATCATTTTCCTTCCAGTAACCCAATCTCAAGCCTTTATGAATTAATTCTAAGTAACTTTCTTTAGCTATTGCTACTTCTATTGATGAACTCTCACAATAAACTGATGTGTCTGTCAACAAGTTCATACACATTTTGAGATATTGTGTGTAATGCATATTAACTATTTTATTGCCTTTATCTGAAGGCTTTACTATTAATTCATTCTGTTTCGAAAATTTCATTAACTCAATCCATTCATTTTTTGTTAAATTAAAATTCACATTTGAAATATTTACCTTATTTATAATTTCTTCAATTTCAAAGCCTATCATGGTAGAGAAACTCTTAATGCCTTCATGAACAAAAGGTGGTACAAACTTCTTATCCATTCTTATTTTAGATGTATCTATTGTACAGTAAGCATTTAATTCACTAACACATGAAGTAAATGACTCATCCACAGAATCCTGACTACATTCCAACACATTGCTATCTAAACTATTTATTTCACACTGTTTATATTCCACATTCTTTTCTATAGTATGATTAAAATAATACCATATATGTAATTTCCGTATAAATTTAAAAATATCAATTTTACACTGGTATTTTTTCGGAAGAACTGTCGGAACAAACTTTAAACCATGGTTTAGCACTGTATATATTTTTTCATTGATAAAACAACCAGATAAATTCACTACTTTATCATAGATATTAGAATTAATACCATTTTGTCCTTTTGTTTTCGCGCCATGGGCGAAACGGCCCTCCCCTGTAAGTCTCTTGTTCTGCATATGTTCTTTTTTGTTGCTGTTGCCTCCCCGCTGGTCTATATCCACCAAAATGTTCAGGTAGAAAGCACTCATCCGCCGGTGGCGATAGGGGTGGAAAATCTTGTTCTCTCTCACTGCATCTCGGCACTTTATTCTGTTGTCTGTCAGTATTCCTAGTAAAACTATCAGTTCTCACTTGCTGGTTAGCGTTCAAATTCGAAAAATTGCAGTTATAGCGTGGTCTCTGATTGGTTCCACCAAAAAAGGCAGTACCATTCTCAAAGTCTCTTAGATCCCTCGTGATTTTGTGTATTTTCTGTTCTATGCATTTATTTTCAAGAATGTGAACCTTATCTTGAATCTCTAACAAACAAGATTCAAACTTAGTTTTATCTAATGTAGCTGTCAAATTCATACACAGCAAATTAATGGTTTTTTTGATGTTAGATAACTTAAGAATGTCCCGCTCTATTAGTATTTTCAGCCATTCTATAGAACATTGATGTGCCGCTTTCTCCCATCTATTCATAAAAGCTTTATCTGTTGTGCAAGTGGAAACAAATGGTTCTGATGGAAATTTAATAGCTCGTAAGCCTCTAGGCACAATATTTAAGTCAACGTACCTCTGCAGACTGGTAAAATTATAGTACGTAAGCATCTCTTTGTCCATTAAATTTCTTAGCTTAGATAATAATACTTTTACTTCACCAAGATATTCTGTAGATCTTTTACCGACATGAGCAAATGGATTAATGTCTCTCTTGCTTCTGGTTTCAGCAAGAAAACGTTCCCAAACCGGGATTCCTGAATTAACATCCACATTTCCCTCTGTTCTATTCATATTTTGTTCCATGTTTCGATTAAGGAAGCCTTCTATGGAGCGCTGGGATGTAGTAGCATTTTCCTCCCTAAATATTCTAGGTATATTCACCCCTGGATCACTGGCCATGGATTAAACAGAACGAAAACCAAATATAATTCTCAACACCAGCTCTTCAGCTCGTATCACGAAGCACAGCCCGAATATAGAATAAAACAACAGCCAGTTCACCAAAAAACGGTTTAATCTCTGTAAAGTCTCTAGCGCCTTGGCTCAACAAAGCCTTCAAGGTGTAAATAACAATACATTTCTATTCCCTATTTATATACACACCCATTAGCTCATTACACAATTAAGGATTCATTAAACAATTAAAAATCTATTAACATTTAAAAAGACATGTTCATATTACACTCTTCCAACAACAATCTACATTTAATCCCTTTGGTATTAATGTATGGTATTTTAAAATAAAAATTAATTCTTTCTTTAAAAGTAAATTTTTTATTTTTTCCTCACTAGCTTCATTACTAATAATCTCTTCTAATATAGACACCCTAAAACTAGTAACATCAGAATTGTGATATTTCACAAAATGTTGAGCCAAAGGGCTCTCTAACTTATTATTCTTGATATCTCTCAGATGCTCCATTATTCTCACTTTGAACATTCTTTTGGTCTGTCCTATGTAGAATTTTTTGCACCCACATTTGATGATATAAATAACTTGTTTAGTGACACAACTAAAAGAACCTGTAGATTTAAAACTTATTCCATTTATATAGGGAAAATCACTATTCACATAAGCACAAACTTTACATTTCCCACAAGGTATAGTACCTACACTTCTTATTGTTCTAACTATCTCTTGAGTGGGTAATTCAAATTTAGTATGTACTACTATGTCTCTTATATTCCTTCCTCTTCGATAACTGAATATTAGTTTTTTATTAGTCATTTCATTTAGTTCTTTATAATTCTGTAAGAATCTCCAAAAATATAATATACATTTCTTAATGTCATCACTACAGATATTATATGTAGATACCATAAAGATACTGTCCACCTCTCCATGTTCTTTGTTATACTTTATATCTTTTGTACTTGAGGCCTACTATTATATCTGTTACGAAATATTTCATCCCTACTTTTTTTTAACACTTGCATGTTATATTTTCTATTCATAAACATTTTCATTGTATTATTAACTTCATTTAAAAATTCTTCATCACTATTACATATTCTGGAGATCCTTAATAATTCACTATATGGTATCGCTTCTATAACATGATTCGGATGGCAACTAGTGCCCATCAGAAAATTATTAATAGAATCAAATGTTCTATGTATGCTAGTGATTATATGTTCTCCTGCAATTTCCTTTAAATTTATATCTAAAAAGGAGACATTATCTCCACATTGTATTCCATCAAAATGAATATCAAATCTATTCTTTTGTATGTCTTGTATAAAATTTTCAATTTCATGTTTCCCTCCTTTACAGTATTGTTTAATAATATGACTGTGTGGCATATCCTTGTATTTCATTAAGCTAGTAAAATATGGGAGATCTGTACAGAACTTACCTTAACATGTGACAGCAGAGACTTATTTGATGTATGTGTCCATTAATAAGAAGCAGACCTCAGGCATCAAGGATTCATGCAGTCATACCTCCCAAAAGTACTGATGATCACTGCATGCCCTCAGTTTAGCAACATATGTTGTACTAGGAAATTATTAAATGGAGAAGTTAGAAACTAATGATACATATTACAGTTTCTGACTTCAAAACCCTCAAAAGATCATTCACATAAAGTTGGGAAATTTTGATGCTATCTTCTCTCTAACTTTCCAAGGCCAGTATAAGTCAAAGATACTATGCACTCTGATCATTAGACACAACATTTCTGTATCCCTGAATCTAAAAGATAAAAAACAGGGATATAGCACAGTTATCATCACTTGAACAGGGTTTTGTGTGAGGGTGAGGCTGACACAAAAGGTCGGTGAGTGTGTGTAAGTAAGAAAGAGAAACAGGCAGACAAGTGGATAAATCAACAAATGGCCAGGGAGACAAAAGGAGTAACTGTTGTGTGTGTCTGCAAGGGTCCTCCAGGTGAAATTGGTGTGTGAGTGTCTGCATGAATGCAGCCAAGCTCTGTGCTGGCTGTACATCTCGGTATGTCAAACAAGTGTGAACCATGTATGTTAGAGGTGGCAGTTCATTGTTTATATCCCCGACCATGAGAACGGGCTCTGCCAGGAGTTGCACTGGCACCTCCACACCCATGGTCAGATGCAGTGCTACTACTTGAATGTTACTGATATCTGCTGGATGGGTCGCCTTTACGGGGACACCCAGGAGCACGACCCCATGACCTGCCACATCTGGGTGTCTATGGTGCACTCACTGATGGAGCAGTGGAAGTACTGTCACTCTAGGAGCATGATCGGGCACGGCCATGTTGGCTGACAGCAGATGATGAGCCTGACCTACACCCACAAGGATGCCGTTCCCCTCCCAGCAGATGTTCCAACACAGAAACTACTTGTTCCATGACAGACATCCCTCAGTCCATCACTGACATGCCTTGTTCTAATGTGCCATTCATCCAATCCAGTGAATCGGCAACATGGTGGAGGTAGTCATTCATTTCAGAATGTGCCACATCCACAACCTTAAGCATTTGTCTGGAACACCTATGGGAACATGCCTCTGCCTCTATGATGCCCCTAAATATACATTCAATGGAACGATAAGAGACACCTGCAACAGATGGAGGAGGGACAGCAGGCCCTCAAAGAGCACCCCTATCAATCCTTGTACATGGCACCTCACCCACACTTTGGCTACGGGCTGACTCAATGGACACTGAAGCCACAGTAGCCACAATTCCCTCATCAATATCCTTATCTTCCACCTGTGCAATGTCTGTGAGCTCACTGGACTAGGTAGGCAAAGGCCTACTGACTGTGTCCAATGGAAATGCAGGGAATGGCTATATGCCAAACTTAGTGTCAGATTTAACATCTGCACCCCCCAAATGTGCCTCACTTTGGCCACCATTATCATCAGTATCTGCTGATACACTGACATCAGGAGGTACAGGACCTACATTCCCACTGTTATGGTCACCTGTCATAAAAAGAAAGAAAGAAAGAAAGAAAGAAAGAAAGAAAGAAAGAAAGAAATATCTGCACTACTATAGTGTAATATATGCTAACGGACAATGCTGCCATTATTACAGACATTACAGCAATACACACAACAGGCCTGAGATTAACATCATACACTACAATATTTCTTTAAACTGCTCAGCAGTACTAACATAAAAATGTTTGCCTTACCATCTGCAAATGAGATACTCCTCTGTAATCCAGACAGTCCTGGAAGAAGTTAAGCAAGAGGTAAGGGCAACATCATCACAATTGACAGTAATACAGGGGGTAATACATTTACCCCTTTATATGTCCATTAACTATAATTTCAACAAGATTGTGGCTGACAACTCTAACCTAAGCTTATAACTGTAGTAATCTTCAATCCTCCAAAAAAAAGACATGTGACACAGAATTAACTTATTGATTTCAGTTTTTACTCTACAAATGTATTCAACTGTTCAAATAGCAAAGACTACCTTGAAGCTTCTTTTGGGATGTGCTTGCTGTCTTGGAAACAGTTGTTCATGCACCCAGGACATGTTGCACTGCAGTCTCCTGGGAGCTGTCTGGATCTCAGAAATTGGCCAAGAACTCTTCACTGGGGGTTAGTGGTGGTTCCCTAGCAGGCCCTTGCTTGATAACCATCTGGTTACTGTCCAGTGCAGCTGCTCAACTCTGTGCAGATGTGATTATGTCAGTGGCCCTGTGACACACCTACTCATATGTCAGGCCAAGGTGACCCATGGCACTGACATCATCCATAATCTGCCACCATATACAAATCCTACGTGCCATATCTCAATATCTCCTTTCCAGCAGAACAGCACCACTTTGCCTAAAGCCATCTACAATCACTTGGTTCTTGGCATCAGTCAAGGTGGGTTTCGTGGATTGACACGTGTGGGTGGCATACTCGTAGGGGTCATAAAGGACAACAGAAGGATAATACACATAAATATCACATAATTACAAAATAAAACAGAAAAGATAGCCACTCAGAGAAACATACAACAATCTAGGGATATGAAATACTAACAACAGGCAAGACGCAAAAGAAGGAGAGTAACAAGAGCAGCATATTCTTGTTTGTGCCATAATAGTAACTCAGCTTTGCTTCCCCAAAACCAACAGTCCATCCTTGTTAGTGTTATAACAGTAACTCACCGTTTGCTCCCCCAACAAAAGAACAGCCCATCCTTGTTTGTGTCATAACAGCAACTTAGCTTTGCTCCCCCCAAAACAGTATATCTTTGTTTGTGCCATAACAATAACTCAGCTGTGCTCCCCACACCCAAAACAGCAGTAAAATAACCCATTTTGCTAACAAACCACCTCTGAAATGCTAAGAGTGCTATCAGAGGACTTGTCCCTGAAACATTTGTCATATTTATTACACAGCATTCCATTTTCATGTACTGGCAATCATGTATACCTCTGAAATGGCTTGACAAGCATGCCTATGCTATCAGTACACTTCTAACTAATGCATACAGATAAAACTGTAAAAGTCTCTGCTTCAGATTTTTCTTAAATACATTCCAACATATGCAGTATTTAGGTGACAAAATGGAAGCATACCCTCTGAAGTTCAGTACTCCACTGTACAGCTATATCCTAAAGAAAAGAAGTTTTTGCAGCCTTCCAAACACAAAAACTCTCTTCACCATCAGCTTGCCTAGGTACACGGTTCCCTTTTTATACAGTGTAGATTTGGGGATGTTAGCATGGTGAATATGCAAATGAGGTGCGAACACATTAGAATTTCTGAATCCCAAAAACTTGGATCCATGTTGGAGATGTAACCATAGTGCAGACACTCAGTCAGTCTTTGCTTTTAATGGATTGCACATGTGAATGCTTAGTGGTTGGGAGAAGCAAAACACAACAGCACTGCAGGCTGCCTTACTTCCACTGGGTGTGTCAGGTTAGATCTACAAAGTGTTAGATGTAAGGTTGGAAATGTAGGTAAGCAACACACAAGTCACAGGTTGTATTCCTTAACATCCAACCTGTCCTTCATTTGTTAGCAACTGAATATGATACTATTTCCACGTAATATCCTCTCACATTTTAAGGCCAATGATATAGAATGGCTTACACACTACATGTCTCAGATTACTGCTCAGATAAATGAAGAATGGTAAGCAAACACATACATGTAATGTAGAGTTGTATATTTGCAAGCAATAATTATGAGAGGTTGTGTGATCAGTAGGTGCACTACATCCAAAACTACTAAATGTACAAATAACAATTGTATGGTTTGATATCAGTGCAGATGCTGTTGCAGTTGGTTGTGTGTATATTGATTTAATTTCATTGCTGCAAAGCTGTTTGTGTGGCAAAGAGGGATAAGGCACCCATCCTGTGTTCTGAACATGCATTGGAGTGAGAGATATAATTCAGACTTATGTAGAAATATCAAAAGAAAATGGCACAACCAACTGTAGAACGAAAATAAAAGAACCACTAGAACTACAGATGTACAGGAATTTAATAAAGGTAATAATGGTAAGAAATTATAAAACAACTCAGTAAAATGAAGCAATTTTCAACTAGTTAATAACTAGATATCCTCAGATACCATTGAATAAAACAAGGTTTCTTAAATACTCTCTCCCCACCTTGTTCTTTAATTGCTTAATTATTTAATAGGTGACTGAAAAGCAGACTGAAAGGAAAAAAGGAAATAGTAAGAATAGTAACATTTCCTAATACAATATGCTCTCAGTGTTCAACAATAACCATAGTACAACCTCTGTTGTCTCATAAATACCATATGCCCTATCTTATACCTCCTACTGAATACACATACCAAATGTAGTTGGAGCAATACAAACAACACAGCAGTATGATCAGTCATAGTAAAAATGAATAATAGTAATAAACAAACAAATAAATCGACAGTAGTAAACAATATGTTTACACATACATGTCTTAAAGTTTTCATATTTCCTCACCATCTGATCATTAATCATTTCCTCACCTGAGGACATGGAAAGGATATTAGTACCTAGTCTCCACATCTGCTTGTTGCGTAATATTTAAAAATATTTGAAAATATTTAAGAATATTTCAGAATGGATTAGATCTTATAAATTTTGTAATATTTTAATTAGTTTTGTGGTTTTTATCATATTAGCCCTCCCTACCTTAACCTTATCTAGTTAGATTCTTCAATCTCAGGAGGCACTGTATGGAGCATGTTTCATTCAAACCTGGGTAATGGCAAGCGCCCAAGCAGATTTGCCACCTGAGTTCCAGTCGCTTTAATAATAAGAACATTGGACCACCCCTTATATCTTTAATGGTGTGGTTGATGACCCTAAATTTAAAATTATGGGTGGTATGCAGCCTGATATGATGGGCTAGTGCAGTAACTCAGCTGTGCTCCCCACACCCAAAACAGCAGTAAAATAACCCATTTTGCTAACAAACCACCTCTGAAATGCTAAGAGTGCTATCAGAGGACTTGTCCCTGAAACATTTGTCATATTTATTACACAGCATTCCATTTTCATGTACTGGCAATCATGTATACCTCTGAAATGGCTTGACAAGCATGCCTATGCTATCAGTACACTTCTAACTAATGCATACAGATAAAACTGTAAACGTCTCTGCTTCAGATTTTTCTTAAATACATTCCAACATATGCAGTATTTAGGTGACAAAATGGAAGCATACCCTCTGAAGTTCAGTACTCCACTGTACAGCTATATCCTAAAGAAAAGAAGTTTTTGCAGCCTTCCAAACACAAAAACTCTCTTCACCATCAGCTTGCCTAGGTACACGGTTCCCTTTTTATACAGTGTAGATTTGGGGATGTTAGCATGGTGAATACGCAAATGAGGTGTGAACACATTAGAATTGCTGAATCCCAAAAACTTGGATCCATGTTGGAGATGTAACCATAGTGCAGACACTCAGTCAGTCTTTGCTTTTAATGGATTGCACATGTGAATGCTTAGTGGTTGGGAGAAGCAAAACACAACAGCACTGCAGGCTGCCTTACTTCCACTGGGTGTGTCAGGTTAGATCTACAAAGTGTTAGATGTAAGGTTGGAAATGTAGGTAAGCAACACACAAGTCACAGGTTGTATTCCTTAACATCCAACCTGTCCTTCATTTGTTAGCAACTGAATATGATACTATTTCCACGTAATATCCTCTCACATTTTAAGGCCAATGATATAGAATGGCTTACACACTACATGTCTCAGATTACTGCTCAGATAAATGAAGAATGGTAAGCAAACACATACATGTAATGTAGAGTTGTATATTTGCAAGCAATAATTATGAGAGGTTGTGTGATCAGTAGGTGCACTACATCCAAAACTACTAAATGTACAAATAACAATTGTATGGTTTGATATCAGTGCAGATGCTGTTGCAGTTGGTTGTGTGTATATTGATTTAATTTCATTGCTGCAAAGCTGTTTGTGTGGCAAAGAGGGATAAGGCACCCATCCTGTGTTCTGAACATGCATTGGAGTGAGAGATATAATTCAGACTTATGTAGAAATATCAAAAGAAAATGGCACAACCAACTGTAGAACGAAAATAAAAGAACCACGAGAACTACAGATGTACAGGAATTTAATAAAGGTAATAATGGTAAGAAATTATAAAACAACTCAGTAAAATGAAGCAATTTTCAACTAGTTAATAACTAGATATCATCAGATACCATTGAATAAAACAAGGTTTCTTAAATACTCTCTCCCCACCTTGTTCTTTAATTGCTTAATTATTTAATAGGTGACTGAAAAGCAGACTGAAAGGAAAAAAGGAAATAGTAAGAATAGTAACATTTCCTAATACAATATGCTCTCAGTGTTCAACAATAACCATAGTACAACCTCTGTTGTCTCATAAATACCATATGCCCTATCTTATACCTCCTACTGAATACACATACCAAATGTAGTTGGAGCAATACAAACAACACAGCAGTATGATCAGTCATAGTAAAAATGAATAATAGTAATAAACAAACAAATAAATCGACAGTAGTAAACAATATGTTTACACATACATGTCTTAAAGTTTTCATATTTCCTCACCATCTGATCATTAATCATTTCCACACCTGAGGACATGGAAAGGATATTATTACCTAGTCTCCACATCTGCTTGTTGCGTAATATTTAAAAATATTTGAAAATATTTAAGAATATTTCAGAATGGATTAGATCTTATAAATTTTGTAATATTTTAATTAGTTTTGTGGTTTTTATCATATTAGCCCTCCCTACCTTAACCTTATCTAGTTAGATTCTTCAATCTCAGGAGGCACTGTATGGAGCATGTTTCATTCAAACCTGGGTAATGGCAAGCGCCCAAGCAGATTTGCCACCTGAGTTCCAGTCGCTTTAATAATAAGAACATTGGACCACCCCTTATATCTTTAATGGTGTGGTTGATGACCCTAAATTTAAAATTATGGGTGGTATGCAGCCTGATATGATGGGCTAGTGCAGTAACTCAGCTGTGCTCCCCACACCCAAAACAGCAGTAAAATAACCCATTTTGCTAACAAACCACCTCTGAAATGCTAAGAGTGCTATCAGAGGACTTGTCCCTGAAACATTTGTCATATTTATTACACAGCATTCCATTTTCATGTACTGGCAATCATGTATACCTCTGAAATGGCTTGACAAGCATGCCTATGCTATCAGTACACTTCTAACTAATGCATACAGATAAAACTGTAAAAGTCTCTGCTTCAGATTTTTCTTAAATACATTCCAACATATGCAGTATTTAGGTGACAAAATGGAAGCATACCCTCTGAAGTTCAGTACTCCACTGTACAGCTATATCCTAAAGAAAAGAAGTTTTTGCAGCCTTCCAAACACAAAAACTCTCTTCACCATCAGCTTGCCTAGGTACACGGTTCCCTTTTTATACAGTGTAGATTTGGGGATGTTAGCATGGTGAATACGCAAATG
The DNA here is from genome assembly GCF_019279795.1 of Protopterus annectens. Lineage (NCBI taxonomy): Eukaryota > Metazoa > Chordata > Ceratodontiformes > Protopteridae > Protopterus > Protopterus annectens. The sequence goes on along the minus strand of NC_056735.1, from coordinate 1,607,342,792 downwards.
AGGTGTGAACACATTAGAATTGCTGAATCCCAAAAACTTGGATCCATGTTGGAGATGTAACCATAGTGCAGACACTCAGTCAGTCTTTGCTTTTAATGGATTGCACATGTGAATGCTTAGTGGTTGGGAGAAGCAAAACACAACAGCACTGCAGGCTGCCTTACTTCCACTGGGTGTGTCAGGTTAGATCTACAAAGTGTTAGATGTAAGGTTGGAAATGTAGGTAAGCAACACACAAGTCACAGGTTGTATTCCTTAACATCCAACCTGTCCTTCATTTGTTAGCAACTGAATATGATACTATTTCCACGTAATATCCTCTCACATTTTAAGGCCAATGATATAGAATGGCTTACACACTACATGTCTCAGATTACTGCTCAGATAAATGAAGAATGGTAAGCAAACACATACATGTAATGTAGAGTTGTATATTTGCAAGCAATAATTATGAGAGGTTGTGTGATCAGTAGGTGCACTACATCCAAAACTACTAAATGTACAAATAACAATTGTATGGTTTGATATCAGTGCAGATGCTGTTGCAGTTGGTTGTGTGTATATTGATTTAATTTCATTGCTGCAAAGCTGTTTGTGTGGCAAAGAGGGATAAGGCACCCATCCTGTGTTCTGAACATGCATTGGAGTGAGAGATATAATTCAGACTTATGTAGAAATATCAAAAGAAAATGGCACAACCAACTGTAGAACGAAAATAAAAGAACCACGAGAACTACAGATGTACAGGAATTTAATAAAGGTAATAATGGTAAGAAATTATAAAACAACTCAGTAAAATGAAGCAATTTTCAACTAGTTAATAACTAGATATCATCAGATACCATTGAATAAAACAAGGTTTCTTAAATACTCTCTCCCCACCTTGTTCTTTAATTGCTTAATTATTTAATAGGTGACTGAAAAGCAGACTGAAAGGAAAAAGGAAATAGTAAGAATAGTAACATTTCCTAATACAATATGCTCTCAGTGTTCAACAATAACCATAGTACAACCTCTGTTGTCTCATAAATACCATATGCCCTATCTTATACCTCCTACTGAATGCACATACCAAATGTAGTTGGAGCAATACAAACAACACAGCAGTATGATCAGTCATAGTAAAAATGAATAATAGTAATAAACAAACAAATAAATCGACAGTAGTAAACAATATGTTTACACATACATGTCTTAAAGTTTTCATATTTCCTCACCATCTGATCATTAATCATTTCCTCACCTGAGGACATGGAAAGGATATTAGTACCTAGTCTCCACATCTGCTTGTTGCGTAATATTTAAAAATATTTGAAAATATTTAAGAATATTTCAGAATGGATTAGATCTTATAAATTTTGTAATATTTTAATTAGTTTTGTGGTTTTATCATATTAGCCCTCCCTACCTTAACCTTATCTAGTTAGATTCTTCAATCTCAGGAGGCACTGTATGGAGCATGTTTCATTCAAACCTGGGTAATGGCAAGCACCCAAGCAGATTTGCCACCTGAGTTCCAGTCGCTTTAATAATAAGAACATTGGACCACCCCTTATATCTTTAATGGTGTGGTTGATGACCCTAAATTTAAAATTATGGGTGGTATGCAGCCTGATATGATGGGCTAGTGCAGTAACTCAGCTGTGCTCCCCACACCCAAAACAGCAGTAAAATAACCCATTTTGCTAACAAACCACCTCTGAAATGCTACGAGTGCTATCAGAGGACTTGTCCCTGAAACATTTGTCATATTTATTACACAGCATTCCATTTTCATGTACTGGCAATCATGTATACCTCTGAAATGGCTTGACAAGCATGCCTATGCTATCAGTACACTTCTAACTAATGCATACAGATAAAACTGTAAACGTCTCTGCTTCAGATTTTTCTTAAATACATTCCAACATATGCAGTATTTAGGTGACAAAATGGAAGCATACCCTCTGAAGTTCAGTACTCCACTGTACAGCTATATCCTAAAGAAAAGAAGTTTTTGCAGCCTTCCAAACACAAAAACTCTCTTCACCATCAGCTTGCTCTAGGTACACGGTTCCCTTTTTATACAGTGTAGATTTGGGGATGTTAGCATGGTGAATACGCAAATGAGGTGTGAACACATTAGAATTGCTGAATCCCAAAAACTTGGATCCATGTTGGAGATGCAACCATAGTGCAGACACTCAGTCAGTCTTTGCTTTTAATGGATTGCACATGTGAATGCTTAGTGGTTGGGAGAAGCAAAACACAACAGCACTGCAGGCTGCCTTACTTCCACTGGGTGTGTCAGGTTAGATCTACAAAGTGTTAGATGTAAGGTTGGAAATGTAGGTAAGCAACACACAAGTCACAGGTTGTATTCCTTAACATCCAACCTGTCCTTCATTTGTTAGCAACTGAATATGATACTATTTCCACGTAATATCCTCTCACATTTTAAGGCCAATGATATAGAATGGCTTACACACTACATGTCTCAGATTACTGCTCAGATAAATGAAGAATGGTAAACAAACACATACATGTAATGTAGAGTTGTATATTTGCAAGCAATAATTATGAGAGGCTGTGTGATCAGTAGGTGCACTACATCCAAAACTACTAAATGTACAAATAACAATTGTATGGTTTGATATCAGTGCAGATGCTGTTGCAGTTGGTTGTGTGTATATTGATTTAATTTCATTGCTGCAAAGCTGTTTGTGTGGCAAAGAGGGATAAGGCACCCATCCTGTGTTCTGAACATGCATTGGAGTGAGAGATATAATTCAGACTCATGTAGAAATATCAAAAGAAAATGGCACAACCAACTGTAGAACGGAAATAAAAGAACCACGAGAACTACAGATGTACAGGAATTTAATAAAGGTAATAATGGTAAGAAATTATAAAACAACTCAGTAAAATGAAGCAATTTTCAACTAGTTAATAACTAGATATCATCAGATACCATTGAATAAAACAAGGTTTCTTAAATACTCTCTCCCCACCTTGTTCTTTAATTGCTTAATTATTTAATAGGTGACTGAAAAGCAGACTGAAAGGAAAAAAGGAAATAGTAAGAATAGTAACATTTCCTAATACAATATGCTCTCAGTGTTCAACAATAACCATAGTACAACCTCTGTTGTCTCATAAATACCATATGCCCTATCTTATACCTCCTACTGAATACACATACCAAATGTAGTTGGAGCAATACAAACAACACAGCAGTATGATCAGTCATAGTAAAAATGAATAATAGTAATAAACAAACAAATAAATCGACAGTAGTAAACAATATGTTTACACATACATGTCTTAAAGTTTTCATATTTCCTCACCATTTGATCATTAATCATTTCCTCACCTGAGGACATGGAAAGGATATTAGTACCTAGTCTCCACATCTGCTTGTTGTAATATTTAAAAATATTTGAAAATATTTAAGAATATTTCAGAATGGATTAGATCTTATAAATTTTGTAATATTTTAATTAGTTTTGTGGTTTTTATCATATTAGCCCTCCCTACCTTAACCTTATCTAGTTAGATTCTTCAATCTCAGGAGGCACTGTATGGAGCATGTTTCATTCAAACCTGGGTAATGGCAAGCGCCCAAGCAGATTTGCCACCTGAGTTCCAGTCGCTTTAATAATAAGAACATTGGACCACCCCTTATATCTTTAATGGTGTGGTTGATGACCCTAAATTTAAAATTATGGGTGGTATGCAGCCTGATACGATGGGCTAGTGCAGTAACTCAGCTGTGCTCCCCACACCCAAAACAGCAGTAAAATAACCCATTTTGCTAACAAACCACCTCTGAAATGCTAAGAGTGCTATCAGAGGACTTGTCCCTGAAACATTTGTCATATTTATTACACAGCATTCCATTTTCATGTACTGGCAATCATGTATACCTCTGAAATGGCTTGACAAGCATGCCTATGCTATCAATACACTTCTAACTAATGCATACAGATAAAACTGTAAAAGTCTCTGCTTCAGATTTTTCTTAAATACATTCCAACATATGCAGTATTTAGGTGACAAAATGGAAGCATACCCTCTGAAGTTCAGTACTCCACTGTACAGCTATATCCTAAAGAAAAGGAGTTTTTGCAGCCTTCCAAACACAAAAACTCTCTTCACCATCAGCTTGCCTAGGTACACGGTTCCCTTTTTATACAGTGTAGATTTGGGGATGTTAGCATGGTGAATACGCAAATGAGGTGTGAACACATTAGAATTGCTGAATCCCAAAAACTTGGATCCATGTTGGAGATGTAACCATAGTGCAGACACTCAGTCAGTCTTTGCTTTTAATGGATTGCACATGTGAATGCTTAGTGGTTGGGAGAAGCAAAACACAACAGCACTGCAGGCTGCCTTACTTCCACTGGGTGTGTCAGGTTAGATCTACAAAGTGTTAGATGTAAGGTTGGAAATGTAGGTAAGCAACATACAAGTCACAGGTTGTATTCCTTAACATCCAACCTGTCCTTCATTTGTTAGCAACTGAATATGATACTATTTCCACGTAATATCCTCTCACATTTTAAGGCCAATGATATAGAATGGCTTACACACTACATGTCTCAGATTACTGCTCAGATAAATGAAGAATGGTAAGCAAACACATACATGTAAAGTAGAGTTGTATATTTGCAAGCAATAATTATGAGAGGTTGTGTGATCAGTAGGTGCACTACATCCAAAACTACTAAATGTACAAATAACAATTGTATGGTTTGATATCAGTGCAGATGCTGTTGCAGTTGGTTGTGTGTATATTGATTTAATTTCATTGCTGCAAAGCTGTTTGTGTGGCAAAGAGGGATAAGGCACCCATCCTGTGTTCTGAACATGCATTGGAGTGAGAGATATAATTCAGACTTATGTAGAAATATCAAAAGAAAATGGCACAACCAACTGTAGAACGAAAATAAAAGAACCACGAGAACTACAGATGTACAGGAATTTAATAAAGGTAATAATAGTAAGAAATTATAAAACAACTCAGTAAAATGAAGCAATTTTCAACTAGTTAATAACTAGATATCATCAGATACCATTGAATAAAACAAGGTTTCTTAAATACTCTCTCCCCACCCTGTTCTTTAATTGCTTAATTATTTAATAGGTGACTGAAAAGCAGACTGAAAGGAAAAAAGGAAATAGTAAGAATAGTAACATTTCCTAATACAATATGCTCTCAGTGTTCAACAATAACAATAGTACAACCTCTGTTGTCTCATAAATACCATATGCCCTATCTTATACCTCCTACTGAATACACATACCAAATGTAGTTGGAACAATACAAACAACACAGCAGTATGATCAGTCATAGTAAAAATGAATAATAGTAATAAACAAACAAATAAATCGACAGTAGTAAACAATATGTTTACACATACATGTCTTAAAGTTTTCATATTTCCTCACCATCTGATCATTAATCATTTCAACACCTGAGGACATGGAAAGGATATTAGTACCTAGTCTCCACATCTGCTTGTTGCGTAATATTTAAAAATATTTGAAAATATTTAAGAATATTTCAGAATGGATTAGATCTTATAAATTTTGTAATATTTTAATTAGTTTTGTGGTTTTTATCATATTAGCCCTCCCTACCTTAACCTTATCTAGTTAGATTCTTCAATCTCAGGAGGCACTGTATGGAGCATGTTTCATTCAAACCTGGGTAATGGCAAGCGCCCAAGTAAATTTGCCACCTGAGTTCCAGTCGCTTTAATAATAAGAACATTGGACCACCCCTTATATCTTTAATGGTGTGGTCGATGACCCTAAATTTAAAATTATGGGTGGTATGCAGCCTGATATGATGGGCTAGTGCATTCTCAGTTTTTCCTTTCCTGATGTTATATAAATGCTTGTAAACTCATTCCCTCAGTTTACAATCTGTCTTCCTGATGTAAAATGCGGGGCATAATTGGCATTGGGCTAAGTAAAGTACAAAGGTAGAGTTACAGTTGAACGTACCAGATGTTGTGGAAAAGCATCTATTCCTAATAGTGAAGGTGTAGCCTGTGTCCATAAATTTACAATAATTGCAGGATTTACATTTTTACATACCAGGTATCTTATAGGTGATGGATTTCAAGAGATCCTTTAAATTGTTGCATCTCCTGAAGGCAAATAATGGGGTAGACCCTATTTTGTTACGAACGCCAAAGTCATTGCTAAACAAGCTCCAGTTTTTCTTGATTATAGCTTGTATGTCCCTACTTTCAGTACTGAAAGTTAGTATGAAACATATTAAGGGCGTAGTTTGATTTTGCCATGACCCACTACACTGGTTCATTAAGTCCCCTTGCCTACTCGGGGCTAAAGCACCACCACCTTGGTATGTCAAAATGTGAATCCTGCAATTATTGTAAATTTATGGACACAGGCTACACCTTCACTATTAGGAATAGACATTTTTCTACAACATCTGGAAAGTTCGACTGTAAATATACCTTTGTAGTTTTCTTAGCCCAATGCCAATTATGCCCCGTATTTTACATTAGGAAGACAGATCATAAACTTTGCAAATGAGTTTACGAGCATTTATATAACATCAGGAAAGGAAAAACTGAGAATGCACCAGCCCATCATATCAAGCTGCATACCACCCATAACTTTAAATTTAGGGTCATCGACCACACCATTAAAGATATAAGGGGTGGTCCAAGGTCCTTATTATTAGAGTGGCTGGAACTCATGTGATAAATCCACTTGGACGCTTGCCATTATCCAGGTTTAAATGAAACATGCTCCATACAGTGCCTCCTGAGATTGAAGAATCTAACTAGATAAAGTTAAGGTATGGGAGGCTAAGACAATAAAAAACACAAAACTAATTAAAAAACTACAAACTTTGTAAGATCTAATCCATTCTGAAATATTCTTAAATATTTTTAAATATTTTTAAACATTACACAACAAGCAGACGTGGAGACTAGGTACTAATATCCTTTCCATGTCCTCAGGTGAGGAAATGATTAGTTATCAGATGGTGAGGAAATATGAAAACGTTAAGACATGTAGGTGTATACATATTGTTTACTACTCTCCATTTACTTGTTTGTTTATTACTATTGTTCATTTTTACTATGACTAGCCATATTGCTGTGCTGTTTGTATTGTTCCAACTACATTTGTTGTGTGTATTCAGTAGGAGGTATAAGACAGGGCATATGGTATTTATGAGACAACAGAGGCTGTACGATGGTTATTGTTGTACACTGAGAGTATACTGTATTTGGAAAGTTTACTATTCTTATTATTTCCTTTTTTTCCTTTCAGTCTGCTTTTCAGTCTCCTTTAAGCAATTAAAGAACAGGGTGGGGAGAGAGTATTCAAGCAAACTTTTTTTATTCAATGGTATCTGATGATGTCTAGTTATTAACTAGACAAAAAGTGCTTCATTTTGCTGAGTTGTTTTATCATTTTTTTACTATTATTACTTTTATTAAAGTCCTGTATGTCTGTAGTTCCCATGATTCTTTTATTTGTTGTTATGTAGAAATATCTCATGTGCGCTAACATTTTCTAATGTTTATGTTATATATTGATTTCCCTCATTTCAAGTAAGTCTCCATATTTTTCTTTTTTCTTTTTTTCAGGCCACTATTTGCACAATGAGCCACTTAACACAAACTGGACAACTGGCCAGATGGGATCCAGACAGAAACCAGTGCATTCTTGCATTCAATTAATACTATTAGGCATCACGCAAACCTGCTAAGTGTCATTCCATAGCGGTTAACAGTGAGACCTTAAGAATAATTAGTAAAATAGAGAATGACATGTATTTATTCCTTTGGCAGCATGTTTAAGTGTAGGGCTGGAGTACAGATAGTGCAGGGTATGAAACCTTTATTTAATTGTTGTGACATTGCAATTTATAGCAATGAAATGCAATATAGACAATTGTGGCAACAGGTGTAAGCATAGGACTGCCATACACATGATCCTGGGTTTGAATACAGCATTGCTGTACACTTTTACTGTTATTCCACTTCGCATTATAGTCACTCTCACTTATAACACTGGAAATGGTGAAGCTGATATTAATTATATATATGAGGGCTGAGGCACTAGTATTGTTTCAGTTATGTATTCATTTATCTATGTATTATCACATGTATTCTCAAATATATGACTGGGAGTATATTGTATACTATATTCTTGTAAGTATATTTCTGCTATCTTGGCTGCCATGACCTTCACATTTGTCTACCACACATACACAGCTGCCTGTACATACAATAGCCTTGAATTTGCTTTGCTTGCTACTGTTGTGTAAACACGGTGCTCGGAGGTACACACTGCCCAGCATCATGTTTGCATGATGGTAAGCGGAACACATTTTCAAACAGTGTGCGCACTCACAGTAACTGGACGCCTAGTGAAGAACCACAGTGCCAGGCTTCTGCAGGGGCTATTTTGGCTCCCAGTATAAGTCAAATTCATGGGATAGATTAGCCTGGGCTGTAATCAGTGCTACTGGTATCCCCCATACTGTTTACAATGTAGCCATCACTACAATGACCTTCGAAGGAGGAGGATGGATACTCTCGACCATTGGATTGGGGAATTTAGGACTGTGGACATCCCACACCTGTGTAAGTATCAACTACAGACAGTACCTATAAGACGTAAAGGGTGAATGTAGGCAAGACTGATATTCATAATGGTATTTTGTTCTGTTCTGTTTTGTTCTTAGTTGCCAGGGATGTGAGGTCAATGTACAAACTCATAAGACTAGAATGATGAGGATGAGGGAAGCATGTGGTATGTATGCAGCTGAATAGTAGTGTTATTCTACCATTTAAAGTTAAAGATATCTTTAAAAGAAAATAGAGCCGTTTTGGTATTTTATAGAGGTGTATCAAAATGAGCATGCACATCTCAACTGCAAAAGCAAGTATGCATGCATTAGTCTGTAGCACAAACCAAGAGTAAAATATTAGGCTTTATTCAGAGGTTGTGGGTTCAAAGAACACACTTCCCTACTAAACAATACTGTTAATTCTTCAATTATGTGTAATTTACAGGTTTAAAGTAAAAGCTCTATACAAGTGGCACATATGCTGTGCTGTAAACTGTAATCTCTATAACTGGAACATACATATGTGCACTATATGTACATGTAAAGGGGTAATTGCTGCAGTCTGTAGTATATTGTGCAACTGTTAGAAGCTGGTAGTCTTAAAAGTAAAAGTTAAGATAACAGAGTCAATTATTTGTATCAGTGCATTGTATGTCACATATGAAGGTACTAATGTTATGTCATTTTTTCCTCTTACCCCAACCCTTATCTTCTTTTTTTTTATTTTATTTAGTTATTTTTATTATGTATTGTAAAATTGTGTCTATGTCATCCATGTGTACCACATCATTAAATGCTCCACAACTCAGTGGGATAGGCTTGCCCCACTGGAACTGTCTGTCTCCCCACCAGCTCCAGCACCATTGCCCAGAATGACTGGGAGCCAACCTGGAAGCACCATCTCTACTGCTCTTGCATTACCTGCACCTTTAGGTAGTTCTGCCCCATAGATTGGTCTAGCAGTACCCTCTGGGAGCAATGGTGGAGGTGTTGATTTTATCATTTGCACTGAATTGCCAGGGATGTACGGTTGTATGCTACACTTTTGGTGTATGCCTATGCCAGTTGGTGTGGCTGCTCACCTTCATTTTACATAATACCAGGAGGAGGAGACATCAAGCACTCCAGCCATGGGTGGACTAAGGTGACAGTGATGACAGTCCAGTGGGTGAGAACGTGATTCTCACTGTCACCCAACTTGATGATAATGAGTTTATGTCCCCACCACTCACCCAGTTATGGTGTCCCCAATGTTTTGTGTCCATCACTGTCCCTGTCTCTTGTCTAGTTTTATTGTCTATCTGCAATTGCTTCCTCATTTACCAAACCTATTTCACCCAGACATTCCTACATCCCTTCCCCAACATTCCTCTCTCTCTCTCTCTCTCTCTCTCTGTCTCTGTCTCTCAAAAAAGAAAAAATATTGTCCCATACATAGCTCTCCATTTCTCACACATGTCTTCTTGACACACTTGATTTGGCCCAATTGGTTATACAATATGATTGTATTGGGGATTTGGACCAGTTGGATATACAACATGATTGTGTTGTGGTCAGCCCTCTCTTTGGAGGTGACAGTCCAAATTCAGTTAATATTTGGCACTTATGTTTACTTTACACTGTTAAAGAAATGGATATCTATGTTTTTTACTACCTCCCTCCTGCACATTCCCACTCTGCCTTCTTTTTGTTCTTCCCCTACTTGTTCCCCATTGCACTACTGTCCTGTTTTCCCCATTTCTTTTCTTTAATGCATTATTGCACAATGGTGCATCATGCACCAATGTGCAGCAACAGCAATGCAAAAGTACTTAAAATGATTACATACAGCTGTATTTGAACCCAATATCATCTGCCCCCAAAAAGGAATGCGTCACTGCATTAACACGTGCTGCACAGAGTCAGTTAAGTAGCAGGAGTATTTCAGACTCAATGCTGACTGGCAGACTTTGTTCTTTCCCCCACTTGCTCCCTATTTGACCACTTTCCTATCTAACCCATTTTAACACCTTTAATATGGTCAAACATAGAATCACACATGACACACATAAGTAGCAGAAAAAGCAATGGATTCCTTCACTTTTTGGGCTCCATGTTTGTGAGGAGGTGCACACTGCACACCAATGTGCAGTGATGCTGAGCGGTGGCAAAATGCAGCAACACATCTCACATAAAAAAATCATGTCATTGTATTATCAGTCTGTAATGAACAGTGTTTTTAAGTATTAGATACACCTGTATTCAAACCCTGTACCATCTGGGCCAAAAAAAGGAATGTATTAATGCATAAACACATGCTGCCACAGAGTCATTTAAGCAGTATCTGTATTTCATACACTCAATACTAACTGTCAGGCTTTAGCAATGTGGCTTGTGTATGTGCACTTCTTACCTACACACACACATACATATTTCATATGGAAATGCACTTTGTTAACCATTGCAAAAAACTGCTGTTTGCTGCTCTATGGAAATGTTTATATTATGCTGTATTACTGCTGTTTACTGTTCATTTCCAGTGTATGATATGAAATTATGTGCGTAAACATTACAAACTGATGGCCCTATCTAATAATATGTCACATATTTACAATACACCCATCTGTTGCCACCCCTTCAAGCACTGCAAACCTGGTGTCTCAGTACTTTTTCCACACATATATCAACCATAATACAAAATATAAAATCAAATGTTGTGTGCTACGCAATGCACATCAATCTGGTAACATGCAGAACTACAACTATTGACCCATATTCCTAAAAACACTTATCTACAAGTCTAGGGAAGGAATCAGCATGGACCATATCCACAGGAACATAGGTGACCTTCAACACACTTGACCCTACCCATTTTCTTTTTGTGAAGGGCACGTCTTGCCTATTTGCTTATTGAACCTTGTGGACTTCTCAGATACTGACCTCACAGACCTGGATGAGGGATAACAGAACATACTGCCTATGTTGACTTATCCAAGGCCTTTGACACTATCCCCCATTCATGTGTCACAGCAAAGATCTCCCATGTGGGAATTAAGGCATACAGTAGTACAAGGATAGGCAACTGGCTCACTGACATAACATACACTCTCAAAGTTGAGGACTGCACCTCCACTAGTAGCCAAATGCCATTAGCATACCACAAGGATCTGTGCTGTGCCCTCAACTGTTTGTAAAATACTTCCCTGAATTGCAGACAATGGTAGATGTCCTAAAGTTTACCAAGTTTGCAGATGACAGGTAATTTGATGCACTAATATAGAGCCCCCAATGATGGTAACATATTACAGAAAGAGCTGCCACACACAAATGATTGATGCCCTACTCATGGACTGAACCTTAAAGCACATAAAGGCTCATTGTTCTCTTTGGCAATGAGGTGTTTCTAAGCTCAAACACAGTGTTGTGAAACTTAGGAACACATGTTGATAGCAATCTAAACTTTTATCACTATCTGTCCATAGTGGTGACACACATTCTGCCTTGTGCACCTCATACATATTGACATTACATCTAAGACCAGGGTGAACATACCTCTGCTGGACTCTACCCTTATCAGACCACTATATGAATACAGTTCTCCATTCTGTCTTTACCTCAGCAGACACATGAATCAATCAGAGAAAACACAGGATTGTGCCTGGGAGATTACAGAGCCTCCAAACATGACAACCATGGAAAGACTGAAACACCTGTTACTCAACTCAGCATCATGCAGGCTGCTGAGAGGTGACCTTGCCTGCCCTACAGTGCAGTATCAGACCCTGCCCTACTGGAAATACTGCATGTCTGCAAATCAAATGGGACAAGAATAACTTGGCACAGGTTTCTAAACCTAGCCAGTGACATAAAAAGAACATGCTGGAGAGACAGACATATCCCCTAGCAACTCACACTCCTCTGTAATAGGCTCCCACTGTGTATGAATCAGTGCTCCAAAATTACATTGTTCAAGCTCAACCTTGACTACTGATTGGGTGACTGTAAAGTCACTTCTGCAATGGGAACAATGTCCATCATGGACAGGGACAGTTGGTGCTGCTCGCAAAATCAATCTGCTTACAATGACCATCTAACTATGTTCAATAAGGGTACTTGTGTTTTTACACAGCTAGGCCTCTAAACAACATACAGCCATTAGGTTAGTAGCCTCTTATGTACACATGAAGCTATGAGCCTATGCAGGCCTCCTAACATTTTGTCTCCCATGAGACCTACTGATGTATTTGTCATCTAGTATAAGTTCACCTGCAGCCTTATAAAACTTAGACTTGTGCTTTCGTGCTACCGTAAAATACTGTGTTCTGTAGTCTGTGTACTTAGATAGGTAAGGGTTCTGCTCTCACTGCAATCAAGTGTGTGTGTGTGTGTGTGTGTGTGTGTGTGTGTGTGTGTGTGTGTGTGTGTGTGTGTGTGTGTGCGTGTGTGTCTGTGCCTGTGTCTAGCCAGAAGAGCAGAAGTGTGTATCCTATAGTTATTGCTCCAGTCCCATGGATTGACAGTCTTTTGATGCTTGCACATGCCTACACATCATTTCATACAGGCCTCTCAGCTTCTTCTCTCCAACACACACTGCTAATGTCATCCACTATAAGTTGACCTGCAGCCATGTAAAAGTCAGACTTGTGCTATAGAACTTGCGTAAAATACAGACTTCTGTAGTCTGTGTACTTAGAGAGGTAGGGGTTCTGTTCTCAGTCCAGTTGACTGGGTGTGTTTGTGTGTGTGTGTGTGTGTGTGTGTGTGTGTGTGTGTGTGTGTGTGTGTGTGTGTGTGTGTGTGTGTGTGTGCATGTGCAAGCCTGCGCATGTGTCTAGCCAGAAGAGCAGAAGTGTGTATCCTGCAGTTATTGCTCCAATCCCATGAATTGACAGTATTTTGATACTTGCACATGCCTACAGATCCATTTCATTCAGGCTTCCCAAATTCTTCTCTCCAACATGCACTGCTAATGTTGTCCACTATAAGTTGACCTGCAGCTATGGAAAAGTCAGACTTGTGCCATAGCACTTGCGCAAGGTACTAAGTTCTGTCATCTGTGTACTTAGATAGGTAGGTGTTCTGTTCTCACTGCTGTCAAGTGTGTCTAGCTAGAAGAGCAGAAATGCATATCCTGCAGTTACTGATCTAATCCTATGTGTTGATAGTATTTTGATACTTGCACATGGCTTTAGATGCATTTCATGTAGGCCTCTCAACTTCTCTCCAACATACTCTGCTGATGTCATTCACTATAAGTTAAACTGCAGCTATGTAAAAGTCAGACTTGTGCTGTATTGCTTGCGTAAAGTATTTCTGTAGTCTATGTACTTCGATAGGTAGGGGTTTTGTTCTCATTGCAGTCAGCTGTGTGTATGGGTGTGTCTAGCCAGAAGAGCAGAAGTGTGTATCTTGCAGTTACTACTCCAATCCCATGAATTGACAGTATTTTGATACTTTCACAGGCCTACAGATCATTTTCATGCAGGCCTCCCAACTTCTTCTCTCCAACATGTACTGCTGATGTCATCCAATATAAGTTGACTTGCAGCCATGTAAAAGTCACACTTGTGCCATGCCACTTGTATAAAGTACTAAATTCAGTCATTTGTGCATTTAGATAGGTGGGGGTTCTGTTCTCACTGCAGTCAACCCGGTGTGTGTTTGTGTGTGTGAGCTGTTACTTGACATTACACTCAGAATTTTACACCAGCATGTGGGACACTGTTTTATTCTCCTAAACGGACACTGCCAATGTCATCCATTATCCAGTATTGTCTGAGATATTCCAAGTCACATTTTAATTGTGGCACTTGTGTAAAGTACTGTGTCTTGTAGTCTGTATACTTAGGGAGGGGTTCTATTCTCACTACAATCAACTGTGTGTGTGTGTTTGTGCACTTGTTTGAAAGTAGAGAGAGGATTTTACAACAGCATGTGGGACATTGCTTTTACCACTTTCCTCTCAACAGACTCTGCTGATTTGTGGATGTGCAGTATACACATCTGGGCAGGGTCAGAGATGTCCTGTAGTCCTGGCACAAGTCACCTCATCCTTTCCAATACAGATTTCAGGTACAGGGCTTTCAGTATATCCACACATGTTATGGCTTGGTTTGTAGGACCTGTATTTTCTTGGTGTGATCCCCCATGGTCTTTCCAGCTGCTGTAGGTATTTGATTAGGTGCATGCAAAAGGAAGCATTATATTGCATTAGTGTTCAGATGAGGTTTGATTACAGTGCTGTTACATCCTTCTCAGATCTGAATGCAATGGCTTGACTTCTGAGGTGTATGGTATAGCCTTTTCATACCACTGTGGACACCTGGTCAAAGTTCAGATTGCTGTCTACATGAGTTCCCAATTCTTGCACCACTGGTTTCAGCATGGGTGGTGTTGTCCATTGAGTATTTACCAGGAAATTCCACTTTGCATAAGGCACGAATACTGACACATTGTATATTTATCAGCAGACCATGTAGCACTGGCACCAATTATTTGTGTGTGATAGCCCCTCTTGTAGTATAGTCACATCATTGGTAGACTCAATGATTGCAATCAAGATGCATGAATCAGAAAACTTGGTAAGCTACAGGTCATATTTTGTAGCCTGGACTTTGAGAAATAGATTTCAATCAGTATAGGGTGCAGCAGAGATCCTTGAGATACACCAATGGTGACAGCTGCAACGGTAGAGGGTGATTCACCAACTTTCATAGTATGTGGTCTATCTGTGAAAATATTGGTTAACCATCTAGTGATGTGTGTTAATCCCCCTCTGGGAGAGTTTATCAATGATACCTGAGTAGGAGGATTGTGTCCAAACCCTAGGACAGATCAAGATAGGCAGTATGCACTGTGTTACCTTCATGCAGGTCTATCACGCAGAAACAATGGGCTGTAACAACATCACAGTTTGCCTATAGCATGACTCAGAACAAACATCTACCTGACACAGTATGATACACACTTCAACACACCCTCCAGATGGACTATGTTCCCGTTTAAGGGTGTAGATCAACATGCATCCATCTGAGTGGGTTAGGGACAGCACCTGATGCATGTATGTATATAGACATCCTAAGTCTCCTGATCTGTAAGGTAGACCAACATGTCATCCTGGACATGCTGTAAATGGACACTAGTAATATCCCAGCTGTGTGCAACATATATTTGTGAGTCTTTGATGCTACATCGATGTCTGTTACATGTGTCAGATGTCCTCAAAGAGCATCACCCTGAGGAACTTGATAAGGCCAAGGCATTTGACAGGAGTCCACACTGAGGCATTCACTCCACAATGACATGTGGCTATCAACACCTACATCAAGATGTGGGTAGAATAGTAGAACACATACATGTAGAAATGTGTGAAGTGACCTGTATCTTATGTCCAGTAATCAAGTGTGTACATCAGGGCTTTCACCTAGACCCTTTCCTGTCCATGATTGGAATCACAGATGTCGAGTGACATACAAATCCTGTGCCCTAACGGTTGTCTGGAGGACTACAGATTGTGGGCAGTCATTCACTCCAACTGTGATTGGTATAATACAGACAATATGAACACACACAAAAGATTGCTGCCACAGCCATGATAACACATGAGATGAAAAAAAAATGTGAGGATTTGTTTTGTTATGCAAACAAGTGGACAAACCAAGGATCACTCAGACATCACACCCTATCAGCAGATCAGTTGTTATGTGGCCTGTATTCCTGGATATATCTATGTGGAATGTCCACCAGCATGTGTCCACGGTGGTTAGTACTCCCCTGTATGTAACACAATGATGGAGTATGTGCAGGACATCCAAATAACAGGCCATTATACCTTCATAGTTCACAGCCTTCACCACACCAGTACCTGAGTACATTTCACCCTTGCACATGTCCCTCCATACACATCTTCCAATGATGTATAACTGAAATGTACCACCTTTGTCACTGTGAGCTGTTACACATCTATTTGTACACATCAATGTATTAGATATGTTACATAAACATTACTGTCTGATGGCACAGAACCCACATCAAGGTGTAATACCACATGTGTGTGTGTGATATCTGTTTCGGTGATGCACTCATGACATGCATAGCTGTTTAACAATATTGATTGGATAGTTTACATTCATGACAATGCAGATTGTGCCATATTATCTCTGCCATGCATATCATTCAACTAGCCTGTAGTGATCATAATGTGAAGTGTGTCTCCTCACACATCCTGCATATTTTAGTGTCAGAAGAGTGTGCTTGATTATTAAGATTACTGACATGTCCTAATAGTTGCACGACTGTGTTGGTGCAGAACCATATATGCTCACTCAGAAACACATATGTTGTGTTAGAGACATGGGTATTAATCGTGGCATTATTCTGATATTGTCCATGATTGTGCATGATGGTTTTACTGTTGGCCATGAGCGTGTATCTGTGTCCTACTTGTTGGAAGCCTCTGCTGACAATACAAGCATACTCAGGCAAATCAGTTTGCACAGGTTCACAATATGCACCCAACCCCAACTGTATTTAACATTCATGATACATGTCCTCTTCATTGCTCATGTCTGGATGCTTGTATCACACAGACATGCTCCACTGTTGTATCACCTTGTGTGACAGTCACATCATATACATATGGTTTACATGGTTTCCTAGCCACCCTAAAAACCCTGCTTGCTTACATTTAAAGGGGAGCCGGAGAATGAATATTCATTTAGCACTACTGCTCACCATGCAAACATGTAAATTCCATGTAGGCTTCATGCAAATCTTGCACAGAGTTTATTGAATCCCAGGGAATGTCAAAAGCTGCAATGTGTCAATTAATACATTGATGATTAAAGGAAAGTACAAATGGGGAAAAATGTTTCTTGGGATGATGTATAAAAATTGGCAACAATATTTGCCGCTTGTTTCTCACTGGGGAATGAGCATTGGAGGTGAGTTCACCAGTAAGAGTAAGAAAGAAAGGTTGGTGGCCAGACAATTAATAGCTAGTGATGTGGGAAATGGTAAACAGATCAGATGCATATCTGGTATGAGTATAGTGAGATTTAGAAGGGATTTGGAAAAGAGACTATGGGCATGGAGGATAGTGTACGGAAAGGCAGGAGAGAATCATGGACGTTTTTTATTTATGTAGTACAGAGACTGAAGTAAATACATGGATGAGAGAAGAAAGAGTAACAATTTTAATGACAAGGGCAGACATAAATATATGGATATTGCAAGGGTGGAAAGAGGATGTAGTAAAACTGTGGGGATTTAGCAAAAAGACAAATTGGATGGCTAGGGCTTGGCTTGTCTCTAGAAATATTGGAAACCTAAAATGAATGTCACAAAGATGAGTGCATATGTAAGAGGAAATGGACCAATGAATATCAAAAATTCAAATGTAGTGCTAGAACAAAACAGGGCAATGGAAAGGTTATGAATGGTCAAGGTGCACACAAAATTAAGTTTCAAATTATGGTGAAAAGGGAGGGGAAGGTATACATTCTTATTAGATGTGAACTGAAGGCAGTGAGGATGTTTAGGTGGAAGTACTCATTGCCAGGAGTTAAACAAATAATTGTATAATATAAACATCTGTGTAAAGTTGTAGAATGTGTATGAAGCTGTTAAATGATTTTTTGGTCTGTAAAATATAAGAAGGTGTTCTGTAGGATAAAAAAACAATAATAATAATAATAAAAAAATAAAATTTGCAAAAAAAACAATGGGGGGAATTAAATAAAGCCTACACAGACTTATTTGCTGTGTAGCCATAGTGGTACTGTGCTTACATTGAAGTAAGCAGATGTGCGATCCAGTAAACAAAGCTAAGGGGAATGCACGAGCGTGCGAACATGGAAGTGTCCATGGCATGCAAATCACCACATAAGTAGGTGAAATGCATGCAAATGAAGCAGGAAAAGTGATCCAGCAAGCAGGTAAGAAGTGCTACAGACCCTGTGTTGGTGTCCATAATGTACACTTTTTGGCTAGTCTTGTATAGGTCCTAGGGCCGATAGCCCAGTACCTACCTATGAACCTATGAACACAGAAAAATTCCATTTACATGATGTAAAAATGACACCAGGGGTTGTAAATATGTACTTGCAGTGGCAGAAATAGCAGAGCGGATGCAGATATATGAAAAACTAACCACTGTGTGTCCAAACCATTGGAAAATAATGTTATATATATATATATATATATATATATATATATATATATATATATATATATATATATATATATATATATATATATATATATAGGTTTACTATTAAAATGTCGAACGGCACTATGTCGACTGTACTATAGTTGAACATGGAAGTTCGAAAATAGTAATGTCGATGTTAAAAAAAACAATCTAGGAATGGTTTTAACATGGGTCGAGGTAGGTGTTCAGTATTATTCAGAACTACAAACATCTCCCCTACCTCAACCCATGTTAAAACACAGTCCTAGATTGTTTTTTTGTCGTCGACATTACTATTTTCGAACTTCCGTGTTCGACTATAGTACAATCGATGTAGTGCCGTTATATATATATATATATATATATATATATATATATATATATATATATATATATATATATATATAAAATTTTATTTTTTTTAATACCCTGGGTTTGTTTGCACGGCGAGAGTGAGGAAACATGCCTTTATGGACAAAACACATAAAAAGATTGTAAAAAAACAGAATTTGTGAGTATGTTACAGTAATGCTTTATAGGACCCTGTGTGAAGTATGTACAATGTTAGACTGCTGTGGTTGCTGACAAGGCAAGGCACAAAACCATGCAGTTTTCAGGTACTGTGCAGGGATCTGTATGCAAATGAGCTAGGGTTACTGAATAGCAGAAATGGGTATCTGTGTCCACAGGTCCCATCGGTGTAGGCACAGAATCACGTCGATGTCCACAGAAGAGGTAGCTGACATTAAAAGGGGGTGTGTCCACAAACATTTAAGCTCATTGGAGCTCAGCAGTACCTGTTTGTGCACCACACTGCTGAGCTGACCAGGGGGGCATGTACACTGAGTATTAAGTTGTGTTTACCTCTGAGGCATGCATTTCAGCAGGTTTGAGCATGTTTGTGTGGCAGGCCACCATGCTGAATGTGACCTTACTTGGGGGTGTGTCTACTGACTGCTAAGCTTTGCTTATCTTTGCAGTGTGGGTTTGTGCATTGCTCCACAGTGCTCAGCAAGGAAGGCTATCAAAACAAAAGTGCCTGAAAAAGCCAATGATATAATAATTACTGATGAGCCCTGTTTCACTTAAACTAGGGCCAATAAACCCCTTAATGATGTACTTGATAGGTGTAATGCATCACAGGTAGCCAACCACACAGGCTACACCTACAGCAGAGCACTATAAAGGTTTCATGCCCTCTACAATCTGATTTGGCCCCATAAATTGCACCATTGGAATACAGATTTTGGAATTTTAACTGAGAGAATGCTAGGGGATGTTGCAGGTCTGCTACATATGTATGTGCTAGATGCTTAGGTCAATGCAGCTGCTGCTGATGTTGACTATAGGCCTAGACTGAGAAGGAGAAGAGTGTTCAGGCCCAGGGAAACCTACAAGGAGTGACATGAGCTGGAGATTGTAGAGTGCTGCAGGGTGGACAAGGACATTGCTTGACTTCAATTCAGACCCAGAGCCAACAGAGGGGGAACCCATCCCAGTGGAAATAAAAGTATGTGTGGCCCTTAGTATAGTAGCTACAGGTATGTTCCAAAGACCATCTGGGGACATGATGGGGGGCTCACAGGCATCTGCTTCTGGGGTACTCCACCAGTTCGTGGATGCCATGCTCACACATGCCAGTGAGCACATTTATTTTCCCCACATCCTGGAGGAGAGGATCAGCAATATGTGACTCTCTATCATGTAGCACATTACCCTGAGGTGCTGGATGCCATAGATTGTATTCATGTACACATCAAGTCACCACCCAGTGAAGAGGGCAGAATCTATGTCAACCGCAAGGGGTACCACCCCATCAACTACAAGGTCATGTGCAATGCCCAGGGCATTATAATGAATGTGTGTGTTGGCAGCCCGCGCAGTTACCACAACTCCCATATCTTGCATGCATCACAACTGTACAAGATGTTTGCTAGGGGGGACATCCCACATGGCCATTCACTTGGGGATGCTGGTTACACACTGGAACTGTGGATGATGACACTTATCAAAAATGCACACATACCCACCGAAGAATGCCATAATGAGGCACACACGCAAACTAAGAACATCATAGAGTGTGTTTGGGCTGCTGAAGTCATGGTTCCAGTGTCTCGATATATCTGGTGAAGCCCTGCAATACTCTCAAGCCACATGTGCACAGATGTTCACAGTATGTGCCATGCTACAGCATATGATCCTGTGGAAACAGCTTCAGCAGGATCAGCAAAGGGAAGGGATACACCCCCCCCCAACCAGTGCTTTGGTTACCACAGCCGGACCCACAAAGGGACTCAGAGGAGGAACCCCCTGAGGCTGCACCCTGTACACAGACATATGCCTGCCCAATAGGCCCTGGCCTTGGCCAAGAGACAATGGCCCTAAGGACTGACACCTTACTCTGACTCGCATATATATTAGTAAAAATGATGCCAGCCAGACCACACAACCTGTACCACACCATGTATTGACTGTGGACTGCGTGCATCAGGCAGAATTAGCACTGAACTACAGGTATGTCAACTGCTGCATTCACAAGGTAAGTCACTTTCCTATACACCACTTGCAAGGAGTACTACAATATTGTAGCATATGTATGGACCTGCTGCATGTATGCAAGGGAATATAGTGAGCTATCTATAGTGTGCTACTGGGCTACTTGCAAAAATCTATAGTGGGCTACTGGGCTACTTCTACAGATCTAACAGCCGCCAGGGATAACAGATACTCTGTTCACTAGTATGTGCCCCATAATATCCACTAGGCCACTTGGCTAGAAACTCCATGATATTATTCCAGGGAGATGCCAAACAGTGGGGTCACAGGACAGTCGTATGACTGTCTATGCCAATTGCTTTAACAGTAAGTCTGCAATGATATACCAGCAGACCAGACAATTCCTGTATATTGTTTATAGTGTGAGAAGTGAAACATCTCTGTTTGGTGGCTGGTGTGGCTGACTGGTCAAGGTACAGTAGCATGGATGATGATGCTGATGGTATGAATCTGGCAGCATCTAACATCTTTTGCAATTAAGATACTCATACGGTGGTATTTCCACAGACTGTCACAACTCCTCAAGCTGTTACTGCAAGAAAGCAGGACAAAGCCAGAGTGAATGGGGACACAAAGGGCCATACCTACAGACAGACATTATACATGCTCTCAGTAACCTAGCAAGTGGCTAGTATAACAACAGGCTGCAAAAGATCAGAATAACTGCAGGATGTAAAGGCCATCACTTAAATGTGTTGATAGTTACAACAAGTCAGTGATCTCTGTTTACAGTATAGTACAAGAAAACCACAACTGCATGAGGAACATAGCAGACATATGGGGAAAAATGCTGGTCATTCTGCAAAAACTTGTACAGTGAGAGGTATGCCATTCTGAAAAAACATGTACAGGGAGAGGTATGCAGACTGTCACCCTTTTTGTGGTGTTACATCATGTACCCCAGTCACATCATACCGCTCAACCTCTTAGAGTAGGAAATCTAGCCAAAGCCATGAATAAAAGTGGAACCAAGTCCCATGAATAGGGATAGGTTTTAAATATTTGCTCCTACAAACGTAGAATATAAATAGAATAACAGGTCTTGCATTAGCATGAATTTCCTGATGTCTATGGAGTCTGAAACTCAAATATCTGTCATTATTTACTGACTTTAGTCTACACTGATTTGCCACATATTTGACAGAAAACCACAATGTTATGTGAAATAGGCAAAAATATGAGGCAAAATTCTGGACAGTCTGTAAAGTGCTGTACAATTGTGAGGTATGAGTCACATATTAAGGTCAGCAAACAGCCGGGGAATGCCTTGGATAATATCAGGAAATGGCAGTACTGTGGTAACAGCAGCAGCAGCAGCCAATGGCCTGCAGCACACATAATCATAGACTGCAGTACAGGTAGCTCTGGCCTGGAGACAACTTGTAAGTACTGACAATCACACTGGGCAAGCTCCTACACATAGCTAACTCGAGCCCAAGTCTGTTACCTCTACTGCCCAAAGACCTTTTGTGTGGAAATATGTTTGTACATACATACAGCTACGTATACATGTCTGTCTCTCCCTATTCCCCTCATTTATTTATTTATTTACATTTGCTGATCGGGAATGTCTGACTGGACACAGGTCCATTTTCAGTGGAGGCTCGGGGAGAAAAGCTTCACAAATTTAAATATTACAGACATAGTTACAGATGAAGAATCCTAGCAATTAAAATATCACAAACATAGTTACAGATGAAGAACATCGTACATTCAGTAGATAACTAGCATCTGTTCTATCCACAAAGTCATTGCAGATATTAACAATTGTTATAATAAGAAGTTACTGCCATATAATAAATAGATAGGCATGGAAGTATCAGAGTTTGCTGTAATCAAAGGTAGTTTGTGGGGTGGAAGAGAGGTAGAGGGTAGGTGGAGTGGGAGAAGTTAGAGGGGGAGAGTTACAAGGGCATAGCCAGCATGTTTTTAGGTGCACTTTAAGTAAAGCTTTGAAGTGGGTGCATGATGGTAGAGAGATTATTGTGGGGGGGGGGGTTCCATAATTTGGCTATAGTGCTGGAGAATAGTGCTTTTCCAGCAGTGTTATTGGCTCTAGTAACCTGTAATTGATTTTTGTTGCTGGATTGTAGTGGTCTGGTGGTGAGATAGGGTTGGAGTAGATACTGGAGGGATGGGACCTTTAGAGGATGGTTGACCAGTTTGTGGGTGAGTGCGAGTTGATACCATTGAAGGAGGTGAGGGGGTTCTAGCCAGCCTAGTTCAGTAAGTGAGAGACTGTGGTGACTGTGGTAGGATGCCCCGGTCACGAATTTGGTGATTTTGTTGAAGCAGGTCTCAAGTTTATTTAGATCGCATTGCCTTAGGTTGGTATATATTGGAGAGGCATAAAGTAGGGTTGAGATAAGGTGCGAATTTACAACTGAAATTCTAGCTGCTTTGGTGAGGAGTTGCTTATTTCTGTATAAGGCTCCTAGTTTTTGATGGACTTTGTTTATGGTCATGGATATGTGAATGTCAAATTTGAGATTGTTGTCTATTTCAACTCCTAGCAATTTGGTGTAATCTGTTGGGTGGATAGTGGTGTTGTCATTTGCTGTGATGTTAAAGTGAGAGTTGTTTTGAGTATGTTTGGTGGGTTCAAATATGAGGAGTTTAGTTTTGTTTGGGTTGAGTATTAACTGGGCATCAGATAACCAAGTTTCAACAGAGGAAAAGGCATCCTGTGTGACCTTTTGCAGTTTGGGTAGGGACTGGGCTGAGCAGATGATGGTTGAGTCATCTGCATATTGTATGAGTGTGCCATGTTTGGTGGCAGAGGCTAGATTATTGGTGAAAATAGAGAAGAGTAGGGGTCCAAGGATGGATCCTTGGGGAACACCAATGGAGACAAGTAGTTGGGGAGATATGTCATTTTGCCATACAACAGATTGCTGGTGGTCAGACAAGTAACTTTGAAACCAGTTAGTGACAGATTGAGAAAAGGATAGGTTATTGAGTACAGAGAGGAGTTGTTTGTGTGGGACCATGTCAAATGCTTTAGATAGGTCTAGGAAAGTAGCAGAGGAGAGATGGCCATTGTTTTTATGGTGAAGGATAGTGTTAGTAAAAGAAAGTAAGGCAGTGGTGGTGCTATGGTTTGGTTGGAAACTATGTTGAGTATTAGAAAGGAGGTTGTTAGTAAGGAGGTAGTCTGAGATTTGAGAGTGAGTGCATCTCTCTAGTATTTTAGAGAGTGGAGATAGAATCGCTATGGGGAGGTAGTTGGTTAGTTCTGTGGAGGGGTCACCTTTGTGAAGGGGAATGATGTGTGATATTTTTCATAGTGTAGGGAAGTAGTATTCTGACAGAGATTGGTTAGTCAAGATGGATACTGAGTAGGCTAGGGCATCAGCTGCAATTTGTAGGAATTCACTTGGGAGGTTGTCTACTGCTAATATTGTGGGTTTAAGTTTAGTTAAGCGTTTTGTTATGTTGGAGGTAGGAATGGGAGAAAATGAGAAGAGTGTGGGGAGATTACTGGATGAAGGTGTGGGGTGTAGGGGAGGGGGCTCGTGTTGTCTACCTAGTGATAGTACGGTTTGTGTGAAGTGTGTGTTGAATGAGGTAGCAATATTTTCTGAGGGATGAGAAATGTTAGTTGCAAGGGTATTGATTTTATCTGGGTGGAGGATGGAGTTTATGGAGATCCAGAATTGTTTGGGGTTGTGTTGGATAGGAGTTGAGGGCAGACTGGTAGTACTGAATTTTGTCCTCCTTTATTAGCTTTTTGACTCTATTGCGTAGTTCTAGGAATTTCTGTCTAGCTGAGAGGGTTTTGGTTTTGCACCAGTGTTCACAGGCTTTATCTCGGTTTTTCATTTCTGACCTAGTGGTTTTCTGTAGCCATGGGGAGGGTTGGGCTTTGGTTCTGGTAAGTCTTATGGGGGCATGGTTATTTAGGATGCTTAGGAAGGTAGTATTGAAAAACTGGACTGCGCCATCTAGGCTGAGGCAATTTAGAGGGTGCCAGTTACATTCTTTGAGAAATGAGATGAATGTGATTGGGTTAAAGTGTAGTTTTTTACGTATTTGATGGTAGATGACAGGTTTAACTTGGTATATGTGGTTTTTGAGTAGGAATGTTGGGGAATGATCACTGAGGCTATCTGATAGGCAGCCTGCTATATAAGACTGGGGAATCCTGCTGACTAGTATCCAATCCAGGGTAGTGTGCTTGTTGATTAGTGTCTCTATCAGTATGTGGCATACATATATATATTTATATATATATATATATATATATATATATATATATATATATATATATATATATAATAACAAGATGTATATAAACCTATATAAAGTAGAATGATTCATAGACTCCTCAGATATGTCTACATAACACGTACATAACGTACACACACAACTACATTTAAAGAGACATCCCTGTTATACATATTTATATAGATATGGCTGGGGATGTATGAATGTCTCCACATACCCCAGAATGCTGGGTTATCTGCATGTACACATCACAACAGTTGTCCGATGGAACCAGACCAAGGTTGCAACAATATATAATCCACTCACCCACAGACCCCTGTGCCTGCGGACTGTAACCCTGTAGGCAGACACAGGTGCACAGATGGTGTAATGTGCAATGGGAGCAATGCATGCCTTGGACAGGCCATATTGTCCCTGGTCACATGTCTGCCTATCAAACTGCAAACAGCCACATATGGCCAGACAGGTAAGTGTGCACACATAGCAGGAATATTACCAGGTATCCCACCCCTAGGACACTAGATACAAAAACAGTACCAAACAGTATCACTCTGCAGGCCACACATGCGAACACAAGACCACTTTGCCTACTCTACAAGTACTGTGCCAGCATCAGCATATACAGCAGATATATCCTGGAACCTGTGGTACATGCGAAAAGTGCTGTGAGTTGTAGTGTGTACTACTACATAGGTAGGCGTTCTAATCTCATAACATCCAACTCTGTGTGTGTATCAATATATCCTGTCACAGCACTATAGCAATGCCCATGTGGCCTATCTCCATGCAATGGTATGCATTTTATGGCCCTGTGACTGGCTGCTGGCCTCTAAATTCTCTCGTCTACAAGGGCAGCTGATGTCATCCACCTTATGAGTACTGGCTGACAATCTAGCAACTGATAAGCTCTGTGGTGCATGCAATAAGTACTGCAAGATATAGTGTGTACTACTAGATAGATAGGAGATTCTAATCTTACATCATCCAACTCTGTGTGTATCAATATATCCCCTCATACCACTATGGCAATGCCCATATAGGCTATCTCAATGGTATGCATTTTAGGCCCTGTGACTAGCTGCTGGCTTCAATATTGGCCTTCTTCATAAGGCCTGCTTATGTTATCCAACTTAAGAGCACTGTCTGACAGCACAGTATCAGATAAACAGTGTGGTGCATGCAATAAAGACTGCAAACACTAGTGTGTACTTTTAGGTAGGTCAGGGTTATAATCTCACAGCATCCAACATGTGTGTGTGTGTGTGTGTGTGTGTGTGTGTGTGTGTGTGTGTGTGTGTGTGTGTGTGTGTGTGTGTGTGTGTGTGTGTGTGTGTGTGTAAATATATCCCCTTGCTGCACTAGAGGCATGCCCATGGGGCCTACCTCTATGCATTTTATGGCCCTGTGACTAGCTGCTGGCCCTAAATTTCCCCCATCTACATAAGCATAATTGATATCCCCAACCTTCTAGATTTGTACGTGCAGAATACCCAGGTGGCACGTATCAAGGGTAGTAGGTTGTGTCACAGGGTATGAAAGCATGATGATGCTGACTGTCCCCATTGTCCCTGACACACTGTTCTACACATATGCACCTAAGGAGCCATGCATGTATACTGGCTTATCTTGCTGATGTCATATTTCTGCTGTGCTGTCTTGCCATCCTGTGCTGCTGTATTACTGGCATGTGTCCATAGTTGACAGACTCCTGGGAAATAACATACAAAGGTCAGTGACACACCTGTCATTCTGTAACACTTCCACCAGTGTAGCATCAGGCAACAAAAATACACAAAGTTAGATGTGTAGCCATGACACAGGCCAACATACAGTACCTGTTGTGGCCCACAACAACTGCCATGGCATAACATTTCTGCACTACAGAAACACATGTACAGTAATATAGTCACCCTGTGCATCAGACGCATATTTGCAGATCCTGCATCGATAGCACAGATGGCAGGGATGTAGCACAGGTATCATCACATGCACAATGTGTGATGTGGAGGTGCCAGAGGTCTAGGGTGTGCTAAACAGTTGACAGCATGTGTGTGAGTCAGGAAATGGTGTTGGTTAGATGGGCCATGGAGAGGTGCTGTGTGTGTCTGTTGATGACCTGCATGTGACAGTGGAGTTGAAATGTGTGCATGTACACAGTCAAGCCCAGTGCTAGCCCTACATGTGTGTATGGTGGACAGCTGTGGACCATACATGGTAGAGTGGACAGTTCACTGTCTCTGGACACAAACATGGGAACTTTCTTGGGTGGCGTAAGCTAGGGAACCTTGTTGGCTAGGCTTACGTAGGCCCTTGTGCCAATAGCCTAGTACCTACCTATGAACCTATGAACCTATGAATTGGCTTCACCAGGAGTAGGACAGCAAAAAAGAGAGCACAGGAACGTTCAATATCCATGCTTTAATGCAGCAATACAACACTTACAACAGCAAAGCTTTCAGGTATTGTGTTTATGTTTTATTGGTTGGCTGTGTCAGGTGATTTTATCAATTGTTATTTAAATGAATTGACTGCATTATTAATTGTTTAAGCACTGAGGAAGGGGAAACCTGAAAGCTTTGCTGTTTTAAGCATTGTATTGCTGCATTAAAGCATGGATATTGAATGATCCTGTGCTCTCTTTTATGCTGTATGACTGATTATTGTATTGAGCACAGCTTACCACAGTGACAACTCTTTGGGTTTTCAGCAGGAGTAGCACAGGCACCACCATGCACAAGGTTAGAGGTGGTGCTAGTACCTGACAGTAACTGTTTTCTGCTGGGCCTGTCCCCCCCACGGGACCACCCAGGACCACATGCCCATGGCCTACCATGTCATGGTGTGGACAGCACACTTCCCTCTGTAAAGCTGGAGGTACTGCCACTACTGGAGCATGAGTGCGCACTACCACGTGGACTCTCAGCAGATGGTGTTGCTGGCCTACGTCCACATGTCCGACACCCAACTCCAACCAGATGTTGCAGCACAGACAGTGT
This sequence comes from Protopterus annectens, assembly GCF_019279795.1. Lineage (NCBI taxonomy): Eukaryota > Metazoa > Chordata > Ceratodontiformes > Protopteridae > Protopterus > Protopterus annectens. The sequence goes on along the minus strand of NC_056735.1, from coordinate 1,607,314,234 downwards.
GTGGTCAAAGACAGACATTGTCTCACCTGCCGTCTGTTCACTACATCAATGAAATGATCCAGGGCCTCACCAGTGGAGGCAGTCACAGATGTCAGACTGTGCTGCATCTGAAACCCTAAGCATCTGTCTTGTGTTGCGTTTGGAATGTGCGTGTGCCTCCATGACAGCCCAAAACTTGTACTGAGTGACCTGTGATGTAACACCTGTAGCAGGAGGTGGATGGGCAGCAGTCCTCCTTTGAGCACACCTGTCAATCTGCCTGTTTGGGACCTTGCCAGCTCTCTGGCTATGATCACTGATGCCATAGTGCTCACACTATACTGTACTATGTCACCATCCTCTGACTCTCCAATATCTGTGGCCTCTGGTGACTGGGGTATGTGTGGGCATACTGACTGTGTGCGGGGACAATGGGGTAGAAGGGAGATGTCAACCTTTGGGACAGATTCAGCCCCCAAAAACCCCACCTGTGCCTCACTATGGACCATCATCATCAGAGTCTTATGAGATACTGACATCAGGTTGTGAGGGGGACAGACTCAAACCCCCCTGTTCACCTGTGAGAAGAAAGACAAAAACAGTACATTACTACCTGCACTATTATGTATGGTAATCCACATAGGCCCATGGAGATGAGGAGCCACAACTGCATTAAATGTCCCACATCTTCTCATCTCTGATCCCATGCACAATACACAAATCCACAATAACATGCACAGACAAGTTTGGCCCTGTATCACATGCATGCCACCTACATCCAGTTAACGTTGCCAGTGCAATACACTTGTGAGGTATGCAATATGACAGTACATGTGATAGAACTACACAGAAAACCCAGTACACCTATCTTGCAAATGATATGCTAGTTGTAGTATCACTGCCTCAAGTATGTACCATCTCCCTATTGTGTTTGAACAGGCATCTTGGAGTAATTGCCTCATGTATAACAGGCTGCATAGTTGCCCATAACTATAAGTGCAAGCATGTTACTGTTCGTACACATACACACCTGTCATTCCCTAGACTATGCACTGTAGTTAACTGCTCTGAATTGGAACATGCAACAATAATGCTCTGGCTAAGCACACCAGTTGTGCATAAGGCAAAATGGCAGCCCTTAACTTTCATAGGGTATATATATTCCATAAAACAACAGTATCACACTTTCCAAGTACAGTACCACAGACACCGGCCACACCTGATGGACCTATGAAAAGGTGAGGGAGAGGTATTGTCAGCAACACCAAATGTTGAAGTGTTACAAGGTAATATGTGCGTATTTCCACATGTACAAGAGCTAATGTGATACTGGCTATATTGCTGACATTCTGAGTATGTGTGCACAACTGTGGGTAAAAGCCAAACCCCCCAATGCAAATAGACCTGACCCCCATGCACTGGTCTGTGGAGCCTGCCATAATGACTGCTAATGTATTTTACTGGTGAACACAGTAAGTTTTCCTGGACGCACCTCTGATGTGGACACTGTGGCAGCCACCTCCAGGATTTATGGCGTGATGGATGCCTGGGAGCTGTTGGTTGATCCTAGGTTTGCCAGAAATTCCTCTGTGGCTGAAAGTGGTTGTTCTGTTGCAGGCCCTCCACCGGTGGCAGCACGATCCCTGGCAACAGCAGCTGCCCTTTGATGTGCGGCATTGACCATATCTGTGCCCCGGTGTCAAACCTGCTTGTAGGTCCTGTCCTGTTGGTCAATCTGATTAACAGCCCTTACAAGGTTTCCCCACAATGTTGCTCACTGTTCATGATTGTGGCAACCCCTTAAAAGTCAGATGTGATGGTGGATTCTGAGGGCATCCAGTATAGCATCATTCTCTGCAGATGAAAATGGTGGATGTCTCCGTCGGTACAACATTCCTGCAAGACAACAAGAAGGGAACACATTACAGGACCAGATACATGGATTTCCACTATGTATAGACCCTACACACCCATAATGGACTGCACTATCCACTGCCCCTCACACATTATACCCCACAGTCTGGCAATAGACTGCATTTGTGACTATCACCAAGACAGTAACAATACTGGGTAATGTCCCTGAGTGCAGTGGCAGATTCTGCTGTATGTCTCTACATCCATCACTGCAGTGTACTGTGGTGTGTCCCCTACAGTCAAATCCCCACTAATATGGCATACGGCCACTGTCAGACAAATAGCAGTGTGCTATTACAACAATTATATGGAGATAGTCTAGCAACACCATTGTGCCACAATGACAGACAGCAATGCAACCCTGCTGTAGTATATGTTCCCCTGTAGGCATCATACTTCTTAACTATACAGATGTTTGCAGAATTTCATAATGTTTGCCTCATTGATGTGGTCCTGTTTGCACAAACCTGTGGATGTCTGATAAATGGTTGTCCAATCATTGATTGTTGCTGTCAGAAAATTACAACAGAATCTGTCACTCATAAGACCCCTCAGAAAACACTTATGCTACAGCAATATTTGTTAGTCTATTCACATTCTTACTTTGTATGGTCAATATGTATACTCTATTGCTGAGTTTAGGCCTTTGTTCCCCCATTAAGTATGGCTTTGTCCTGATTTCTTACTGTAGGAGGTTGAGAGGTATGTTAGGCATAGCGCTCAACCAGACAGGGATGAATGTCCATGAAACAGGGACTTAGCCAGAGTACATCAGGGACATTCAAGGACACTTTTACAATGTTAACACTGTTTATGTGTGACATTGACAGACTGATAGGAAGTGAATTACAGTACATCATTTGATGTTACAGGAGTGTACACCCTTACTTAGTGTCACTATGTCTTACGTGTAATCCAGTATCTTTACTACAACAGCCGACTGTTGTAGGAGGGATTGACAGGGACAGAGCAGAGATGCGATTCAAAGCAGGGATAGTTGAGAGGCATACCTGCAGGTGTTGCACAGCAGAGTATCATTGACATGTCAATATCATAGATCTAATACAAGCCTACTGTTTTAATCCATATTCCCCATACCACCATCATCCCATCTACATCCTGTTTCATGGGGAAATCTAGTACATACCTGGCAGAGTGATGCCTTTTTTGAAGCATTCTTCTGCAAATGCTTTGCACATACATTGTCTGTGTGAGTAAAACCACATACAGACCTGTTCCCCATAGGCAGTTGCTTGCCTATTGTAGGTAATGCTCATTAACAGGTAATTGCCTCTGCACCAATTTGTGTCTCAGAATTGCTAATTGCATACAAAACAGCTGAATTGCTCTATCATTAGCCAATGACATGGCAGCACAATGCAATATATAAGGCCTTCATGTTGGCCTTGTCCCTTTCTTAGTTTGTGAGATGGACATTACTGAGGTGTGGAGGCTATGGCATCACAGAGGTTAAGCACAAATGCTATCCAGTGTAGAGATGTTTGAAGTATGTCCACAGTTTTGTCTCATATGTTTGGTCAGTGTCCCACGACAGTGTACTCATCTGACAGTTCAATGGCAAACATTGTGAGTTGAGGTCAGTAAGGGGAGAGACATATGTGAGTGTCACACTTCATTCCCATCAGAATATGCATGCTAATGCAGTAGCTGCTATTCTATTACCTTACTAGCTTTGTAAAGGCAAACTGTGAAACATGTACTTATCTCTGGACCTTTGCCCCTCCCCCTTTTTGTATGGTTGTGTCTGGATCCCTTGTTATAGGGGGTTTGGAGGTATGGTTGGTCTGTAGCAGCTACCTAGCAGTGGCAGCCCTGTTGTTACAGCAGAGCCTGGGTAAGGGTACTCTTTACAGTCCAATCGAGGCATGTGCTTAAGGTACATCTATTATGCAACAGTGCCAAAAAACGGAGTAGTAGGTAAACCAAAAGTAAATGGTGTATGGAAGTCAAACAAAGTAACTCCAAAAAACATAACACCTTCAAGCCAGGCTTGGCAGTGACTTCTAGTGATGAAGTACACCAAAAGTTGTACCAAAAGGTTTAATAATCCAAAGCAAGTTAGAAATATAACCAGTCAAGCGCTTTTGTCCAGGAAACCCTGGACTTCATCAGAACTGGATGAACAGCCAAATACAATGTTTAAATGCTGGAGATAACCAATCATTATCCAACCTCCTACATACATCATTTTTTTTAAAAACAGTTTATAAAACTAAACAAGAAAAAAATATATAACATTAATGACATCAGCACTAAAAGGTATTGCATAAAAATCAACATACTTTTAAAATCACACAATTCCCTATAATTCGAGTGCTTTAAACATTAAAACTGGCATAAGTAAGATGTATTTGTTAATCCCTGGGGGTTAGGTGGCATTTTGTCTAAGTTGCCATCTAAGCTCTACTCTTTCTAATTTATTACCCTAATCCCCTCCCCTTGAATTCATCTCAACAATTGCTAAAATACCAAACTGAAAACCTCCACAACCAATATTACTTTCTAAGTGCCTATACAAGGCATTATTAGTATTTTTTTGTCAAATGACATAAATGTGTTCATAATTTCTTCTACACGGGGTTCTCTCAGTTTTCCTATATAAAAATTACAACAGTCTTGACATACAGCTATGTAAACTATACCCTTTGTTCCACAATTACCAATTTTTGTCCTCACTTGTGTACAAAATTCACCAACAGTAACTACTGGTTATTTCAAAATATATTTACAATAGTTGCAATGTCCACAACTTGTTGTTCGCCTATCTACAACACTTTTTGGTACTACAGGATGTTCAAAAAGGAATTTTAAATTAGCATTAGTTCTGTAAACAAACATGGGATTATTACCCATAACCTCATTGCTTGTCCTGAGTAGAATCCAGTTCTTAATAATAATGTCTTTAACTTGTTTACTTAAGCCCCCGTAAGTCAATACCATATAATTTTCATATGTATCAGTTGTCACTGTTTCCTTGTTGGTTTCTAACACACTTCCCAGTAAAGGTTTGTAACTCATCCCCCAATTATCTAAAACAAAGTTATACATTTCTTCAATAAGAGCACATCCATCTCTCTGATACATCCTGTTTTAGATGAACACATACGTGCCACTCTAATAAATTAACCCTTGACAATACTTTTTTTCATAAAGTAGGGGTGACAACTGTTATATTCCAAACAGTCATTTGAAAATGTGGGTTTCCAGTAAATTGTAGAGGAAAACCCTTTAAAATTATCATCTCTGTTTATGCTAACATTAAGATAGTTAATCTCATGACTAGTTCAAAACTAGTTTTGAATGGAAACTTTTGAGTTATGGTGGTTTTAATATTTACAATTATACCAGTGAAGAAGTCAGGACAGAACACTTTTCACTTTTAAAGAAGGGGAATAGTTTGAACGTCATGACATTTTTATATTGTGGAAAAAAGAGGAAATGGAGGAAGAGTTCAGTGATTATATCAATGGAATTTGTGAATACTTTACGTTTTCCTCAACACACAATAGTCATGAGATTAACTATCTTGATGTTAGCATAAACAGAGATGATAATAGTAAAGGGTTTTCCTCTACAATTTAAAAATGTTCTGTCGTAAACTAAATTTAAGTTGTTTTTTCTAGTACGGAGTTTAATAAATGTTTGTTTGCCAAACCAAGTACCATTACTCCCTCCTTAACTAATATCTTATGTGTTTTTGAGAATTGTTGTACTGAAGACATCAGACAACTTGTTCATACTAAGGTAGATTATAAGTTTTATAATCTTACTAGAGCTCAAAGAACAGCCTTAAAAGAACTGAGGTCTTTAAGCCATCTTCAGTTTATGAAAGCCGATAAGGGAGGGGGGGTCTGGTAATTCTTGAACAAGATAACTATGTCAACTCTATAGAAAATATGCTAAGTATTGATACTGAATATTCAGTAGTTAGTCAACAGCTGGTTTTTAAGGCATATCACTGTATTCATTCTATTTTATATGATCTGTGGGTTAATGGGTATATTACTAATGGTATGTATGATTTTATGTTAGTTGAACATCTACTTTTGGGGACCATGTTTGGTATCCCCAAAATTCACAAAAACCTTGAAAACCCCCATTTAGACCCATAGTATCTTCACCTAATTTGGTCACAGATGGTATTTCTTTAGTAGTTGATTATATGTTAAATCCACTAGTCCAAAAATTAGGCTCATTCATTAAGGACTCATGGCATTTTTTTCAATTTGATTAGGACTTTCAGTTCTGTATATTCCTTTGATTCTAAGAAGAAAATTCTGTTTACAGTGGATGTCCAATCATTGTTTATAAGTATCCCCATGATCAAGGGGTTGATTTTGTTAGACAGTTCTTGGGAAATGTAGTCCACCTTCATTCTGACAGCGTATTTGTTTTCTGCACCTTAATAGAACTAGTGCTTAATAACAATTATTTTCTATTTAACAAAAAAATTTACAAGCAGCTAAGAGGGTTAGCTATGGGGTCCGCTGCAGCCCCGGCTTATGCCAACCTAGTTCTTGGGTGGTGGGAGCATAGTGTTCTCAGACCTATTATGGAGCAATATTGTGTATTTTTTTATGGCAGATATGTGGATGATTTGTTTTTTATTTTGGAAAGTTTCATAGACCAGGTTCATTCTTTTTGTGATAGCATTAATAATTCCAGTGATTTTTTAAAAAAAATTGTATTGGGGAATGCTTGTCTATCAGTGCATGTTTTGGATGTTACCCTGACTTGGGATACTTCTAATAATTGTTTTACAAGTGGAATACATAGGAAGGAGACTTTTGTTAACAGTTATTTGCATTATTTGAGCAACCATCCAGTTTTTATGAAAAATAATGGTCAGTTTATTTGTGCTTCACAAATTATTTCTGAAGAAGCTGATTTTGAATCAGAAGTCAGTTTTATACAGAATATGTTTTTGGTTAGAGGTTACCCCTCAGATTTACTTGGTAAACTAGCTAATGAAATTAGAACAAGAAGGGCTACTGATTTTCCACAGATTTTCAAAAATGGTTTTACTACTATTATAAATAAGCCACATGGAGTCATAAGTGTAATCAATTCAAGTTCTAACAACACTAACACAAATATTTTTGGTACTTCTTGTATTTTGGATATGTCTGTTGATGCATCTAACATCAGGTCCATTATTATTAGAAACTGGAACATCTTATGTGGAAATAGTGAATTAATAGAAGTTGTAGGTGATAGACCCAATTTTGTATATGAAAAAACTGACTGTTTAAAAAAATGTTTACAATTTGACTCCACATATAAAAGTACCCCTGATAACAGCAGATGCTGTAAAGGGATGTATAAATGTGTTTTTTTGTTCTTCATGTCGTTTTATTTTAGAGGACCTTATATTGATTTACCGTTTTTGAACAGGACACTTTCCATTGATGGTGTATACAATTGCAATACTAGTGGCATAGTCTATCTTGCTGTTTATTCTGTCTACAATGAATTTTATGTAGGTATGTCCACACGACCACTTAGTAAAAGAATTAAAGAGCACTACTATTGTATTAGAACTAAGAACATCAACAATGTTCTATTTAAAAAAACAGTGCATGCAGTGGTTTTAAAAAGTTTCTGTTTGCTGTTTTGGAACACGTAGTTAGAAATATAAGGGGGCGTCCTATAAGGACCAACTTGAACAAAGAGAAACTATGTGGCAGCTCAGGTTAGGGGCTGACAAAAATCTGGTATTAATGACTCAGTGAATATTAAATGTTTTCTGAAGAATAGAAGACTGAACATTTTTAAATGAACTGTCTATGTTATGTTATTAGATGTGTGCCCTTAAAATGACTGTATTCCTTTTGCTAGTGCACTTTAAGTAATTGACTGTTTTATTAGGTAATTATTTTGATTTAATATATGAGGGGATGCTGCTGTGTGCATTTTATTTCTTTCTGAAGAAGACTTTTGAGATGAAAGCGATATTAAACTGTGTTTTTCGCTACTGCTGGTTGTTTCCTTCACTGTTTTGTCAGACTGGTGGTTTGTTTTTTTATTAGTTTTTGCTGCTGCTTCATCCTTGGGACTGTTGTTTTTATTAGTAGAATTATTGCAAGCTATGTACAAGGACCCAATGACTCAAGTATGAACAGTGTTCAGTCTCACAAAGGGGTTCCCAGTGAGAATGGACGTACATCAAGGTTCAGGTCTGAGTCCACTGCTGTTCATATTTGGGATGGACTACATTAGCAAACAGATCAGAGGGGACAGATCAACAAAGTTGCTGTGTGCAGACAATGTGGTATTACAGGCAGAGTCTGAGCAAAAACTCCAGCAAAGGATAGGGGAATGGAATGGAAAACTGAAGGCACATGGAATGAAACTAAATACAGATAAGACGGCAGTAATGGCAGTAGACTGGGGAAATCAGGAAAAGCTAAGAATTAAGAAAGAAGGGGGGGTAGTGGAACAGGTTAATAGCTTCAGGCATTGGGGGGGTGGTTGAGGAGTAGGTAAGTCTGAATGAAGAGGTCAAAGCTAGAATCAGAAGGGCTGCAGAGGACTGGCATAGAATTTCAGGTATAATGTATGATAGAAGAATGCCAAAGAAACTCAAAAGTAAGGTGTATAAAACAGTGGCGTGACCAGTACTACTGTATGGTACAAAAACCTGGGTAGTGAAGGCAGAGCAGATGAGGAAGCTAGAGGTGATGAAAATGAAGTGTCTGAGACAGGTGGTAGGATGCACACTGTCAGACTAATGGAGAAATGAGAACATAAGAGCAGAAGCCAAATTAGCTCCGATTGCAGAAAAGATCAAAGAGAACAGATTACAGTGGTTCAGGCACATGTGCAGAAAAGCAGAAGACAATCTGCTAGAGACAATTTGAGATAGACAGGAAGAAGGTAGGATGAAGTGAGGGTGTCCAGCAAAGAGGTGGATGGATTGTGTGAGAGAAGTTTCTGACAGTCAGGAATGAGTGTGGAAGAAGGCAGAAGTCTAGCATTGAATCAAGAGATGGCGACAGTTAACATGATACCCACCCCATATAGAAAATGGGGAAAAAAGGCATTGAGGATGAAGATCAGACATAAAAACTTTTCCAAAGCTGATTACAGCCTCCTGAGGGATGGTATAAACAGCTTCACAGCCCCCTCCCCCTCTATAGGAAATGGCACCAATATCCAAAACTACACCAAATCACTATACAGGCATTTATATAGGTGCATGTAATTAGGAATACCTGACAGGACTAAATCATTCTCTGCAAGGAAGAGTAAACCTGTCTGGTGGACATCTGCAATAAATAAACTCTATAACAAAAGGAAAAAAATTGCTGTCCAAGACCAAGAAGGAGCAGGTGCCCAATTGGAAGCAATGTCTCCTTAGCCTGAACAAGCAAATAAGAACAATAGTGAAATCCTCCAAAGCAAACTTTGAGTCCAAATTGGCCACATCTACTAGAGACAATCATAATGCCTTCTTCACATATGTCCTCAACCTCAAAGGAAGCACCCAGATCTGTTCAAAACTGGTGGTCAAGAACACCACATATGCAAATGCTGTAGATAGAGCAAACTTCCTGGCTGACAGATTCAGCAAAAACTTCACCCTCTGTCCCTCCTATCAGTAAATCAGGACATCCTCAGTACCTGCCCCCTTGCCCTTATATCTAGGGAACAGGTCATCACTGCTCTCTCAAAGGCAAAGAATACAGCCTCCATGGGACCCAATAACATCCCAGGCTGCATCCTACATGAATTCAGACAGGAACTTGCAGCACCATTAGGTAGCCCATTCAACCAAAGCCTGAGTACCAGCTTCATCCCAGCTGAGTGCAGGACAGCCACTGCCATCCCTTTACACAAAGGTGGGCATCTACCAATCTGGGAAATTATAGACCCATCAGCCTAACTAGTCTGATCTGCAAGGCCATGGAATGGATTATCATGGACCTCATTAACAAGGACAATGGCAACCTCCAAACACTCAATCCCAAACAGTTTGGCTTTGACAAGGGGAGATCATGTCTGCTAAATTTGGTTGACTTCTTTGAGACAGTCACCAAAGCCATGGACAAAGGGAAGATGGTGCACACCACCTACCTTGACCTGGCCAAAGCCTTAGACACTATTCTCCACTCAGGCATAATAGATAAACTCTCTCAACTAGGCATCAATCTATATGTTACCAGATGGGGAGCAAACTGGCTCACTGATAGAACCCACCTAGACAAAATAGGGGAAGCCACCTTAAGCAGTAGACCTATAACAAGTGGCATACCCCAGGGTTCGGTCTTGGGGGCTCTGTTATTTGGGATACTTTTCTGAGGTCCAGACCAAAACCAGTGGGCTATGGCTGGCCAAGTTTGCAGATGACTGCAAGCTGGGTGCTGTCATCAATTCCCCTAGTGGTGTGGATACCCTCCAAGAGGGTCTCACTCAGACAAATGACTGGTGCCAGAAACATGGCCTCAAGCTGAATACCAAAAAATGCATCATCATCCCCTTTGGGGAGAGTGACGTCCCCACAAATTATCACATTAATAACAATGTCCTAAGCATGCAATCAGACATGAGGGATTTGGGCACCCAGGTTGATAGCAACCTGACGTTTGATCACCATGTTGCTTCCGTTGTACAGAAAGCCTTTTACATGGTCCACCTCATAAGTAAGGGTATCTCATCCAGGGAAAAGGAGGTCATAACATCCTTGTATTCTTCCCTTATAAGCCCCATTATTGAGTACAACACCCCTTTTGGCATGTACCTTGCAAAGCACATGCAGCAACTGGAGAGACCACAGAGGTTCCTCACCAGGAGAATTCAAGGCCTCAAACATCTGCCAAACACAGATAGGCTAAAAGCCCTATCCCTCTACTCAGTTTCATACAGACTCCTCAGAGGTGACCTCTGTCTGGCATACAAAGCGATTACGGATCCCACCTTGATGGGACTGCTGCATATCTGCAAGTCAAGCTTCACTCGAATAACTTGCACATAGGGTATCAACCTGGTATGTGACATCAACAGAACTTGTTGCCGGAACAGATTTGTGTCCCAGAGATTCCCCCATCTATGAAATAGACTCCCTCTCCACGTCAAGCAGAGTACCTCTTTACCCCTTTTAAAGCACAACCTGGATAACTGGATGGGAAACAGAAAATATACCCCTGGGATTCCACCTGTGTCCCTGCTGGACAGGGGCATCGGGTGCTGTCTTGTCTAAACATGGGCTAAACTCTTGGCTAGGCTTATAAGGTCCTGAGGTCCAGTAGCCTAGTAACCTCCTATGATCCTATGATCATATGATGATAATGATGATGATGATAATGTCTGCCACCCTTGCCATCATACTGAGAAAGCCTTTTTCAGTAAGGAAAATCCATACTCCCTCTTATGAGTAAAGAGGCAACCATCATCATTTCCTTCAAGTGTCTTCCTCTCACAAAACTTGACCACATCCCTACCTTTCTATTGTCCCTCATTATTAACGTTCCTCCATGTTTTCTCTCTCTGGAAACAGTCACACATTATTAATCTGAGGAAATTCAATAGACATTGCTACCTTTAGACCTATAGTAATCTTATCCCTGCCCCCCAAAAATACTTAAAAAAGTCTTCAAAACAATTACTAAACTATCTCCTGCAAGAAGAACTCCTATTCCCCATCCTTCCCATAGTACTAACATGGCACTTCTAACCTATATAGATATTGTCAATAAACCCAGAGACTTGTCTAAAGCCTTAGACACAGTTTCTAACTGCAAGCATATACTTCAAATGTCCTCACTAGTTCTCTCTCAGCTCACCCTTCTACTGTTCAAAAGCTACCTATCCAATAGATATCAGTCAGTAAAATGGCACTCTACCCTCTCTCCATACCTCCCAGTCATCACGCGTGTACCAAAAGGCTCTACCCTTGTCCTCCTCTCCAGTAGCATTGCAACCAATACCCTCCACACAACAGATTTCCCTAATTCAGTATGCAGATGACTACGCACTCACTTGCAGATCTGATAATTCATAAGTCATGCTCAACTCTAAAAAAATGAAATAATAATACTACCTTTTTCCTCAAATCCCTCTCTCATGAAAAAACAAAATTTAAAGTTCTCTCTCTTGATAATATAACAGTTGAGGTCACTTCTCATAGCGAGTTATTAGGGATGATGGTGGATGATAATCTTAAATTCAATCTGCATGTACAAAATTGCATAAGAAAGATTCATCAAAAGCTATGGATGCTTTATAGAGCCAAAAACTTTCTTATTGATGAAACAAAAACTACACTTGCCACTACTTATCACCTCCCCATGCTTTTGCATGGTGATCCCAAATCAAAATTTGAATAATGCTATAACAAAGTAGCCAAATGTGCAGCAAATGCCTCTTTCAGAACCCACCACTGTATAGCACTAAAAAGCCTAAATTGTTTAGAACTATCTCATCAACTAACATATACAGAGCTTCTTACCACCTATAAAATTATCCAGCATCAGTCTACTTGTCCAGCACTAAATAACATTCTACACAACTATGTTCCCAGTCTGTCATTATGATCCAATGACAAAAAACTCATATGCTGGACATTGTCTGTACTCGTACTGTGTTGCTAAGTCCTGGAACTCCTTACCTGTATTCATCAGGTCAAGAATCTCCTTCCCATCAACCAAAGCAAGACAGTCCGGAAAGCAGACTCCACCAAAAGGAAATTGTGGTACATCAACTGCTCACAACAGCTCACAATAAGGCTCCAAAAGCTCCAAATCCACAAAAATATTTTATTCTTTAACGCCACAGAATGGTACACACGTTTTTGTCAAACATATGACTTCATCAGACAAACTCATAATTAATCACACAGGTATAAATACTAAGACAATTACACACTTAACACACTGATGAAATAATTGATCACATTTAAAGCCACAAAGCCAATTTTGTAAATTCTCCAGTGTTTGTATGTATACATAATGAAATCTTAAAACCAATGATAAAAACCAAATGTTAAAAACAGTTGTCATAATATTGAAATTGTCCTAAAACTAAAATTTATTACAAACTACATTTTTTAAAATGTACTGAAGACTCTCCTAGTATATACCATATACATGATTCAAATCCTGTCAGATTTAAGCTTTAAGTATGGAATAATAGATATTGTGTCGTTGAGCCCAGGAAATCGGTTGGATTCCAAAAGAATTTGCCAGTATGTTTCCCTATGGGATAATAATACCTCCCAAGGTCCACCCCTGGCATCTTGAGAAATGGAATCCAAAATGAAAAAAGAAAAGGTCGCTCTAGGACATGTGGTAAGGTGCTTATAAAGTGCATTGTTAGCATCACATTTTTGTATGTCGTAAAGGTGCTCGTACACCCTTCTACGGAGTTGTCTTTTGGTCTTCCCAACATAAAATGCCTGGCATAACTGGCACACTGCCAAATAGACAACCCCGTAGGAAAGACAATTGTAAAATTTCTTAGAACTAATCTTCCTGTTTCTACTTTCCAAATATACAAATTCTTGATTGGAAATATATTTGCACTGAGAACACCGTCCACACTTGTAAGTCCCTTTACGGGGATATTCATGCTGGAATTGTTTGGTGTCCTGCTCCATAATTCTCTTAATATTAAAACCTTTTCTGTATACAGTTTTAAGGGTTATATTCTTAAATCCACTAAGATCTGTTAATTCCTGAAAGGATTTAAATTCCCTATCTACAATCCTACTAATCTTGCCAACGTTCCCACTGTATTCGGTAATAAACAATAACTGATGACTATCACCGTCCGACTTGTTTTCACCCCGCACAGAATGTAAATGCCCTTGCCCCAAAATGGGCATAAATCTTGTGGATCTCCCTTTCATAACTTCTTCCTTCACAGAATTAATCATAGAAGCAGGGTACCCCCTCTCCAAAAACATTTTAAACAGCTGGTCACACTCAATATGAAATTGTGGGTCCTGAGATGTCATTCGTGAGGCCCTGACAAATTGTCCCTTAACAATACCTCTCTTTTGAAACCCTGGGTGTGAACTTGAGAAATGCAGGTAACTGTTTGAAAAGGTTGGCTTTCTGTAAACTGTAGAAGCAAACCCTGATATATCTTTACTTAGAGTCACATCCAAATAATGGACAGATTCCACAGATGTCTCGTAAGTGAACTTTAAGAAGGTGGTAGTACCCCTGATGTAGGTGATAAACTCGTGAATAATCTCTGATGGACCAACCCAAAAAATGCAGATGTCATCCAGGAACCTGGAATAATGAATCCAGTACTTTTGAAAATCACTGTTATGGACGAATTTCTTCTCCCAAACGGCCATGATAATATCTGCATAGGTTGGAGCACAATTAGCCCCCATCGACACCCCAGTAATCTGTTTAAAATATTCACCCCCATAGAATATGTAGTTGTTTTTTAATACCAACTCCAACAGCCCAATAATCATACTCACATCATTGTGGGTGATCCCAACACAATCCCATAATGCCTCCTCTAACCATTCAAGTCCTATGTCGGTGGGAATTACTGAAAATAAATCTACCACGTCTATGGTTAAGAACGTGAGGTTTGGCCTGTACAAATCATTGGTGACTCTCTGCAAGAATTCCCAAGAGTCTTTAAGGAGGTAAGTTTCTTTCCCCCAAACCTGCTTAAGCTTCCAATCCAAATATTTTGCAATAGAATGGGTCTTGGAACCCTGTGCAGCCACTATTGGCCGAAGTGGAGGATCCTCCACACATTTGTGGATTTTGGGCACCCCAAAGATAGTTGGCACTTTAGGGTGATTGTTTTCTAGAAAAGAAAAAATGTCAAATTCAATGATCTCCTGGTCTAACATGTCCTTTATGGTCAGGTCTATCTTTTTGTATGAAAGATGTATCTCGTGGATAGATGTTGAAGTATATTTGTTGGTATCATACAAAATTTCCCCCATTTTACTTTCATACAATAACTGACTCATAAAGACAGTGCCCCCTCCCTTATCGGGTTGCATCACCCTAATAGAATGATTGTGTGCTAAATCATACAATACAGTGGTTTCTTCATCCTTCCCATCCTTCTCCTTCCCATCCTTTAAAACCATTCTGAAAGATTTCCTTGCCAAAAAACTAACTTTGTCCTTGCTCAATATCAGGATAAATTATATCCCCAAATCTGAAAAAATACCTGTTCATAACTTAGACCTCCATGCTCTCCCATCTTCACTCACTTCCTTACTTTTTTCATTTTCTTTCCTCTGGCTTGTATCTAGTCCAAAACCAATGTTTTCATATTATGCGTAATTTGGTGTAATTATTTAAACTGCAATTGTCTTTGTACCATTTTGAAAGATTGTAAAATTATTGTTCTTAAAATGCTTTGTAATACTTTGTAGCTTTTCTCCTCAGGCCTCCACTGAAAATGGGCTCCTATCCAGTTGGACTTTCAAAGTAAGCAAATGTAAATAAATAAATAAATAAATAAATAAATAATCAAAATATATCCAACCCCACTATAGAATAGTCTGACTCTCTGTATCTGGCTGCACTGCATAAATGCCAACACACACACACACACACACACACACACACACACACACACACACACACACACACACACACACACACACACACATGCACACATTTCAGCCAGCTATAAAGATGTTAGACATTCTCTTTTCTTACAATTGCCTATTCATACTTCTACTATCTCCATTAATGCTGACAGTGACAACGCACCTAGTTAATAAATGGTGCCAGAAAGCAACAATGCAAGTAGGACTTTTAATTCATTGGAATCATTCCACTTTGAGATCATCCCTCACAATGCATGGCACAACATTCAAAAATCAGCCATTTCTCTAACACTAAAGTAAATAATCATTAAAACAAAATTTTTGTATTTTAATTTATTTATTGCTATTTGATAATCGGGTATGTTGATGGGTTACCAGACTCTTTTCAGCTATGACTCAGGCCCAGAAGAGCAACAGTTTAGCACACCGAATATTAAGTAATATTATGCTTGTAAGAAGAGTATTTACAATGCAAACAGAAAAAGGTAGTGAATGCAGATTTACAACAACTATTTTGAATAGACACGTATTTACAATACAGAGAGAGAAAGGCAACTGAGGATTCACAAACAATGTTTTGAATCCTTTGATGCAGACAAATTGGCAATGACAGCTTCATTAAATAGAGGGTTTACATTGTGTAGTGGTACATGGTTTTGCTTTATAGTTGCCAGTATGAAAATATTTAGGGACATCACACGTTAAAAAATAGCATAATATTTACAATACATCTTTTGATGTCAAAGTAGCAAGCACAATAAAATCCCTATTTAGGATGATAAAAGTGACTGCAAGATGAATAGTGTACACAGCATCAATATTGTAGCAATGTGCTTCAAGCTGCTTCCTTTGTGTAAATAACCCTTTTCTTTATAATAGGCACGGCCATATTCCTTGAGAAGGTACTGTTTCAGCATGCTTTTGAACATGCATAAAGTATCTTACATTTAAAAAACATTCTAAAGAGCATCATGAAATTTGTTCTTCTATTTAACTTACATGGGTTAAACTAAGTATTGCTATGGATATTAAATGCATCCAGGGCCATCTCTGTCTAGGTACCCGAAAACAGTACATTGAACAGTATTTCACTTCAGATCAGTTGCCCAACCAGGAAACAATAGGTCTGTTTTAAATGCAAAAACATACAGCTCTACCCCAGCATCAAGAACCCCTTTTCAGCACCACTACTTATAACATCTAATCTTACAGGAGAATAGGAATCTGCCATATCAATGCCCAAAACATCAAAAGTAATTGGGAATAACATGGAAACCTGTGCAATACAGCATAATTGTGACATGATGGATATCTCATACATTCGTTATCACAAGATTCTTGTCCCTGTAAAGATATATCTTGCTAATCATCTCCTCTTGTGGAATATCCTGCCAAGCAACAATTCATGAAAGTGCCGTTCTACAAGTCTGAAAATACCAGAACTGCAAATGCCTCTCAATTGTACAGATTTATGCAGAATGTCCAGATTTTTGCCTCATATTTTTGTCTGTTCCTCATAAAAATTGCGTTTTTTAACAAGTCACTGGGATGATCTAAGGATTAATGTCCCTAAATAATGACATGCATTTGAGTTTCAGGCTTCATATCTTTCAGAAAATGCATGCTAACACAAATCCTGTTATTCTAGCAACTTTCTAAGTTTATAAGGGCTGTATTTAAAATGTGTCCCTATTTTCGGGACTTTGTCCCCCCATTGTGTTAGACTTTGTCCAGATTTCTTGCACTAAGAGGTTCAGAAGTATGGCAAAAATCCACTAATCAGATACAATGAAATACCAACTATCTAAAGGATTCACATAGCTAGAGCTAATCACTCAATGCAAGATTAATAATAGTACAGCAATAACTTTAATAATGGTCATTACCCCTTCATATAGACCCACTTTATTTATTAAAATCATTGACTAAATTCTGAAAATAATGCTTCAGGGAAAACCTGTACTCGGGAGACTTCAGTGTTGACAGAGCAGTGTATAAAATAGAAGTAACTCATTATTTAACATTAAATGGGTCAATGTTACTATTATAGTTTCTTCTCTACCAAGTACAATTGTGCACTTGATATGCAGGACCAGTTATAGCTGTTCCAGGGCCCAATTGCAGTGGGTTCCCTCAGCTGAGGCTTCCATCTACTACTCTAACCTTAACTTCCCAGGTGGCTTCCTGGATTAAGACTGTTTCGGAATAAGTATTAGGAATATATGTTATTACTCTGAAATAAGTATAAAACAATATGGTTATATGTTAGCTTATATTTTGTTATAAGACATGTTAAAACAAAGGCAATCTGTTAAACTACTGGATTACGCCCATACCTAACACTTCCTGTGTCTGAAGCTGCTTAACTAGCTTAGGCCCACTGTAAGGAGCTGTCATCCTGTATCTCTACCTTGTGCTTCATCAGGTTGGTGCAGTTTAGCTTGCCAGTAAACATGCCCCCAAACCCCCGTACTACAACTACTACTACTACTACCCAGATATTATGAAACTGGCTAGGAAAAAGCTGCATACTTCCAACTTGCTTCTTCCCTCCATGCTTCTTTTGATATGCGTATATCTATATCTATATCTATATCTATCTATCTCTCTCTCTCTCTCTCTATATATATATATATATATATATATATATATATATATATATAAAAATATATGTGTGTGTGTGTGTCTGTTTATGCGTGGGTGTGTCTGTGTGTATGTGTGTGTGTGCGTGTGTGTGTGTGTCTATACATATATATATATATATATATATATATATATATATATATATATATATATATATAGATTCACTTTATAAGCTCGAAATTCTGAAATCTCGAATTTCAGAATCTCAAGCCAATAAAGTGGCAAATCCAAAACCCGAAACCACAAAACCACGAAAGCCTAAATCCTGAAACCACAAAACCATGAAATTCAAACTCCCAACACTTTCAAACACCAATACAACACACACGCACACAACTAAACAAGCACACACCTACCCTTATGATATGCAGGGGGGCAAGCCCCCCTGCAGACCCCACACCACCCCTACTTAAATATTCTAACTCCAAGGTTGCACTGCATACACACGCACAAAACACCACCACACAAACTACATTCCTCTTGCACACACACATCACAGTAACAACACACACTAACACACACTACAGCCCCTTCCCCAACACCCTTAAACATAAACACTTACCTGAATCCATGAACACAGCGCAATACCAGAACCACTAATTCAAAATCTCCAGCATTCGAGATTTTGAATTTCTCACTTCTGGGTTGCGATCTTCCAGTCCTTCCACTTTTTGAACTTGAGATTCTGAAATTCGATATTTCAGTATTTCGAGCTTATAAAGTGCTTCCGTATATATATATATATATATATATATATATATATATATATATATATATATATATATTTTTTATTTCTTTTCACTGTCACTTTTCTTTCCTTGCTTTAACACAACTTGGTGTTAATCCCTATCTTGTCAGATGGATGGCCAACTGGCTCACAGATAGGACCCACAAGGTCAAAATAGGTGCCACCACCTCTGACAGCAGACCTGTCACTAATGGTGTTCCCCAGGGATCTGTCCTGGGACCCCTATTGTTTGGCATCTACTTCTCAGAGGTTCAGGCAAAGACAAAGGGCCTGTGGCTGACCAAGTCTGTGGATGATTGTAAGTTGGATGCTGTCATTGACTCCCCAAATGATGTTAACATACTGCAAGAGAGTCTCACAGCTACAAATAATTGGTGCCAAAATCATGGCCTTAAGTTAAATGCAAAAAAAAAATGTATTATCATACCATTTGGCAAAAACATGATCCCTACTGATTACCACATCAACTGCAACCCCCTAAGCACATAACCTGTGGTGAGAGACCTGGGGTACTCAGGTTGATAAGAATCTCACATTCGACCATCATGTGGCTGCAGTCATCAGAAAATAATTTTACTTGGTTCATCTCATAAGTAAAGGGATTGCATCCAGAAAAAGGTGGTTATTACCTTTCTGTACTCTACCCTCATTAGACCTATAATTGAGGATAATGCCCCATTTGGTATGTACCTCTCCAAGCACCTGCATCACCTGAAAAGGCCACAGAAATACCTCACAAAGAGACTCCATGGCCTCCAACAGCTGTCCTATGTGGACAGGCTCAAACCACTATTGCTCTATTCAGTATCATACAAATTGCTCAGAGGTGATCTGTGTCTCACCTGCAAGCCAGTATTGGACCCTGTCCTACTAGAGATGCTCCATATCCATAAGTCTAACTCCTCACGCATTACCCACTCAATAGGCCTAAATCTAATATGCAACATCAGCAAAACCTCCTGGAGAGAAAGCTTTGTCTCCCAGAGGCTGCCCCATCACTGGAATAGACTTCCCATACATGTCAAATGGAGTACCTCTCTGACCCTCTTCAAGTGCAATCTTGATGAGTGGATGGGAAACCACAAATTTGTTCCAGGGGTTTCACCTTTGTCCCACATTGACTGGAGCAATAGGTGCTGACTGAGGTTGCTTTTCTGTGGATAAACTCTTGGCTAAGCTTGCAAGGGCCCAGAAGCCATTAGCCTAGTAACCTCCTATGATCCTATGATCCTATGATCATGCCTTATCTTCAAATCCTATGCCCAACTATTGTCCATGTTGCAGTTTTTGTTCTTGTATGTTATTTTCTCCATGGAAACATTACAATATAGGATGTTATGACAGTGTCCAGGCACTCTTCTTACATATTTTACTGACTGAATTATTGCATTACATTTCACAATTCTGATAATTTATGATGCATATTGTTTTCATCAACCTCTGCATACATGCTCTTACATTATCACTGTTGAAGTGATATTGATTAAAGTCTAATGTTTCTTTGGTTGTTTTTCCACTGTGCTGAGTCTGAAACTGGTCTAAGAAGATCAATGTTCAATTCTGGTCAAGTAAACATTAAGTAAATTAATAAATTAATAAATACATAAATAAATTTGTAAAGTAATAAAAACACACCTTCCTTACTAGATGCTTCAGTCCACCAGGACTGCAGACGTCTGTGGTTGAATAAAGAAGAGCTTTTTATACTGGAACTACCTGCCATGTTTGGACTACATGTGTTTTACAAATAAATTTGCAAATTAACTTTCTTTTCCTAAACAAATTAATTGAAATTGGTATCAACCCAGACAGCATTCCCTGGTTTAAAAAATATCCTCACTCACAGACAATACAGAGTTAAAAAAGGATTCCCTCAATCAGAATATGCATCTGTTATCAAAGCTGTGCCACACTGATCCCATCCTGCCCCCTTCCTGTTCTCCATGTTAATTAATAAACTTCCTTGTGACCTCCATCATCTCCCATTTATCCTGTATGCATATAATAAGGTCACACCAACTGTGATAGTGCCAGCCCAGCTATCTGGAATTATGTAAATAAATAATTCTATGTCATTTGTGAATATTGATATGATTTATACAGAACTGTATGTTATGTACTGAGCTTCTAGAATCTAACCACGGCATACCCTGCTGGAACATAGAAGATTAACTTACAAAACTTCAAGAAAATAAGTTGAAATTAAGTGCTTTATGATGTGCTATAAAAGTTAGTTTCAATGCAGCAAGAAGACAGGATGTCTAGAGCTAGAAGTTTTTTTCTATTGTCTTGGTGAGAAGTAATTACCAAATTTAAAATGTAAAGTATTTTATTACTGTATGACTTCCAAGCAGCTGCAAGGTTTTGAAAGATATGTATTTTTCACAGAGAAATGCTAAAAATGCTTACATTTCCTGACAATGGGGGTAGCTTGGGAACTAAATTCAGGTGACAAAAAGTGATGCCATCCAAGCTAACCCAGCAATAATATTTGATATTAACTTAAGAACTCTCTCATAGAGAAAAACTCTGCATTTTGCATCTTGTCTTGCACCCAGCAAGAACATCCAATCATCTGCACTTGCCTTGCTAATAGAAAGTAACTAGGGTACATTAATTTCTTTTAGATAGAGATAGGAATATAGTAAATGTTAGTATAGATGCTTTCTGTATTTATTTGAGACTGTCCTGCAATGTTGTTTTAAACTATTTCCTGTGATTCTGAACTCTGCAGTTACTGTGTTGATTGAGTATTGTCTTGTTCTTTTATTATTTATTATTAAATATATTTAAACCTGTCTTTGTGGCTGATATTTGTGAGACATATTTAAGCTCTTAGAGTATTTGCATATGTAGTTGGTGATACTGTATAGGCCACCCCTAAATAACCTTGCTCTTGGTCAGACTACCATTTGGATAATAGTAACATTACAGAGTAGGATTGCTCACCCTTTGTAAGTGCCTTAAGTAGCTGATAAGTAGGGATTGGTGGCAATGATAACTACCTTATAGTCTGGGCAGAAGGAGGCATAGCTAGAAAACCTGTGCCAGCCTTTCCCAGCAGTGTCTGTACATTTGTATATAAATCAAATCTTAAAGTGTGTATGCATCAGCTACTTGGGCAGGGACATGAAGCACTGGTTGGACAGAGAGGGTGCTGGAGATCTTGGCTTGATCCCTCAGCTGAGATCTTAACCCTATAGATGTGCCAGTGGGGAGTCTTATTGGGGATCTCGAAAAAGAGGGAGAAACCAGCCCCAGACTGACAGTGATCTTTGTGTGCTCTTAAGGGAAATTGCACTTTACCTTGTGTGTACTTGTAATCCTCCCATTGTGTACATCCCTCACTGTTGCCAGTGGAGAGGATTGAGACTCATTGATTAATGGGCCAATGCAGGGGCATCACATATTAATTGGCTAGCAGTTGTGGGATATCCACATCACATATTAATTGGTTGACAGTGGTGAATTAGCCACATCACATATTAATTGGCTTATAGTGGTGTGAATATTGAATTCCTGTAGCCTGTGTGCAGTGTTCACTGAAGGTATTTGCACTCTCAATCAGCCATGCAGTGAACATTCAGAGTTAATGTTACAATTGTTTTATTTTGTGTTAGCTCAGTTAGTCAGGGAAAGCAGGCAAGCATTTCAGCAAAGGAATATGGCAAGCTGACAAGGAGCCATTTGGCTGAAATGTGCCAGGCTAAAGGACTGGTACATGCCAACCTGACTAAAGCAGACATGATTGCAGCTTTGGTCACAGCTGCATCACAGAATAGCAACCAGGAGGACAATCAGACTGGCCGTGGAGATGTACAACTCACAAAAAAAGCAGAGCTCAGTCTTTCCATAGAGGACTTAAAAATCCATCTGGAGTTAAAGAGACTTGAGCTAGTGGCCAAGCATTTGGAAATAGAGGCAACAGAGAGACTGAGATGTCTAGAGACCGAAGAAAATGAGAAACTGCAGTGCCTGGAAGCTGAGGAGAAGGAGAGACAGAGGCAACATGAAAATGAGATGCTGACTCTTCGCCAGAGTTATGGAGGTAATGGAGAAGGGAATAACCAAACCCCAGAAGCAACAAAGGTCAGTACATTTCTTCCACAATTTACAGAGGGGGGGTAATTTTGATATTTTCATTCATATGTTTGAGAAGGTATGCAAACAGTATAATGTTGACAAAGGGCTTTGGGTACAGTTCCTGACATCCTTACTCTATGGTAAAGCTGTAACTGTAATTTCTAAACTGTCTGATACCAATTGTTTAAATTATAATATTGTAAAAAAACTGTTTGCTAGATTGCTCTAAGTTAACACCTGAAGCTTATAGGAAAATGTTTTGTGAGCATAGATGCAGGGCAGATGAAAGTGTGTGTGACTATGTTGCTGAACTAAGCACTTATTTTCATAGGTGGGTGACTGGATGTCAGGTCACCTCTTTTGAAGTGCTGGCAGACCTTTTGGTGAGGGAACAAGCCCTTAGCACTTTGCTTGAGGACATGGGAATCTGGTTAGCTATTAAACAATGCACTACTGCAGATGAGTTGGCAAACAATGGAGACCTATACCTAGCAAGCAGGGCATCACTGCGCAGGAAAGGGACATCCAGTGCTGCTCATGGGTGTAAGGGAGCCCATGGTGGGCAGCCCAGACTGCCCCAACAGAGTCCGTCAGTAGCAGGTGAAGCCACTAGCCCAGGTACATGTCCAGGACCAAGGGTTAAATGTTTTAAATGCAATCAATGGGGCCATGCAGCATATAGATGTCCACGGAGACAAGGTGAGGAAGAAAAAGATGGGAGAGCCAGTGAGTGGGAATGACAAAATGCCAGCAGTAAGCTGTCTTGAGACAATAAGGGTACCGAACTACCACAAGATGTTATATCCTAACCAAAAAAAACAGTAGAGTATTAGGCTTCAACTAAGAAAAAGCAGAAAAATGTCCAGAAATGCTTGAAAACAAATGCTAGGGAATCACCACAAGCAAAGCAGACTAAAACAATCAGATGACATTTTAATTCAAATAATAGATTAAGCGCTTTCATCAACCATAATGTTGACTTCATGAAAATACTGAATAAATGTCACTAATACATTTTATATCTTGTAAGTTTGGCGCCAAAAATTCAGAGCCAATCAGCAAGTAACAATTACATATATACAATTTAATTTAATTAATTTAATTTAATACTATATATCATATTACCAAATACTACATCATAAAAATAAACACTTCAACCTTTCAATATATCTATTATTTATCAAAACTAATAAAAAAACATTTTTTTAAAAACGTACTTATATGTGCGTGTAAAAATATATATGGACAAGGGGCTCTATAATTTAGCTAATAAAACTGTCTTGATAGGTACACTGTCATTCAAACCTGGGTAACTAGTAACATTTAAGAGCAATTGCCATTTCACTTCTTTTTCACCTAACAATGTCTTGATGTTCCCACCTCTAGGATTATTGAATGCCTGATCTAATATAGCAAACTTAAAATGATGATGGTCACCTTTACTTGTAATTTGTCGTATAAGGCGTTGTTGGAATATTTTCTCCTTATATAGTACAAATGATCATATATTCTATTTTTAAGAATTCTTTCGTTTTTTCCTACATAGAACTCAGGGCACACCATACACTTTGCTAAATATATAATATGTTTAGTGTTACAATTACCATTTTTAAAAAATAATTCTTGTCCTGTCAACATTTTCCAGAATAATACTATGTCCAAAACATAACTACAATAATTACATCCTCCACACTTTCGTGTGTGTCCATTCATATTAGATTTTCTTAAATGTGTATTACATACCTCCAAATTGTTCTTAATATTTCTATCCATCTTGTAGACAAATTTCGGTGAATCATCAATAATTTGAGATATATCATCATCCGCCTTGAGTATATTCCAGTTATCTGATATCAGTTTCTTCACCTTGTCTGCAAGAGGACCATATTTTACTATACAAGCTCTATTATACTGGGGCACACTACTTTCATTTGCATTAATGTCTACAGGAGGTATTCCTGTCCCCAATAAAGGTTTATATTTGTTGCCCCACTCACTGATAACATAATGAGCTACATCTTCTATTAAACCTTTGGGGTAGCCTCTCTCTACAAATAAAGTACTCATTTAATCAATTTCCTAGATCATATCTGTGTAGCAGGAAGTCATCCTAGCTGCTCGGATACATTGTCCCTTAAAGATGTTACGTTTTAACTTTTAGGATGGTTACTTCCATATTCTAAATATTTGTTACTAAAAGTTTCCTTTCTAAAAATTTTTGATGTAAAGGCTGTAGAAGTATTGGATATAAATGTATCCAGGTATGATATACCCAGGTTTGAATGGCAGTGCACCTATCAAGCCAGTTTTATTAGCTAAATTATAGAGCCCCTTGTCCAACGCTTTGGAATATATGGATGAATTACCTTCCATACTCACACCCTTTAAACATGAAGATATGTTTAGACTTCAGTCGGAAGTCGCTATCTTAAAGGGTGAGGTAACTAGATTGACTGAACTGCTTTCATGGCATGGTACAGGCGATGAGCATAGCCATGGGCCTTCATTCCATTTACAAAACGGACGCGATGTTTCTGAGGATATTCCTAACGTACAACGAAATGTATGTACCTCTAGTGGCTCTGGACGTACTTCTGCCTCTCATCGGATTGCCATTAACAGCAACAACACGAAGAGTTCTGAAAAATAACTTATTTTGGATTTTTCTTTGTATGACAATTCGGAGGAGGAGTTTGTTTCCAGAGGAGACAGGCCTAAAAAGAAAATAGTATGGACTTAGTCAACCGTTGTTAATAACAAAGGTACTGCCACTTCTTTATTCAATACTGACACTAATATTCTGAAAACGAATGACAGCAATTCAAAACTGAATGTTTTCCTCAATACTAATTTCGATTTTGGTAAGCAGGAAGTTACTGACAATGCTGCTAACCATGAATTTTGTTCTAACAGCAGTAATGACAAAGGAACATTAAAAGACTTGATATACAAGCTCGGCAAGAAGCTTGGTATGATTAAAGGTGTTCAACTGGATAATGCATATTTAAAAAAATGTTTAGAGCTGAAAATAATTCCAGTAGGCTTACATTTTTTTTAAAGCCCCTATGGGCATTGAGTTAACTGAAAATGTGAGATGAGAATTTGAGTCTTTATTTAATAACTTTGGTTTTAAATATATAAAAATGATTATCAAATGCAATGATGAGAAATTATGTCGAATGCTTGTTGAAACTGAAGAATTAAATGTTGCTATTAGGAATGACTTAATATTTTCTCAATGGGAAGCGTTGTATAACAAGCAGTTAGACAACGTTGAACATAAATCAGAGAAAATATATAAAAGGAAAAATAGGAAAATTGAACGTGATTTAGAACAATTTAGATTAAACAAAGTATATCTATGGAAAGATATTAAGAGAGTAAGTGAAGACAGTATAGGAAACAGACAAGGTAAAGGAGCAGGTAGGGGATGGAAAAACAAGCGGTATTATAACAAAGAAAATTTTCACAGGGATTTAGATCAGTACTCTCAGCCACCATGGAAAGGGAACTGGTATAAGGACAAGGGGCAAAGGAATTACACACATTATCCCACAAATAGACCAATATATTGAATGATACAAAGTTAGCACATATTAATGTTACTGAGACAATTCTAGATAATGTAGTGATTAGTAGTATGGGTAAATTTAATGAGTTCCAACTCCTATTCTCAGCGATTCATAGAATTTATAAATTCAAATGCCCTTGAACAACTAGTATGTTCCCCCACTAGAGGGGACAACATATTGGATTTAATCATCACAAATATGGGCACCCATTGTACCACACCCATTATCACTCCCTCCTTGGTCAGATCCGACCACAAACTGATAACCCTGGACATCCTGGTGCTATAATAGAGTCTCCGGCCGACATGGAGATCCTCCAGAAGGGCCTAAATGAAACTGATGCATGGTGTCAAAGCCATGGTCTCAAGCTAAATGCAAAAAAATGTGTAGTAATCCCCTTTGGAAAAAACAGAGTACCCGCAAACTACAACATAGGAGGTAATCCCCTGAAATCTGAAGAAGAAATAAGGGATCTAGGGACCCAAGTAGATAGTCAGCTTTCCTTTGACAACCATGTTGCCACAGTGGTTAGAAAATCCTTCTATGTGACCCATCTGATCACTAAAGGGTTCGCATCAAGATCTAAGGATGTAATGGTGCCCCTCTACTCTTCCCTCATCAGACCCATTATTGAGTACAATGCACCAATTGGAATGTACCTGGCTAAACAAGTTGGAGAGACCACAGAGGTACCTAACCAAGAGGATTACTGGCCTCAAACAGTTGCCCTATGCAGCATGATTGAAAAAGCTAAAACTGTTTTCTGTTGCATACCGCCTTCTCAGAGGCAATCTCTGTCTAACATACAGAGCCATGTCCAACCCAGAATTGTTGAACATGCTCCATCTTAGCAAAACCAAATCAACTCGAGCTACATGCTCTAGGGATATAAACCTCAACATAACAATGAATAGAACATGCTGGAGGGATAGATTCCCTTTGCAGAGACTTCCCTTACTATGGAACAGGGTCCCGATCTACATAAGACAGAGCCCCTCACTATCACTATTCAAGAGGAACCTTGATGAGTGGATGGGTAACAGAAAGTTCACACCAGGGATCACACTAACAGCACTACTAGATAGGGGCCAAGGGTACTAGCTGCTAGTACAAGGGTCTAGGGAACTACTAAAGGGGAGGTAAATACCGCACAACGTGGCTGGGCTAATATATGCCTTCAGGCAGATAGCCCAGTACCAACCTATGAACCTATGAACCTATAACTACACAAGTTTTAAAATAGAAAAAGAACACATTAAACTATTTTGAGGGGTATGAAGTTTATTCCTATGTCCAAGTTTGATATAGTGGATACACTAACAGAGATTAAGTTATTTATTAGGAAATTAAATTTGGCTATTTTTTTAAGAACAAAAGTATCCCAGTATTACCCAATAAGCTCATGAAAAAAAGCACATTCATACCACCTACACATCCTAGTATTGCTACATATGAGAAGGTGGTATCTAAAGAAGTATACAGCCTTATGCGGAATACCTCCAAAAGTAAAATAAAAAACAACTTAACTGAAGGGGAAATGGAGGTATTAAAACAGCTTAGATTGGACAGTAACACTAGGATTATGAAACCAGATAAGGGTGGGGTGATTGTGATTTATGATACTTATGAGTATATTAATAAGATATATGACATTTTACAACAGTCAGGCAATTATCAGAATGTGTCTCTTAATGAAATTCATATTGCCTACAGACGAATTGACATGTTCCTTGAAGAATATCTACTCGACGACAGGTTAACTCAGGATGAGTACAACTATATAAGGGTAGAATTTCCAAAATTAGCTACTATAGTGGGTATACCAAAGATACATAAGAATCTTAACAATCCTCCATTTAGACCTATTATTTCAGGAAGTCAGTCTAAAACTTTCATGATCAGTTCAGCAATAGATAAATGGTTAAAACATATATACGAGGCTGTACCCCATGTACTTAAAGATTCATGGGATTTTTTAGGCCGATTAAAAATTGAATTATGGAAAGAAGATCTGGCCTTCATAACCATTGATGTTGTGGACCTTTTTTCATGTTTTCCTAGAGTTGAAGGTTTAGACAGCTTCCATAATAGTATTTTGAAATATGCTAGGTTAACAGAAGATCGCATTAACTTTATAGTGGATTGTATGTCTATAGTGTTGGATAATAATTTTATATACTATGAGGGTGAGTACTACAAACAAACTAGGGGAGTAGCCATGGGGGCATCTTGTGCCTCAATATATGCCAATTTTCTTATGATTGATTGGGAAGAATGTCACCTATTTAACAGCAATGATTTCAGGTATATTAGGTTATACACAAGATTTTTGGATGACATATTTATTTTGTGAGATGGCCCCCTAGAGAATGTAGAACCATTCATCATGTATCTTAATGGCACAAGCTCCTACCTGAATTTTACCTACAGTATTAAGACGGAGGACATATCATACCTGGATACATTTATATCCAATACTTCTACAGGCTTTACATCAAACATTTTTAGAAAGGAAACGTTTAGTAACAGCTATTTAGAATATGGAAGTAACCATCCTAAAAAGTTAAAATGTAACATCTTTAAGGGACAATGTATCCGAGCAGCTAGGATGACTTCCTGCTACTGCTACACAGATATGATCCAGGAAATAGATTACATGAGTACTTTATTTGTAGAGAGAGGCTACCCCAAAGGTTTAATGGAAGATGTAGCTCATTATGTTATCAGTGAGTGGGGCAACAAATATAAACCTTTATTGGAGATAGGAATACCTCATGTAGACATTAATGCAAATGAAAGTAGTGTGCCCCAATATAATAGAGCTTGCATAGTAAAATATGGTCCTCTTGCAGACAAGGTGAAGAAACTGATATCAGATAATTGGAATATACTCAAGGTTGATGATGATATATCTCAAATTATTGATGATACACCGAAATTTGTCTACAGGATGGATAGAAATATTAAGAACAATTTGGAGGTATGTAATACACATTTAAGACAATCTAATATGAATGGACAGACACAAAAGTGTGGAGGATGTAATTATTGTAGTCATATTCTGGACATAGTATTATTCTGGAAAATGTTAACAGGATGAAAATTATTTTTTAAAAATGGTAATTGTAACACTAAACATATTATATATTTAGCAAAATGTATGGTGTGCCCTGAGTTCTATGTAGGAAAAACCGATAGAATTCCAAAAAATAGAATATATGATCATTTGTACTATATAAGGAGAAAAAATTCCAACAATGCCTTATGCAGACATATTGCAAATAAAGGTGACCATCATCATTTTAAGTTTGCTATATTAGATTAGGCATTCAATAATCCTAGGGGTAGGAACATCAAGACATTGTTAGGTGAAAAAGAAGTGAAATGGCAATTGCTCTTAGATGTTACTAGTTACCCAGGTTTGAATGACAGTGTACCTATCAAGCCAGTTTTATTAGTTAAGTTATAGAGCCCCTTGTCCATATATATTTTTACATGCACATATAAGTACGTTTTTATAAAAATTTTTTTATTAGTTTTTATAAATAATAAATATATTGAAAGGTTGAAGTGTTTATTTTTATGATGTAGTATTTGGTAATATGATATATAGTATTACTTTAAATTTTATATATGTAATTGTTGCTTGCTGATTGGCTCTGAATTTTTGGCACCAAACTTATGAGATATAAAATGTATTAGTGACATTTATTCAGTATTCTGATGAAGTTAACATTATGGTTGATGAAAGTGCTTAATCTATTATTTGAATTAAAATGTCATCTGATTGTTTTAGTCTGCTTTGCTTGTGGTGATTCCCTAGCATTTGTTTTCAAGCATTTCTGGACATTTTTCTGGTTTTCTTAGGTTGTATCCTATCTTAGTGAATGTAAAAGAGGCCATGGCTCAGAGAGACACAGCCTCTGACCTAACCATTGTGAAGCCTGCAATAGTTACAGAGGAGCACTACCTGCTTGGACAGTCTACTCCAGTCAGAGCTTTTGGAGGGACCCCATTCCAAATATTTTTTGCTAGGGTTCACCCTGACTGGGAGGGTGGAAAAGGAAGCCAGAAAGTAGGCGTGCTTGAGGATATCCTTGCAGATGTCCTGATAGGGAATGATTTTGATAATATAGTACTATGTGTGCATGCAGTTACATGCAGTCAGGCTTGGAGACAAGCATGTGAGTCTGGCATCCTGGGGGAGACCCAAACAGACCACACACTTTGCAGCAAGGACTGGTGAGGTGGTTACTTCAGGGAGGGATCTACCCTGTAGCAGTGAGACTGAAGGTGAGTCACGGCTGCTTGTGGGTACTGACATTCCCTTGGACAGAGTGACTGCAAGGGCAGAGGTGAGTAGTAGCACCCAGGCTGACAGTGAAACACTGCTGTTAGAGAATACCAGACTTCCTGTGGAAGGGGAGCTGGAAAGGGTTACTAAAAGATAGTTGAGATAGGCTCAGCTCTCAGATCCTACATTACAAGGCCTGAGAGAGGTACCTATTGAGGCACCTGATTTTCAAGGGAAGGAGGAATCTGTATACTGTGACAAAGGGTTACTCTATAGAGAGTGGACCCCTGGGGGAAGCCTAGAGGGTGAGAGAATACAGCAGTTGGTAGTGCCCAGAGCCTACCATCTGGCACTTCTAGCCATAGCCCATTATATTCCCTTTGCAGGTCGTATGGGCATAAAACATGTAAAGAGACTTATTTTGCAGAACTTTTATTGGCCTGAGATTTCCAGAGATGTAAGAGGGTACTGCAGGACCTGTGAGCAGTGCCGGTAGGAAGGCAGGAGACAAGGTGAAAGCTTCTTTGATGCTTTTGCCTGTCCAAGCAATGTGCACGTGCATGTTTTTATTATTTTATACTACTGTTTTAATACATTTTCTACAGTTTCAGTCTGGTGTCTTCTGCTTGTCACTTTGCTTGGATTTACATTAATTACTGGCAGATTTACTTTGGTGAAAGATTTTTTATGCTTTTGCCTGTGATTGAGGAGCCATTTCAGAGGGTAGGTATGGATTTTGTTGGGCCTTTGAGTACCCCAAGTTCCACAGGGAAAAAGTATATCCTAATGGTAGTAGATTATGCTACCAGATACTCTGAGGCAGTGGATCTGTCCTCCATTGAGGCAGAAAAGGTGGCAAATGTTTTGTTAGAGAGTTTCAGCAGGGTAGGTTTTCTAAAAGAAATACTGATTGACAGAGGTGCCAATTTCATGACAGACCTGCTTGCTTATCTGTGGGAGTACTGTGGGGTGAAGCACCTAAAGACTACCCCCTACCATCCCCAGGCTATTGGTCTTGTTGAGAGGTTAAACTCTACACTCAAGACTATGCTACTGGCATTTTCAGACTAGTTTAAGAGGGAGTGGGAAAAATATTTGCCCCATCTGTTGTTTTACAGAGAGGTAGCCCAGGAATCCACAGGTTTTTCACCCTTTGAGTTGTTGTATGGGCATAGGATAAGGGGACCTCTAGATTTGATTTGTGATGAGTGGAAGGGTGAGTATGAATCTCACAATGAGTCTGTTGTGGCATATCTCCTAAACCTCAGGACAAGGCTCAGGGAACTCTTGGGCTTGGCCCAGGAGATCCTGGCAGAAGCCAAGCAGCAGAAAACATCTGGTATGGCAGGAATGCTCAAGCTAGAGAGTATGCTGTAGGGCAGAAGTTAATGGTTCTCATTACTGTCAGACACAACAAGATGCTGGCAGCCTGGGAGGGAGCCTACAAGGTAGTAAGAAAGGTCAGTGATGTTAACTACATGGTATAACTGCTAAGCAGGAGGCAGGAGCACAAATTGTATCATGTTAACATGATGAAACCTTACCATGATAGGAATGCCTTTGTGCTGAGTATTTGCAGTGGATGTCAGGAGGAGTCTGAGGGGGATCTGGTGAGTGATCTCCTCAGTGAGACTCGGACTGACACCTCAGTGGGAGGGGTAGCAATGTTTCAGCAGCTATCCCCTACCCAGGTTTGAGAAATCTAAGCAGTGCTACAGGAGTTTGGGGGCATGTTCACTGGGAAACCAGGGTGCATTCACCTGGTGCAGCACCTTGTGGATACAGGACCCCAAAAGCCTATTAAGCAGGCCCTTTATAGGGTACCTGAGAGAGTCACACAGACTCTGAGGGAGGAGATACAGGAAATGTTGCAACTAGGGGTAATTCAGGATTCAAGCAGCCCCTGGGCCTCCCTAGTGGTGCTGGTACCAAAGAAGGATGGCAGCACAGGTTTTGAGTGGACTACAGGAAATTAGATAGTCACACAGAGTCAGAAGCTTACCCCATGCCTACGTCAGATGAAGCCCCAGAGCAGCTTTGTGGAACTAAGTATCTTACCACTATTGATCTTACCAAGGGTTACTGGCAGGTGCCCTTGACTCCTAGTACTAGAGAGAGGTCAGCCTTTGTGATTCCTTTTGGCTTGCATGAATTCACCTAGATGACCTTTGGAATGAAAAATGCCCCATCAACTTTCCAGAGGCTGGTAGATCATATCCTAGCAGGAGCAGGACATTTTGCCCTTGTTTACCTAGATGATATTGCCATCTACAGCCATTCCTGGCAAGATCACCATCAGCATGTCAGAGGTGCTGGGAGACTGCAGAGGGCAGGGCTGACCACTAAGCCCAGCATTTGTCAGGTGGGAATGGCAAAGGTCTCCTACCTGGGACATAGAGTGGGGAGTGGTAAGATCAGGCCAGAACCTGCCAAAGTAGAAGCCATTCAGGGATGGCCTGCCCCTGTTACCAAAAAGCAGGTGAGGGCATTCTTAGGGACAGCAGGGTACTACAGAAAGTTTGTCCCCAATTATAGTATGATAGCTGCTCCCCTCACAGACTTGACAAGGAAAAACAGGCCAGATAAGGTAGTGTGGACCCCAGCATGTGAGCAGGCATTCCAGATGCTTAAAGGAGCTTTGGGAGGACCTCCAGTGTTAGCCAGTTCAGATTACAGCAAAAATTTGTTTTGCATGTGGATGCTTCAAACCATGGGGTGGGGGCTGTACTTAGCCAGGTTTCCTCAAAAGGAGAAGAGCACCCAGTGGTATATCTCAGTCATAGGCTCCAACCCAGGGAGGAATGCTATGCAGCTGTAGAAAATGAATGCCTAGCCATAGTGTGGGCACTGCAGAAACTTCAGCCTTATCTGTATGGAAGGAAATTCACTTTAGTTACAGATCACAATCCCTTAACATGGCTACATCAAGGCAGCCAGCAAAATGCCAAGTTACTAAGGTGGAGACTAGGGTTGCAATCATATGATATGACAGTGCAGCACCACAGTGGGGTTAGCAATGACAATGCAGATGTGCTCTCAAGACAGGAAATGGGGTAAGGTATTTCCAGACAGGCTCAACCCTCTCAAGCAATATTTCGGAAGGGTCACTTAAAAAACTAGCTTGCGTTTTCGGGGGGGGGGGGGTTGTGGCACTGCCAGCTCAGCTATCTGGAATTTTGTAAATAATTCTATGTAATTTGAGAATATTGATATGATTTATACAGAACTGTATATTATGTACTGAGCTTCAAGAATGTAACCACAGGATACCCTGCTGGAACATAGAAGATTAGCTTACAAAACTTCAAGAAATAAGTTGAAATTAAATGCTTTATGGTGTGCTATAAAAGTTAGTTTCAATGCTGCAAGAAGACAGGATGTTTCGATCTAGAAGTTTTTTCTATTGTCTTGGTGAGAAGTTATTACTAAGTTTAAAATGTAAAGTGTTTTATTGCTACATGGCTTCCAAGCAGCAGTTCAGTTCTGAAAGATATGTATTTTTCAGAGAGATGCTAAAAATGATTGTACTTTCTGACAATGGGGGTAGCTTGGGTGACAAAAAGTGATGGCATCCAAGCTAACCCAGCTGTAATATTTGGTATTAATTTAAGAACTCTCTCATAGAGGAAGACTGTGCATTTTGCATCTTGTCTTGGACCTAGCAAGAACATCCAATCATCTGCACTTGCCTTGCTAATAGTAAATAACTAGGGTACAGTAATTTCTTTTAGATATATATATAGGAATATAGTAACTATTAGTTTAGATGTTTTCTGTATTTATTTGAAATAGTCCTGCAATGTTGTTTTAAAATATTTCCTGTGGTTCTGAACTCTGCATTTAGTGTGTTGATTGAATATTGTCTTGTTCTTATATTATTTATTATTAAATATATTTAAACCTATCTTTGTGGCTGATATTTGTGAGACATATTTAAGCTCTTAGAGTACGTGCATATGTATTTGGTGCCACTGTACAGGCCACCCCTAAATAACCTTGCTGTTGGTCAGACTACCATTTGGATAATAGTAACATTATACAGTAGTATTGGTCACCCATTGTAAGGGCCTTAAGTAGCTGATAAGTAGGGGTTGGTGCTACATTATAGTCTGGACAGAAGGGGGCATAGCTATTAAACCTGTGCCAGCCTTCCCCAGGAGTGTCTGTGCATTTACATATAAATCAAATCTCAAAGTGTGTGTGTGTGTGTGTGTGTGTGTGTGTGTGTGTGTGTGTGTGTGTGTGTGTGTGTGTGTGTGTGTGTGTGTGTGTGTGTGTGTGTGTGTGTGTGTGTGTGTGTGTGTGTGTGTGTGTGTGTGTGTGTGTGTGTGTGTGTGTGTGTGTGTGTGTGTGTGTGTGTGTGTGTGTGTCAGCTACTTGGGCAGGCACATGAAGATCTGGTTGGACAGAGAGGGTGCTGGAGGTCTTGGCTTGACCCCTCAGCTGAGATCTTAACCCTATAGCTGTGCCAGTGGGGAGTCTTATTGGGGATCTGGAGAAAGACGGAGAAACCAGCCCCAGACTGACTGTGATCTCTATGTGCTCATAAGGGAAATTGCACTTTACTGTGTGTGTACTTGTAACCCTCCCATTGTGTATGTCCCTCACTGTTGCCAGTGGTGAGGACTGAGGCTCCTTGATTACTGGGCCAGAGCAGGGGCATCACACCAACATTCCATTCAGTCCCAAATGCAGTCAACACTTACATTAGCTCCACCAATGATTCATAAACCACAAAGTCTTTCTCATCTTTTCGAAGACGAAACCTTTTTGGAATCCCATCTCTACCTTGTATTGACTTACACAACAATACCAAAGAAACAGCCTTCACCTTTGAATCCCTAAAGTTATGGCTTGATCAATCTCTAAACTTTCATTTCCACATAGACAAAGTGAGAACCAAAATAAACCCCTTCCTCTTCTGGGCCAAATTTTCTGTCTCAACCAGCCAGACCAGCCATCAACAAAGGTGTTCTCTCTCATCCCCAGAGTATGGACTTCCCATTTTCACATCCACCTCCAAGAAAAACACTACCATACTCTAGAAAATCTCCAATAGCATCTGCTGATTCATTAGAAACTCACCCCTTCATGAACACCACTGAAGCATCTCAGAAAAAGTCAAATGACTACCCATAAAACAAAGATCTAACCTACTGTTAGGATACCAACTCTACAAACTACTCCAGTTCCAGGTATTTACCCCTCTTGCAGCTAAACTTCGTAAAGGAAACCTCATCTACCTACAGGCCGTACCAACTCTTATTACCCCTAGAACCAAACACAACAGTACTATACATGCATTCTCCCCTCAGGCACCTACTCTTGGGCAAGATCTCCCTATGGACTTAAAGAAAATCAACACTTACTCCAAATTCAAAATACAACTCAAAAAGCACTTCTTCATCCAAGCCAAATGCTCCAGCTCCAACACAGGACATAACATCTAACGCAATACCCCTATCTCCTTTACACTTATCTTTTCTTCTTACAGAATTCATGGAGATTGACTCACTTTAAAAGCTAATGCAAATGCTGAACATTATACTCTGCTTGTTTACTATAATGCACACAAATAGTTTTTTCTGCGTAATTAATTTGAACTGTTATTGCTTGCATTTCTGCCTTTTTGTTTATGAAATGTTTTGTATTTTACCCCAGCTGAAACTAAAATTGGTCAGTATCAATCAGTTCACTACCATGATAAACAAATAAAATAAAATAAGTACTCAGCACACTCCAGTATCAATGGGAAATGCTGCAGACAACACCAAGCAGATCATTGTACTAAGAAGCACAATCATATTGAACCATGAAACCTTGCAAAGTGTTCTAATTTATCACAGTCTCCAACTCTTGCTCTCAAGCTCATTGTCCTTGGATGCCAGGAAGTACTGGACAAATGAGTCAGTGGGGCTGTACTTAAAAGCTGTGGCAAGACTGGGGGGGATGAAT
Organism: Protopterus annectens; assembly: GCF_019279795.1. Classification (NCBI taxonomy): domain Eukaryota; kingdom Metazoa; phylum Chordata; order Ceratodontiformes; family Protopteridae; genus Protopterus; species Protopterus annectens. Next base: position 1,607,277,485 of record NC_056735.1, on the reverse strand, counting down.
AATTTCTAACCTCCATTATACAGTCTTATTTCATATTACCCCTTTCTTCATTCATGGACTTCCAGGTATCTCCTGCACTTGCTGTACAAGGTTACAATTTTTTTGTCCATTTATTTCTCATATCTTGTTAAAGTCAATGTTTCCATAAAATCACATAAAACTGTTGAACTTCGTCAAAATGCTCAACAAAAAATAAAATAAATAATGTCAGGCATCTTCTTAGAGATGATATTTTTCACACACCATCTCATTCATAGCTATTTCTGAAACTTTATTGTTACTTATTTAATGATTTATTAAATTGCTTAAGTGGAATAATACATGCAGATCTTTTTCAGCCACCTCCCAATTAACAAGGTCAAAAGTAGGATTACATTTGAGGATAACTTAGAGGAGCCAATAAACATCATGTTTTGATAGCTGGAAGGAAATCAGAATGCTTTATGGTAAACCACATGGATGTAGGGGGAGCATGCAAAACTTACAGTTGTTTTAGCTTTCTCTAATACACTTTCTCCAAACCTTATCACCAGTCCAGTCCAAGTATTTTCTAGCTTTGTGTTTCTGCTCACCCACCTATTTTGTATGTGACTCTGAAACTGAAATATTCCTCCAATGCATTTACAAGTGAAACTGTTTATGTTAGTATTTTCTTCTTTTAGTGAGGTGAACCATTTTTCTGTCCAGCTTTACCTTCCTCTACGCAGTACACACGCGCACGCACACACACACACACACACACACACACACACACACACACACACACACACACACACACACACACACACACACACACACACACACACAAAGATACGCACGCACCTCATGTTTCATTTCTCTGGGATTATTTTGCTCCTATGTGTGACTGCCACAAGCAGTCCTCTGTCATACTGCTGAAATGATTACATTTATTGATCAGAAATTATCTCACATCACAATATCTGATATATATTTTTTCTTTATTCTACTCAACTATTTTTTGTAATTGTATTTATTAGAAACTATAACCCTCAAGTCAGTAAGAGAAACAAAAGAAAATATAGTACTTCTCATTCACTTTTCTAGTTAAGCACTTCTGAAACAGTTGCTAGAGTGGTTCACAAAAATCAGTGGTTAACTATACCAGTTTTGGATTGAAAACCCTGTTGACTCAGCAACAGTAACCAACTACTATGGGAGTGTGAACAACTAACACTGTAACCAGACAATAGGCGTAAACCTGCCATTACTAATATTACTGGTCTACTAGTGCAATGCATGATAGGGAATGCCTGTTCCCATAATGAGATGTGTATCTACTATGGAACTAAGACTATCATTAGGAAATGTTTTGCACTTTGTACTAGTGTCTCTTAGGCAGGTGTTTGTCTCACATAATGTATAGTGATTCTGTCATAATCTAGTGCAGGGTTACCTGAAGGTGTGGGGCCCTATTTGGTCAAATAGGTCCATCTGGCCTAAGAGTGGCCCTGCTGATAAGCATTCACTCATTTACCTGATTATAAATAATATCCTGCATAAATTCCCAACCATAGAATGTTTCCCTATTGCAATAAGTAATAACTCAGCAATAAGTGCCAATGTCTGATTTCGAGCACACGTTTCCTTACAACATCATCAGTTCTAGGACCCTTCTTGAACACAAGGAAACAGAACTTGTTATTGAACTGCATAACAAATTTGACAAGCATTACCCTAGAACCCAACCTTTCAGATACTTTAAATCTATTCAATGTACATCTTACTACACAAAAGAACAAATTATTTCCTAAAACCAAGAAAAGAGTTGTGACAAGGCTTGCCATTGGATATATACCAATCTAAGAAACATTTTTAAACAAAGTTATAAAGTGTGGCAACAATGGAAAAGAAACAGAACAATAAAATCCTAAAAGATTGTCAAACATTTCTTGCTCATAAACATGATATCTATATGATAAACAACAGTCAGTGAGTTCTGACTATAATTGTTATAGGTACATCATCAGAATAGTAACTTAGAATGATGATATCACTACTTGCACAGATGCAGAACCCCTAAACTGACTGTTCTCAAAAAAAATCCAAAGGCTGCATTTCAGACGTTACCCTTACAAACCATAAATAACTCCTATAATTTATAGGATTCAAATGAATTTCAAGGCAATTTAGTCTCACAGCCATAATCACCTTATTAGTAGCCAAACCTAGGCTGCACCCCCTTTTTTCTAGTATTGCTAAGCCAGTTTATACCAGGTGAATTTTATGGGTACCCTTCCAGTCATCCAGGTTTCATTTGAATGGTGAAAATGTATCGTATGACTTGACTTGCAGTCTGCTCCAGATAGGACTATGTGAAGGATCTGGCTCTCCATAATGTTTTATTTTTTGCTCATAAAGATTTTAAGTCCCTGGTTTTGGTATTAGTCTAATTATTTGATTTGTGGAGATACAAAGGTACTGGACAACTAATATATATTGGCATGGAAAGCTAGACATAGATCACCCCTCAAGAGTTTATATGACCTTGAATACAGGGCCAGTGCTTCCAGACTGTCTTGCTAGGTCAGGTTCTTCAAGATGGTGGTTATATCTGTTAGGAACCTTTGGGGTTTTTCTATATGTTTTATATGTCTAGTGAGTCACATAATAATAGAGGTATTGTACCCAACAACAACTGGCTTTATGAATGCTGAATATAAGGAAACAATGACCTTTTTTAGATCTGAATGATCTTCCCTTTGCAATTAGCTGCACTAAGTAGAAGGATTTTCTGACTACTGTTGTCATGATGCTTAAAACAGAGGGGACTCTCAACCCATTTTCCCTAGTCCCTAACTACATTTTAATTTTGTAGTGGGCTATTATAAATACTCTGTCTTGATGGGAGAGGGTTGTCAACTAAATGAGATGATATTGCACTTTTGAACATTTGATTTGTAACCATTTTTGGCACATCCGGTGTTTACAAGAGTGAGTTCTTGATAGAATGTTTGGGAATCGGGGGGGGGGGGTTGACAATAATTACCAGTTTTCAGTCATTTGCAAACTTAGTTAGGCAGAGGTCTTTGCTCCTGTCCTGAAGATCATTAAAGTAAGTGTCAAAAAAAAGGGGTCCCAGCTGTGGAGTGTGGGCTGCACATTGATTACCTCCATCCTTTCTGATGAGGCATCTGCCACTTGCAATGTCTGGTCTGTCTTTTAGCCAGTTTGTTATCCATCTTACCACATAGGGATGTACATTTAAAGCATTTAACTTAATTACAGTATCCACATGGGATTTAATGTCTAATGCCTTGGCCACATCTAAATAAGGAGTGCAAACAACATGACTATTGTTAACCATTTATATGACCCTCTGAAATAATTTTGTCAGATTTATTACGCAAGATCTTCAGTCTAGCAAGAGTTTTGATATTGTTGTTTATGAGTTAAGTTATAATACGTTCCCTAGCTGTACACATGAAGCTTATCAGGTTGACGGGTATATTATTATAGTGGTCTGAGGTAGGGCCACCCTTATACAGGGGCATCATCAGACTGGTGCCCCAAATTTCAGGGACAAAACCTGAAGCTAAAATTAGATTAAAAACATTTTATAGGTTCATAGGTGTATGCTAGGTCAATGGCCCTAGAGCCTTTACAAGCCTAGCCCATAGGATTACCCTGGCATCATGCCACCTGACCTTGTTTCCAGTGCCTTTGTTGAGTAGAGCCACTGGAGTGATCCCCGGGGTGAATTTTCTATTTCCTATCTACTCATTAAGATTTCTCTTGAAGAGGGCCAGTGAGCTGCTCTGTTTGACATGTATGGGAAGTCTATTCCATAGCATGGGCAGTCGCTGGGTTATAAACCTGTCCCTCCTGCACATTCTGCTGATTGTGGTAATGAGGTTGAGGTCTCTGGAGCATGTGGTGCAGAGGGGTTGGGATTTCTTTAGCTGTAACATTTCTAACAGACCTGGGTCAGACATGGCTTTATAAGTCAAGAAGAGATCACCTCTAAGTAGGAAATATCAGACAGAGAATAGTTGGAGTTTTTTGAGTCTGTCCATATAGGACAAGTGTTTAAGGCCTAGGATTCTCATTGTGAGGTACTTTTGCTTCCTTTCTAGTTGTTGCAGGTTTCTAGTGAGGTACATGCCAAATGGGGCATTGTACTTGATGATTGGCTTAATGAGGGAAGGGTAGAGGGAGACAATGACCTCTTTCTTCCTGGATGCAAAACTCTTAGCAATGAGATGTGCCACATAGAAGGTCTTTCTGACCACAGTGGCAGTGTGGTGGTCAAAAGAGAGGTTGCTGTTGACCTGTGTTCCCAGATCTCTTATAACACCTTCTGTGTTCAGTGGACTACCATCAATGTGGTAGTTCATGGAAAGTGCATTTTTCCCAAAGGGGATGACGACACATTTTTTGGTACTGAACTTAAGGCCATGGTTCTGACACCAGTCATTGGTCTCATTGAGGCCTTTCTGTAAGATGTCAACATCACTTCGGGAATTAATTATGGCTCTCGACTTGCAATTGTCTGCGAACTTTGTTAGCCAGAGTCCCTTTGTGTTGGACTGGACTTCTGAGAAGTAGATACCAAACAGGAGAGGACCCAGGACCAATTCCTGTTGGACTCCACTCATGACTGGTCGGCAGTCTGACTTGGAGTCAGCTACTTTCACAGTGTGGGTTCTATCTATGAGACAGTTTGCAACCCACCTAGTGATATAGGGGTTGATGCCTAGCTTAGTGAGTTTTTCTATGATTCCTGAGTGGGGAATGGTATCAAAGGCCTTAGCCAGATCAAGGTAGGCTGTATGAACCACCTTGCCTTCATCCACAGCTCTGGTGATTGACTCAAAAAATTTGACCAAGTTGAGCAAGCATGATCTACCCTTCACAAAAATAAACTGTGTGGGATCCAAAGTTTTGAGATTCCCTATATCCTTGTTTATTAGGTCCACGATGATGCATTCCATAGCTTTGTATATCAGATTTGTCAGGCTAATGAGGCCACAGTTCCCAGGGTCTGTAGTCACTCCTTATTTGTGGAGAGGGATGACTATAGCAGTGCACCATTCGGTAGGGACAAAGCCTGAGGTGAGGCTGTGATTGAACAGGGTACACAGGTGAGGTGCCAGTTCACTCTGTAGTTCATGTAGAACACAGTCAGGGATATTGTCAGGTCTCATAGAGGCTGTATTCTTGGCCATGGACAGTGCTGTTTTAACCTGTGCAGCAGTAATACTGGGTGCCTGGTGATCTACTGATATTGTAATTGGTCCTTTGGGGGGGGGGGTTGGCACTGAATCTGTCGGCCAGTATATTGGCAATATCTGTTGGCTCAGTATAGGAGGTACCATTGTGTAGTAGCTCGGAGCAAATCTGGGTATTGCTGTGGAGGTTCTTTACATAACTATAGAAGGCCTTGTGGTTGTCTTTACTATCTGCTGCAATTCTGTTTTCATAGCTAGCTTTAGAGGATTTGATGAGGGATCTCAACTTTTGTTGAGGTCAATAAGGGAGTTTTTCCAGTCTTGGGACTTCACCTTATTTCGCATCAGTTTCCTCCTGTTGTAGAGTTTGTTTATGGCAGGGTACCATCAGATTGGCTTCCTTTTTTTGGAGGAGAGAGTCTTGGTTCTATTGGGTATGGTGAGATCCATGCATCCATGCATTTGTGTACATGTTCATACAATGCACTGGTGTATGATTCGGCAGTCATGACACTATTCTCCATTTGCATGGGTGCCATGAAGTTAGCCATCTCTGTTCTTAGGAGCCCAAAGTTAGCTTTGGAGAAGTTTTTTATGGTGGTTACCTTTGTGGGGGTGGGGGGTGGGCAGGATGTGGATTTCTAATGTGATTAATTTGTGGTAAGATCTAACCAGGGAGGAGCTGACTATTGGTGTAGAGCAATGGTTGCCCATGTTAGTAATGACCAGGTAAAGGATGTTGCTACCTCTAGTGGTGGTAATAATGAGCTGGTCCAGGGCATTGGAATTAATAAATTCCAGGAAACATTGGGCAAGTGCATTGGTACATGAGTAGTTTTCCCAGTTAATGGAGAGGTAGTTAAAGTCATCCAGTATGAGTATGTTAGGTTGGATCCTAATATTCTCCAGGGTGCTTAGGAAGGTGGAGTGAGTGTCTTGGGACATGGTTGGGGACCTATAACAGGCTACAAGCTGAATCCCTGTCTTACCCAATGTTAGCTGCACCTGAAGTATCTCTGATGCACTATGTTGGGCTACCAGTCTGGAGGTGTACACATCCTTTATGAATATGGAAACACCACCACCTTTGAAGCTTCGGTCAAAGTTCTGGGGCCTAAAGGTGTGGAATGAGCTATAGCCGGTAGTGCATGGGTGATTTCTGCTGCTTTGAACCAGGTCTCTGTTACAGCACAAATGTTGATGTTCTCCATTTTAAGGAGTGTTTCGAGTGAGTGCATTTTGAGATTTAGACTTCTAGAATTGAACAGCATGACCCTCAAATTGCTTTTGTTTGGAGCTGTTATGGTAGTAATTTGGTCTTTGGAACACCACCTAAAAAGGCAAAATAAGGGTGGCAAGAGCCTTGGCCAGTATCCTGAAGCCCAGGGGTGACAGATGCAGGCCATCTCTGGCAAAGCATCGAGGTCTGTCAGTCATGTCATCCCAGGCAGACAGATACTGTATCCCCTTAGAATGACACCAGAAACTTAGCCAATTGTTGAAATCAATCATTTTCTGCTTGTACTGTGGTATCTTTCTGGGTGATGGTAGGATGCTGCTCAGGGCTAGGGTCATACCCGCCTGGGCTACATAATCCAAGAGCTCCTCCATGTCTCTTTTCATGTAGTCCAGGGAGGTACATGTCAGGTCATTCACACCCACATGTACAATGACAGAGTCATATTTGCACCTGTTGTTGAGGAACCTGAGTGTGTGCGTTATATGGTGGATCCTGGGACCTGACAGGCAGCTGACTGTTACTTTCTCCATATTTAACCTTGTGAGTGGAACATCAGTGTGCCTCACTATTGAGTCGCCTATGATTAGTGTGCTGAGCATGCTGTTTTGCCTAAGGGGCTTTGGTTGAATGGCACAATGTTTAGGAGAGTTATGTGTCTCGTGATTAGTGTTGTGTTATGGTGGTCGAGTGTGTTTCTGCCTTGGAGGTCTCTGCTGTTTGGGTATAGTTTTATTGAGAGTCTCTGAGAAGGTGGGTGTGTGGTTTGTGTTTTTATTTGAAGGCAATGCTGGTGTGTGTTGTCGACGGCTATGTGTACCATGTGGTGTGGTGCAAGTGTTGACCTTCTCCTCTTGACCAGATATTCCGGTCTTGGGTGGAGAGTGCGTGGCTTACAATTTGGATATACAAGTGCATCTCTTGCAACTCTGAGTGTTGAGAGATAAGAGGAGAGGGTTGTCAGTGTACATGAGGCAGTTGCTACATTACCTCAAGATGCCCAAGTCCACCAGGTTAACAGGAGAAAGCAGAGGGAACTGACCTTTAGACATGCATTAATAGGCAGGCAGGTTGGCATTAATATTAATTACTGGAGCTGTTTCCTTGTAGAACGTTTAGTGCTGGTAAAAATTTTGTGTGCTACAATAATTGCTACAAGAAGTCTAGTATAATAAAGTGTTAGACTAATAAGCTAGTAAATGTGCAGGAGAGGAGAGAACTAGCAGATCTAATGGAAAAATTGAAGAGCAGACTTTGGCACCTCTCAGGAGCTTACACACAGTCCTGGATACAGGAAATCTGTATCTGGTCTAGACTAGTTACAGGAAAGGTGGGAAACAAGTGCAACACAGGCTTTTAAACCAGAAAGTTGAAAGGGATGGAAACACTGCCCAGACGGCCAATAAACTACAAATTCTGGGCCAGAAACCACTCATCTTGTGGTAGATAGGCTACCTAGTGTTTACCACTCCCACTGATAAGCCGGAAGACTTCTCTCTAACACAGAAAGGCTTGGGGGGCTCAGAAGCTTACATACAGTCCTGGATACAGCAAATCTATATCTGACCTAGACTAGTTACAGGAAAGGCGGGACAAGCACAAACGTGGGCATTTAGACCAGAAAGTTGAAGGAGATGGAAAAAACTGCCCAAACGACCAATAAACTACAATTTCTGGGCCAGAAACTGCTCCTTTAGTGGTAGATAGACTACCTAGTGCTTACCATGCCCACTGATAAGCTAGAAGGCTTCTCTCCAACACAGAGAGACTTGGGGGGTCTCAGAAGCTCACAAATAGTCCTGGATACAACAAAACTGTATCTGGACTATACTGGCTACAAGAAAAGCAGGAAACAAGCACAAATGTGGGCTTTTAGATCAGAAAGTTTAAAGAGATGGAAAAACTGCCCAAACAGCCAATAAACTACAATTTCTGGGCCAGAAACCACTCTTGTGGTAGATAGGCTACCTAGTGCTTACCACTCCCACTGATAAGCTAGAAGGCTTCTCTTCAACACAGAAAGGCTTGGGGGGCTCAGAAGCTTACAAACAGTCCTGGATACAGCAAATCTGTAACTGGACTAGACTAGTTACAGAAAGGCAGGAAACAAGCTTAGATTTATTTATTTATTTTTTGTTACAGAAAAGCAGCTAAAACAAGTGCAGTGCAAGCTAGCACACTTGATTGTGTAGCAATATTAAAGCAATTTATTCAAACTGTATTCTGAACTGAATTCAATCGTTGTTTAATTCAACTCTGAACAGTTAAAAAGTGCCAAAAATATACTTATCAGCTGAGAAGCACACTCAGTCAGAACACAAAGTAAAGTGGAAAGGGAGAAAGGAGAAACAGAAGATAATTCAAGGTTAAGGACCTAAGTGGGTTGGCCTACTCAAATATTCTCTCTTTATTAGGTAGAATGAGCTAATAACACTAGAATGGGATAGAGCTGGGATAGAGATGAACAGATGGGACTGGTAGGAGTGTCTGAAATTAAAATATGATCTCACTGTACTCGGTTGAGTGAGCAAATGAGATGGACTCAGGAGGAGTGTTCAAACACAAATTTACAGGAAGGGCAAGTAATTCCAAAGCCACCAAGATTAATACCACAGCAAGAACAGGGAGGGTGGGCAGAAAACTAACTGCAGAAAGACAGAGAGAGCACAATACTCAGTGAAGCAAATAAATACACAGAAAAATAAAATGCAGTACTATCTTATAACACTGCAAGTTTGTACTTATCTCAGCTTGTAATAAAGTTGATCCAGGTATATAACAGCTAACCAAACAGCTCAAATATTCAGCTATTCAGCAGAAATAAATTCAGAGATAAGTGACTAAGACTTATGAGCACAGAGAAACCCTCTAGGCTAAGAGTTCAATACCGAATATCAATGAAATGAAAATAATAACCCCCCACTTAATGCAGAGAGACACAATATTCAGTTAAGCAAATAAATCCACAGAAAAATAAAATACAGTACTATCTTTAACACAATATTTGATGAAACAAATGAATAACAGAAAAATAAAATGCAGTACTATCTTATAACACTGCAAGTTTATACTTATCTCAGCTTGTAATAAAGTTGATGTAGGTATATAACAGCTAACCAAACAGTGTGACACTGCCAGGTACTGTTTATTATACAGGCAGAGATACTGTCTGAGTCCATGGAAGAATTAATCTTAGTCTTGGATAACACTTTTAGTACATGCTACTGTATGATAATAGTGGGTGTAAGGAATTTAGGGATTGATAGAATTTGGACAGAAGTCTGAGATAAAGTTAGCACTAAATTTGCTTGCTAGTTAGTGTATTGGTAATGTCAGTTGAGTCCACATGGGAGGTACAACTTTTAACAAGTTCAGGGCAATGTTGTGTGATGTTCCATAATTTCCTAACATAGTTAAAGAAAGACTTATAATTGCTCCTGGCATCAGATGCTAAACCAAGTACATAGGCAGCTTTAGTAGACCTCTTACTGTTTTTCAAGTTTTTTGTAATATTTTTGATAACATCCTTGATATGAAAGATTTTAGAGCTGATATATAATTTAAGGACTAGTTTATATTTATATCGTAAAGTTTGCACATATTGATGCAGCTACAGAGAGGTTTGTTTTTAAATTTTCCTGTATAATTACTTCAATATGGGACAGTCAACTTTATGCATTTATCTAAATGAGCATAGAGCTCCATGCAGTTACCACGTGTCTGCCTTAGAGCTGATGTTGCCATAAGTGAATTTAGAAATCTCATCACTGAATTGGATGAGGTTAATATGTCTGAACTACTTTAATTCAGTGATGTTGGCTGCAAGGACATTAGAGATTTTGAAGGTGAATGCCACAAGTGTATGTTCCGACTTCACCAATGGAGAGTGATGTCAGGGAATAGTGCATGAAAAGAGTATTCATATGGACCAGACAGAGGACATTAAATCCTCTTCTGGGAGTGGTAGCTATCAGCTACAGGGAGTTTTTTTTTTATTATTAAGTCCAAGAACTTCTGGGAATAATATCATGAAAGCCTTATTAGTCCAGTATATATATATATATATATATATATATATATATATATATATATATATATATATATATATATACTAATCTATTTCTCAAAAACAGATGAAGCAGCTGCTACATCACTTGGACCAAAAGCACAATTTCAGCCAAATCATTAAATCACCCCTTTTTAAAATTAACCACAACCATAATAGCTAAAAGCCTTAGTCATATCTACATTCTATCAATAACCTTTGGTAGAGTAACTCAGCATTTCACACATGCTTTATCATCCTCTTACTGCAAGTTTCATCCCCAAAGCCCACAGAATTTCTGACTCATCTCCATCTTGTGCCACCTTATGAAATAAATATCTTTTAAAAAGTACTATAGACATAGATGAGAGGTTCATAGGTTAGTACTAGGCTAACTGCCCTTGGGGGCCATTTTAAGCCTAGTCAATTACCCCATGAGAGAATCAGACCCTACACCTTGTGTCTCGAAGGTGAATACCTTAACCATTATGCCAATCTCTGACCCTAGAACACATCTAGACAATAGAACACATTTTTACATATGGACTACTTGTCAGTTCCATTGGCATACAATGATAAAGCCCTGATTATGACCCAGAAGATCTGAGTTCAATTAGCAGTTTACATGTATGATGAAGCTGCTAGGTGAAGGGAGGAGTGATATGGCTTAGCTTTTGGGGGAGGGGTGAAGTATATTCCTGTGGAGCTCAGTCCTATGATAGAGTCAACTCACACAACACTGAAGACTTTGAGGGGCAAGGTAGTCCTGGGGAGTAAAGTCACTTTTGGAAATGAGTGACATGCCTATACTGATACCCATATAAATTAATAGATACATAGGTATTTCAAGGCCACAGAATTTAGTGACCTTTCTTGCTTTGCTAGTACCCTCCCGGAGGCAGTCCTTCCTCTCTCCAAGAGGGCCATACCGGTCAGTCCTGGAGTAAGTGCATGGGTATCCATCCATCCAGTTATCTGGTTTATGTTTAAAGGAAGATAGTGAGACACACTAATTAAAATGCAAGGGAAGTTGATTCCAGATGTTTGAGAGGTGATGGGTTATAAATCTGTCCTTCTAACATGTTTTATGCATCTGCTGGTGACGATTTAAGTGTGTGGTTCTAATACTGGCAGAAATATTGGACTTGCAGAGAAACAAGATGTACAAGACATTCAGGTCTCTAAAGAGAGGCAGTGTTCTCCCCTCAAACATCTATAAGACACTGAGTAAAAGGTTAGAGTTCCCTGCCTTTCTAGGTAGTGCAAGAACTTTAGGTTTGTGATCTTTTTTTTTCTGTTAGGGTCCTTTTTGGTCTTTCTAATTGTTTGATATGTTTAGACAGATACATCCCAAAGAGGCCCTACATTAGTTAATTGGTCTGATCAATGCTAAGTATAAGGGAGTGCTTACCTCTTTAAATCCTGATGATATTCTTTTGTCAAATAGCTGGGCTAAACAAAAGGATTTCCTGGCAACCATTATTACACGAGGGTCAAAAGATAGGGAGCTATCAACCCAAGTACCTAACAACATTTTTGTTTTGTAAAGATGTGTTATCAAGGCAGTATGATGAGAGGAGGGGTTCTCTACCATAAATGGTGACACTAATGCTTTTTAACATTTAGTTTGAGCCCATTTTAGAACATTGCACACCAAAGCATTGGAAGGCTAATGAGTACAGACCATGGCGTCAGGGACTTAAAATAGAAAATGTCTATCATGATGGTATAAATCTTCTCTGCTTGTTTCTTGTGCTTGAAGGAACAAATAACAACAAGTATGGCTCCTGCCTCCCATGGAATGAATGGATCTACTGAGCAAGTGGACTGGGAGGCTAGACAGGCAAGATGGCGGGGGGGGGGGATAAATAAATAAATATGGGTTACTTATAGTTTCTGAACATGGCTTCCAATCTGGCCACAACAACCTTATTACAATATACACTTTTACAGAGAAAATCTACTCAGGAATCAATAAGGGAAATCTAACAGGTACTAGCTTCATAGATCTTAGGCAAGTAACTGAAACAGTCAGCTGCAATTTATTTATACACAAACTCTAACAGTGCACCTTTGGCACTAATGTCCCAAAATGGATAGAAAACTACCTCAGGCAAAAAGATTGAACATCCTTAATGGAACTTCAATCTATGAAAATGGTATCTTCACAGCTAGTGTTACTCAAGAAGTGGTGTTATGTCTTCGCATGTTTTCATTATGACATTTCTGAAATAATTCTCTCCAGTGTAATTATCCTTTATGCATACAGCATAATCCCATAGAGAACTGGTACCATCCCATTGTTTATTCAATCACAGATTTAAGCAATCTTCTGTATTATATACATTGGTTATAGAAAACAAGTAAATGCTAAACATAAATAAAACTCATTTCTGCTGTCTGGATCTCATTAGAAGCTTAATGATAATGTTCGCCTAATTCTAACAAACTATTACTATACTGACATAAACCAAAAAAAAAACACACCACTATTACCAGATTGTTTTTGGATTTTATACTGAAATGAAACAATTATAAACTGAGACATGTTTAGGAATTCTATTAGACACCTCACTCAATTTAAATATTCATACTGAACTGATTACTGACAAAGTTTTAAGGCAGCTCAAAATCTGATATTTTATTTACAACCATCTAACAATGGAAGATAGACACACACTAGCTAAGGATGTCCTTTTCTGCACCACTAACACAGCAATGCTGCAGACAACCATTTATAAAATATGAGGTTCGTTACCCATTCCAGTGGGACAAAAGTTACTGCATAAAACTTAAGAAAAACAAACAGATTAATAGGTTCATATATTAATACTAAGCTTATAGGATCATAGGATCAAAGGAGATTACTAGGCTATCAACCCAGTGGTCATTTCAAGCCTAACCATTTCATCCCAATGTAATGCCACAGATATGTTAGTTAATACCCAAGACTGCATTTAGTAATGCCTGCCCATGCCCAGGAGGGTTGGAGGCCCTATTCCCAGTAAGGATTTACGGTGCCCCATCCACTCTTCCAGGTTCATTTTCAACAGTGTCATAGAGGTGCTCTGTTTCACATTAATAGGTAGCCTATTCCAAAGATGTGGCAGCCACAGGGAGATAGATCTGTCCCTCCAGCATGTCCTACTTAAGTTGCAGGCCATATTTAGGTCCCTGGAATGAGTGGCCCAAGTCCTGTTTGATTTATGGATATGCAGCAAGTTCATTAGGTTTGGGTCTGAGATTGCTCTATAAGCCAGACATAAGTCTCACCTAAGAAGTCTATATGATACAGAGTAAAGTGACAGGGAGTTAAGTTGAACTGTGTATGGCATATGCTGGAATCCCTTGATCTTCTTTGTTAGAAACTTCTGTGGTCTCTCCAATTGCTGCAAGTGCTTTGTATGGTACATGCCAAATGGGGCATTATACTCAATTATGGGCTGGATAAGTGACGAGTATAGAGGGGGTTATAACATCTTTTGCTCTTGAGGCGATGCCTTTACTAATCAAGCGTGCTATGTGGAAAGCCTTCCTTACTACAGTAGACACATGGTGGTGGAAGTCAAGGTCACGTTCAACTTGTGAACCCAAGTCTCTTAACACTTTGTGGGTACTTAAGGTATTGCTGTTGATTTGATAGTGTGAGGGGACATTGTTTGTACCAAAGAGAATAATGATGCAGTTCATTGTATTCAGTTTGAGACCATGACTAAGACACCAATCGTTGGTCTGTGTAAGACCTTCCTGGAGTACACTGACATCAATTGGGGATTTAATAAGTGTACACAGTTTACAGTCATCTGTAAACTTAGTCAGCGACAACCCCTCAGTTTTGACCTGAACTTCTGAGAAGTATATACCGAACAGCAGAGGGCCAGCAGTGACCCTGTGGCACCCCACTGGTAACAGGTCTGATGGTTGATGTGGAGTCACCCACTTTGATAGTGTGTGTCCAGTTTGTGAACCAGTTAGCAGCCCATCTTACTACGAAGGGGTTTATTTATGTATGTATGTATATATTTATTTATTTTACCTTTGTTTATCAGGGAGGTCTGACTGGACAGAGCTGTCCATTTTTATCGGAGGCCTGAGGAGAAAAACTTGAGAAACAATTACTAACATACTATACATAAGATATTTACATGATCATTGTGGTTCACACATACAGTTATAAAACATAGCAGATAACATATGATTGCATAAGATATTTGCATAAGCATAGTGGTTTAGACATGCAATTAAAAGTATAGCAGATAATAACGTGATTGTTGTTCATACAGTATGTTTAGCAGAGATAATTTTGAACATGTAATAAAGATAAGAGAAGAAAGATAAAAATAAAAATACTAGCCAGTTTGTCAAAGGAGGAGAATATAGACAAGTTCATATGAGGTTCATTGACATTTTAAGGGAAAGCTTTTTAACTTAGTCTAGGGGAGAGTTATTGGGTATAGATGGGACAGTACAGAGTAGGCTGCAGTGAGTTGGTAAGTAATGTGTGATAATTAATATAGTGCACCTGTGGGAGCTTTAAAGAAGAGGTTAGATAGTAGGTAGGGGAAAGGTGTTAAAATATGTCAGCCAGGTGCTAGGCAGTTGCAAGTGCAGGAATTGTTTAGGTGAGAAATAAGCTGTTTTTTTGAAGTTGGTTTTGTTAGGTTGTACCCTGATTTGTAGTGGTAAGGAGTTCCAAGTCTTAGCAATGTTGGTAGAATACAGGGAGTCAACAGATCTGTAATGGCTTTTGGAGATTGTGATTAGTGCCTTGTTAGTGGATCTAAGTTCTTGATTATTGGAGTAGAGGGTGCTCAGGTCTTGTTTACATTCAGTTTGCTAAGTTTATCAGTAATGCCTGAGTGTCGGATTGTGATGAAATCCTTTACCAAGTCGAGGCATGCTGTGTGCACAGATTTGCCCTCATCAATGGCCCTAGTTACATTTTTGAAATAATCCACAAGATTTAACAGGCAGGATCTGCCCTTAATGAAGCCAAATTAGGTAGAGTCCAGGGTTTGGAGGTCATCTATGTCTTTATTTATGATGTCCATAATGATACATTCCATGGCCTTACAGATAAGGTTGGTCAAACTTACTGGTCTGTAATTCCCCAGGTCTGTTGCTACACCACCTTTGTGGAGGGGAATAACTGTTGCTGTTCTCCATTCCACATGAACAAAGCCTGTAGTTAGACTATAATTGAAAAGGTTACTTAATGGTGATGCTAGTTAATGTTTTAGCCTGTTTAGAAGACAGCCTGGGATGCTGTCTGGTTCCACAGAGGCTGTGTTTTTTGCCTTGGACTAGGCTTTGATGACCTTTTCTTCAAAAATGTAGTTTGGGGGGGAGTTTGAAGCAAGGTTTGTGATAGAGTTGAAGTGGATAGGGGGATATAATTTTCACCAAACCTATCTGCTAGCAGGTTTGCTATCTCTGTGGGGTCAGTGAGTGTGATACCACTGGTCACTAGTTCTGCACATGCATGGGTCCTATCTTTTAGAATACATACGTAGCTGTAGAAGGCCTTATGGTTATCCTTGGCTGTGCTAGCTAAGTTTTTTCTCAAAGAGGCCCTTAGAGGATTTGACAAGTTGTCTTATTTGCCTGTTGAGACTAAGCAGGGTGATTTTCCATCACTGGGGTTTTGATTTTTTTTTCATGGACATCAACCTTTTGCATTTATTGTAAAGTTTGTTGATGCTGGATGTCCACCATGGTGGCTTGTTTTTACCTGAAGCTCTGGCTTTGATTCTTTCTGCTACAGCCATCTCTACACTTATGCAAGTGATTGTACAGGTCTTTAGTGTAAGCTTTGGTGTAGTTATCACTTCCAGTTGGGGGTGGGGCTTGGAATGCATTTATACCTTCACCTAGGTATGTCTGGAGGGTCATTGAGAAGATTAGCTGCATTACCCTTGTAGTGGCAAGAGTAAACTAGTTTCCACTGGAAAGAAGATTCTTAACACTAAACGAGACTTGCATTTGTGGTTAGCCTTCTAATGTTCAATGTTGGGTTTAAAGATAGGGAGGTGCTTTGCTTGATGTGCGGGGAGATTCTAACTAGAGATGGGGAAGGCACTGGGAAGAAAGCTATCACGTTGGTGGATATTGTTGATCTTACAATGGAAGTTTAGGTCTTTTGATAAGGATCCTGTGATCCTGGAGGTGGCTTGGGGGGGAGGGGCACATCGCTAATTAACATATGCCCTTCTGTGGACTGCCTCATTAGATTCAACATGGTCATAGAGCCATATAATCCCAAAACATTAACATGACAGGTAAACAAAAGTGTACACATTGCAGTACCAACACGAGACTGAGGTGTCTGTCTGTGATGCCCAGCTGAATAATGGTGTCAAAGGCATAGACAAGGTCAGTGTAGGCAGTGTGAACTGTCTTAACATTATATAAAGCTTCTATTACCTTGCCAAAGAAATCAACAAGGTTGAGCAAACATGATATCCCTTTAACAAGTTCAAATAAATTAGAATCAAAGGTTTTGGATGTTGCCTGCATCACTGTTAATTAGGTCAGCAATAATGCTAGTAAGACTAATAGGACTATAGTTACCAGGGTCAGTTGTGCAACTACCCTTGCGGAGTGGTACAGTTGTGATAGTTATCCAAAAGTTGGATATATAGCTTGAGGAGAAACTAAGGTAAAGATATTTCGAAGGGATGGCCTATATGGTGCTTGATACAACATGCAAGCAGACATCCCAGAACATTGTCATGGTCCATGGAACTAATGTTTTTAGTTTGAAACAGTGATGATGTGACTTGGTCTAGGGTGATTTAAGATGGGATAGTAAGGGACGATATTGTTAGTGACCAATGGTCTGTGTGGTAATTTTGTAGCTGGATCTACATTTGTTATCCAAACTATTAGCCATGTTTTCTATGTCAGAGTGGGATTCATAATTAGAAACAAGTTTGGTATGACTGGAAATTTCCTCTGAGTTTATTAATGTAGCTGAAGATGGCCTTGCGGTTATCCTTGATATTGGAGGTTTTAACTTCCCCAACGTTGATTTTTATGAAGAGTCATAAGTTTTTTTACTTTTCTGTGGAGACAGATTACATGAAAGTACTGCCATACTGTCTGGATTTAGAATTGATCACATTTCCCATGGTAGAGAGAAATAGCCTCTTAAATACTTTTATTTATGGGGGTGCAAAAAAGAGTATCCAGAAGCAAGAGTGTTATAATGAATGAGATTGTTTGGGGTGCTACTTGTGGATGTCTGGAATATCATCAAGTAGCAATAATATGGCTTAGAATAATCTTGAAATGTGTTAAGTTTTCATTAGTGATGAGCCTTATATTAAAGGTGTACATTACAGCTAGGTAATCTGATTTAACCAGGGATGTGGTCACATGTGGAGAGGTACAGGAGGAGAGAAGTTGGTAAGGAAAATTTCAAGTAGACTTACACTACTAATGAGGATGGGCAAAATGTGTACCATGGAGTTTATATTTACAAAATTAAGGTAACTCTGTATTTACTTGTCATTGCATAGGTTATTCAGTTGACTGAGAGGTAAAGTCACTCATAATAAGGGTATATAGGACATCCTTAAATCCTAAATTGGTATTGTGCAAAACTGATGCAAGGCAATAGGGTTCCTGATAAATATGGATACTCCCATGAAGTTATAGGTTCATAGGTTCATAGGAGGTTACTAGGCTAGCCATAGAGCCTTTATAAGCCTAGCCATGTTAATCTGGGGTTGCCTTGATTATCCTTGGTTAGATGGGCATAATTTACAGGTCACTACCGACTACCCCTGTCCATGAGGGACATGGGTGCCACCCCCAGGTTGAATTTGCCGTCAATGGTTCTGAATACATTTTATGTGCAATACTCTGGTAAGGAGGGAGTGCTACCATTGTTCTGAAACCAAGCCTCACTAACTATACAAATATGAATTCCTTCAATGTGAGATAATCCTGAAGCTCAAAAATCTTCTTTTTTTAAGATACTAGCATTAAGAAAAGCAACCCTGATATTGTTTAAATTGAAATTTGTTGGGTGGGGATTTGGTGACTAGAACATTATCTAAAAATATAGTATGGGATAGCAAATTTTCTAGCCAGTATGTGAAAGCCATATCATGATAGGTGCAGGGTGTCCATAAAAAAGAAAAGAAAACACAAGGGTTTGTTGGGATGTCCATCTGTTTCCAGGCAGACACACTCTGGATTCCACTAAAATACCAGTTATCAAAGCAATCACTGCAACCAATTGTTTGTTTGTTTTTTAATTTAGGCCTCTTTCTTAGTAAGAGAAGAATGTTGATCAACACTAGTGCTGGATTTTCCTCAGAGACAAAGTGGTAATTTCAGTTGTGACATGCTGCAGTTTCCTTAGGGTATAGCAACTAAGGTCATCTACCACTACAAGAACCATAACAACAGTGGCAGAAAAGGTCCTGAAGACCTCCATAATGTTCCTGATTCTAAATAACAAAGAGACAATCAGCTGTAAGCATCTGCTTCTCCAGTCTGGTGAGTGCAGTATCATTGTGTCTAAAAGTGTCATCACCTATTTCAGACTTTACAATTAAAAGCAGGCTTATATGACCTTATATGCTCAGACTTGCAATCTTTATTTCCTGTATAGGTATGTGTAGGTGCATGTATAGATGTAGTTATTTCTGTAGTTATAGATGCTCATACCCCAAGATCTACATTTTTCTAAGGGGACGCCTAGGAGGTTTAAGCAGGGATTTTGGCACCTTCGGTATATGGATATGTAATGCTATGCTGCTGTTTACCAACATTGTTAAACATAGAGAATTTTGCCCCAAAGTCTTAGTAGGCAATTGCAACTCACATAGACTGAGTTAGAAACATCTAGGATTACAGGGTTGACAGTAATTAAAGACTGTTCCTACACTATCCCAACATTCCTAATGCTAACAGACTTGTCAGGTAAGAGATAAGATCACCTCATGACACCATAATAGGTATTACATTGATTGTATTATTCTGGGTCCTAATATGATTAACTCAGTGTGTTTTATTAAAGAACTAATGTTAAGATGTACTGCAGTACAAGGGTACTCATAAATGTTACTGAAGATGTGTTAGAGTTTTGTTATTAAGATAACATGGTAACAGAGAATGGCATAGTGACAGTACAGTAAGAAAATCAGTAAACAAGGAACAAGCTGATAATGCACTAAGGACTAGTATTGATACTAGTTAACATAGTTGAGACAAGCAATTAAAAGTGTGCAAAGGTTATCAACAATATAATAAAAAATGCAGTTAGACAAACAGTAAAAACAGTCCTACATAAGATTTAGATAGTCTAAAAAACAGTAGCAATAGTCTACAAGTAGAAAAATAAAAAACGGCATTCTAAGAACACATACACACACACCCATACACACACACAAAACAAAAAAAACATGGAAACACCACAGGAATATTAGATTAAAAAACAAACAAAAAAAAACGGCAAGAGAAACAGACGTTGTTCACGGTTGTGTAAGAAGACTCAGATATGGAGAATATAAAAATTACCTGGTTAGGTGCACATGGCAACATAATTAGTACACTGATGGCAGTTCGGCTCTAGTCACTGCAGGAAGGCTGCAGTTTGCACTGGATTCAGCAACAGGTCAAGGGTAATCCTCAATCAGATGATGAATCAGAGATGTTATAAATATAGTACAGAGCAGCTTCCTACTACCATAATCCTATCCTTGCCATGTAGGTATATTTCTTACTGAAGGACAAGGACACTTTCTTGGTATTGGGGATGAAATACTTGCTAATCAGGTATGGAGAAGAATGGCATTTGTACAGCAAAAGGCAGGGGCTTCTGGTTATTTGATGAACTGTTCTTTGGAGTATTACATGGTTTGCAACTCAGCCAGAAATAGAAATAAGTTTTAGCCAGCTCAGTGGACTGGAGGGATAAAGCCCTGAGTACAGCACAGGAGAGTAGGGTTCATATAGTATTCTGGAGTCTGTAGAAACTGTTCAGGGAGAGATGGGAATGAGCAGATATCACTGGCTTACCCATCTAGGGAGAGGCAGGTATTATTGGATCACCACTTGGATGACACCTAGTGAGAACCCTGGATGTTACATCCATGAAGCATGTCATGGGTCTAGGAAGCACACTCTGCCATTGTGAAAAAGCACACAAAGATCTGGCATATGAAAGCACACTCCAGGCAGCAGGGCTTAAGCAGCTAAAGGGAGGGCGGAAGACAGCAAATCATGAAAGGTTCAACAGAGTCCACCCCCACTCATCTGGAATGAATAAGCTTTCTTTTCCTCTCACAGAAAGAAATGTTCAAGATGCTTTAATTTGAATAAAAAAATGGAATAGTAAAAGACTGAATATGTCTTTGTTAGATAATCTCTGCAACCTTTCTAATAACTCAAACTGCAGTCCTATAAAACATTTGAAAATGTTTACTCTTGCGGGAGTGCTTATGTGATGTCTGATTCCAAAACTAGGACTCTAGGAGTTCTCAAGCTGGATCAGCAGATGAGGACTTACAAAGCCCTGTGCCCAATTCCATTATGAGAATCAAGCTTGATACGCTGCATGAGCTGGAATTTCTACTGATACTGAAGCTGAATGCCAGTTTAATAGCCATTTAACAGCATAGCCCATTGAAGCCAGTCAGCCATAATGGCAGAGTGGCTGCTCCACATTGTTGTGCAACCTGGCATTGATTGCAGTATGTGATTGTAAACACAAATGCCTACAGTACCATTTCCCACATACAGCTGCAGCAGTACTGCATGACAAGGGATGCTGGTGGACTGGGGGAAATGACCACCTGTATATGCAGCAGATACTTTATGGAGTCTTTTACATTTCAGTGGCTTATGGTGATTGAAATGTAACACATTCAGTGTATTAGGGCTGTGCTTCATTAGCACAGCCCCACAGCATACACCTCACCTTCATGTCTGATATGAAAAATATCTGCATTATAGATGTTTAACGTGTCCTACCTACATTCTTGGGTGCAACATACAGGTGACGCTGCATGGTCAGATAGCTTCTGGGATTTGTAGCACCACTGCTAACATCCTGGTGGAGCTATGTTGATTGTCAGCTTTGGGTAAACTTGGCGGTTATAAGGTAAGCTGGGCATGTCTGAGATTTTATGAGGAATCGGTAATGAGGTTCATTAAGACAGAGTGTTACTGAATCTAATTGCCTGCTCTTTGCATTATAGGATCATAAGAAATACCAGGTAATTGAGTCTTGCAAGCATTCACACTTCATCACTAACCACCCTCAGGCTGAACCCCTTCTGTCGAGGAGGACCAAGCCAGTAAAGCCAGGGGTGAATTTGTGAATACTCATCCAACTGTCCATATCCCATCTGAAGGAAAATAATGTATTACACTATTTATTTTCCAATGGGAGTCTATTCCTGAGGTGGGGAAAGTGCTGTGTAATGAACATATCACTCCATCTTGTTTTATTTATCTGGTAGTGAAGATTTAGATCCCTTCATCTGGTATTTATGGAGATACAAAAGTCCTGGACTACTGGGTCCCTAACAGACGAGAAGCCAAGGCATAGATCTCCCCTCAGGAATCTATAAGACACAGAAAAAAGGACAGTGCTTCCAGTCTTTTTTGGTAGCTTAGGGTTTTTAAACCAGTGACCTTGTTTATGAGCATCTGGGGTCTTTCTATTTGTGTTTTACATCTAATGAGATACTTACAAAGGGGTGCTTGTATTGAATAATTGGCCTAACCAATGCTGAATATAATGGAAGAATAACCTCTTTCAGTTTGGAAGATATTCCTTTGACAATCAATTGTGCTGAATAGAAGTATTTTCTGACTATTGACATTTTGTGATTATCAAATTAAATGGAATTATCAAATCCATGTAACAAGATCTTTAAGGAAATTCTCATTTTTGAGAGGGGAATTGTCTATGTTATACTACCGTGGGAGGGATGGTTTACAAAATGCGACTATGTTACATTTTTTAGCATTTAAGTCTGTTGTCAGTATATCATGAGTTTATAAGTGCAAGTTCATGTTGTAGGGCTTTTGTTTTCATTTTCAGTTTGCAATTGTCTGCATATTTAGTTAGCCAGTGATCTTAGCGTGTGGTCTGGAGGTTAGAAAAATAAGTGCCAAACAAAATTAGTCATAGCATGGAGTCCTGCAGAATATAACATTTACCTTCATACTCTGTGATGAGGGACTTACTACTCGTACTGCATGGGCTCTGTCCATTATCCATTTTGCTATCCATCTAACCACATAAGGACCTATTTACAATGCATTTAACTTACTAACTATGCTAGCATAAGCTACAGTATCAAATGCCTTGGCCGGGTCATGGTATACCATGTGTTTAGCACAGCCACTATCAACAGCTTGTGTTACTCTTTCAAAAAGGTTGATTAGATTCATTAGATAAGATGTACCCTTAACAAAAACAAACTACTGTGAGTTTAGCCTGATGAGATTGTTTATGTTACTATTAATCAGGTCAGGTTATAATATATCCCATGGGTTTGCATATGAGATTCATCAGGCTGATGGCCTCCAATTCCTTGGGTTAGTAGTGGGACCACCCTTGTGGAGTGGCATCACCACTGCTCTGAGTCAAACATCAGAGACAAAGCCAGTGGCTAAGCTCAGACTAAATAGTTTAAGGAGCATCTCTGCTAGGGTTTGCTTGGCATGGTCCATTAAACAGCCTGGTTAATTATTAAGTGCAAAGGAGGAAGTATTTTTAGGCTTTAAGAGCACCATTAATACATAGGGCCAGATTCATGAAGGCTTGCATGGAGTCTTAGAGTAGAGTAAGACTCCATGCAGCCATGTCCGCCGAGCGATCCAGGAACAGCCAGTAGGGGCTTGCAACTGAGCTCTCTAAACTAGTCCTACATGGACAGGGCTGGGATATGCAAATTACCTAAATTGAAGGCGAAAGGCATGCAAATGAGGTAGATTTGCGATTCAGGAAATCCAAACCTGTCTGAGTAAGAGCAGTGTTATTTGCAGAAATGTACTCAGTTGACAACTGAGTACCGTTCTGCAAATAGCAAAATGGAGCCATGACAGCTCCAAATAAAGGTTGCATCCAGTGCAGGAAGCATGCCAATGGCCAAATATATGGCCACTGGCAATGTTTCCCGATGCAATATGAAAAAAAAATATTTTTTTTTCTCCGATTTCCAATGTTTAAGCGTAGCACAGCACCGCGCAAATGGGCTGCGCTCTAAAAACCAGAAAACTAAAAATTAAAACCCACAAATGTGGATCTTATTTAAATTGTTAATGTACAATGCAAGGGAATGGCAGGCTGAAGACAACAGGGGCACCGAGTAGAGGTTGCTAAGTGGGGAAGCTCAGTCTAAGAGATGTAACCAAGCATTAGTAGGCAATCCTATGCAAAGGAGTGTTAGGATAGTGAATCGCAAGTTTACATAGCAAATGAGCACAGTTAGTGGAGTGTAGGAGTAGGATAAGGGGAGTAACAGAGTAGAAGATAGGTGACATCATGAGTGGGGTATGTATGAAAGAAGTGAAATTCATTGGAGCAGAGTGGCATGTGCCATTTGTCATTTACACATCATGGAAAGAGGTGTGTCAACAGGTAGGCTAGGTAAAGTCAAGAAATGGAAGGTGTATGCTGTGGATAACACCAAAGTTTCTTGCTGAGCGGGTATGCGCGCGTGTGCGTGCCTGTAAACCCGAGTAAGAGAGAGTGCGCGTGTGTAAGCGTGAGTGCACGTGTTTAAGCCGGAGTAAGCATGTATAAGGCTGTTTAAAGAGTTGTAAGCGCGTTTGCGCTGGTGTGCGCACGTTTTAACCCGAATAAGCAAGTTTTAGTCCGTGTAAGCATGTGTGCGCATGTGTGAGCTGCTGTGAGCGGGTTTGCGCTTGTGTGTGTGGCACTGCCCCCCCCGAAGGAACTGAAAGGAAAAAGGAAGCACAACAAATAGTAGGAAGCTACCAAAGAGTACTAGCAATGCTAGCAGGTGAAAACAATCAGAATCAGGCAATTACACAGGCAGTACACTAGCCCAGCCCAGCCTAGCACTTAAAATTCTGCAAACAACAGTCCATTATGTTTCTCACAACAGACACTGCAGTAAGCTAATAGAAGTGAAAACTGAAACAGCTTTACTGAGACAAAGAAATGTTAGGGGCTGCCATTGCTGTTATAAGGCGACATATGCAACATGTTGTGGGTGGTGACAATGGAAATGCTGCTGGACAACCCACAGTGAGGAGACGGAGAAGAGTGTACAGGCCCAGGGTAACCTACCAGGGGCTACATGAGCTGGAGAGAGTGGAGCGCTATAGAGTGGACAGAGACCTCCTGCAGCAAATTGTTGAGTTGTGCAGGCCACGTCTCACACAGAACCAACAGGGGGGAACCCATCCCAGTGGAAACCAAGGTATGTGTTGGCCTAGGAATATTAGCAATAGGTACCTTCCAGAGACCAACCAGTGATATGATGTGGATATCACAGGCATCAGAATCCAGGGTACTGCACCAGTTCCTGGATGCCATGTCAACACATGTCGGTGATCATGTATATTTCCCCAATTCCCGTGAGGTATTGGCCAGCAATATGTATCTCTTCCAGCAAATAGCGGAATACCCTGAGGTAGTGGGTGTAATAGACTGCATGCACATATGCATCAAAGCACCAGCTGGCGACCGGGGTAGGGTATACTTCAACCGCAAGGGTTTCCCCTCCATCAACTGCCAGGTCGTGTGTGATTCCCAGGGCATAATACTGAATGTGTGTGCTGGCTGCCCTGGAAGCTACCATGATTCCCATATCTGGCATCTGATGCAGCTGTACCAGACATTTGCCAATGGGGACATCCCACATGGTCATCTAGTGGGGGATGCTGGCTATGCACTGGAGCCATGGCTGATGACACCCATCAGAAATGCACACACACCTGAACAGGAACACCATAATGAGGCACACGCACAAACACGTAATGTAATCGAGCGTGTGTTTGGGCTGCTCAAGTCATGGTTCCTGTGCCTGGACACATCTGGTGGAGCCTTGCAGTACTCACCAACTACATGTACCCAAATTGACATGGTATGTGCTATGCTACATAATATGATCCTGCGAAAACAGCTGCAGCAGGACCAGCATAGGCCTGGGCCAAACAGCGCCCCACCATTGCCAAGGCCATCACAGGCAGAGCGTGACTCGGAGGAGGAACATCCTGAGACTGCCCCAGTAGGCAGAAGGAGGCGTGCCCAGTATGCTTTGGCCTTGACAAAGAGGCAACGCATAGCACATACACTGGCTCAGTAGGAACTCTGGAAATTATACCTCTCTCTGACTTGCACATATAGTAAAAGGGATGCCTAAGTTGACACTAGCTGCTTTCAAACATGTACAGGGAGTGTAGTATGTGCATCCGACATAGGCAGCCCTGCAGCACCACCTGAGGCATGATTGCCATGTGTTAAGCAATATAAAGCAGTGCTAAACAGCATTTACCACCATGTAGTATATGCAAACAAAATCGCACACACCAACTAGCACAACTGTGGTCAATGTTGAGTAATATTGGGCTATGTCCAGCAATGTTGGTGAATATTGAGTAATGTCGGACAAGCCTGGTCTAAGTAGGGCATAGCTGAACAAAAGCCAACATGCTCATATTTGCTTAACTGGCCCTTAAGCAGTCTGGTCTGCTCAGTATGAAAATATAAAACAGTAACGGGCCTCAAACCCAGGATACTGTGCACTATAGTTAAAGTACTGAACCACTAAACCATGACAGTATTGCAGTGGTCAGCCTGTATGAAGGAATGTTGATAAGTCTATGCAAAGTATCTTATGGAAACCCTGAAGGCACAGCATAATCCCTGTTGAGTTATAACACAAAGGTGAGTCCTGCAGTAAGAACAGAACCTGACTTCCAACACACACAGTATAAATTTTAATATTGGTCATGTTCACACACATCAACAAATGTAGTGGACCTCAGATAGCAACATACTGAAAGGTCACACTGGGCATGCTCACACACTTGAATAAATAAGACAAATGTCAGGCAACAAAACACGGAAAGCCTGAACTGGGCATGCTCACACACTTAGGCCATGTCTGAGTACAGCAGTGGGCCACACATATCTGGCAGTTGCATGTGTTAACCCAGGAACCTCTCACTATCCAGCAATCCACCCTGTGCACACAGTTATATGACAACAGACACATATATAATATAGTGGAACCCTGTCATAATCAAATATGTTCTGCAGATACCTAAGTTGTTCATAGAAACTGGTAAAGCAAAGACGATAAAGACCTGCAAACAGTATCAGCAATAAACATTGTGCATCCCGAACATTAGCATAGGTTCAGAGGTCGATACTAGGCTATCTGCCCTAGGGCATGTACAAGCCTAGCCAGAGTGTGTTTGGCATTTGCACCCCTGTCAGATTACTACACTGTGCGTGTGAATAGTAGGTCACACAAGATAGCCCATGTATGTTTAGGCTAGTGTGCCTCTGTCTAGCAGGGACACAGAAGATATCCCAGGGTTAAACATACGATCACCCATACAGTCGTCAAGATGTCTCCTGTAGGTGGTCAGTGGGTGGCTCTGCCTATGTGAAACTGGGATTACAATCCGGAGTGAGTGGAGCCTCTGGGATAAGAATCTGTCCCTCCAGCATGTCCTATTAACATCTGTGCTGAGGTATATGTCCCTGGAGTGTGTAGCTCCAAGGGAGTCAGATATCCTGAGGTGGAGCATGTCCAGTAATTCTAGGTTGGGTATATCTGTAAACAACAGGCACACATCATATCCGAGTAGGTGGTAAGCGACTGAGTAGAGCTGGAGTTACTGCATCTGAACTGTGCAGGGCATCTGTGTGAGTCCCTAGATCTGCTTGGTGAGGAACTTCTGTGGCCATTACAGTTGCTGCAGGTGTCGGGTAAGGTACACCCCAAATGTGGTATTGTAACCAAGCATGGTTGTGATGAGTATAGGGGCACAATGACCTCACTCGATCTAGATGTGAAACCATATGGGATAAGGTGGCCTATATAGAAGGTCTGCCCAACCACTTTGGCAACGTGATTGTCAAAGGCGACAGTACAAACAAGTCATGTCCCCAAACCCCTAACATTTCCTACGGTATGTAATGGAGTACTACCTATGTGGTAATGTGTGGGCATGTTGTTATTCCCAAAGGGGATGACTATGCAACTAATGGCATTTAGCTGTAGGTCATGGCTCAGGCACCAGTCATCCATCTCTGTGAGACCCTGTTTGAGTATGCATGTGGCAGCTGGAGAGTTGATTATGGCATCCAGTTTGCAGTCAAGTGCGAACATGGTCAGCCATATTCCCCCTGTGGTAGCCTGTACGTCAGACAAATATATACTGAACAAGAGAGGTCCCTGGACTGAGCCATGTGGGATGCCATGTGTAACTGGTGTATAGTCAGAAATGGCACCTGCAATTCTGACCATGTGGGTGCTATCCCTGATACAGGTAGCAATCCATCGTGTGAGATATGTGTCCATATCGACGCTGGTGAGCCTATGCATAATGGCCCAGTGGGTTATTGTGTTGAAGGGTTTTGCAAGGTTCAGGTAGGCTGTGCGGATAACTGTCCCTATGTCAATGGACCTGTTAACCGTTTAAAGAATACAAACAGGTTCAGGAGGCAAGATCTGCCCACAACAATGCTGAAATGTGTAGGACACAGTGTCTGTAGGTTCCTGATGTCTATGTGTATGAGTCCCATGACAATACGCTCCATAGCTTTGCAGAACAGGCTAGTTAGGCTTATAGGGCAATATTGTCTGTGGTCCATTGTGGCACCAACTCTGTGGAGTGGGACCACTGTCGCTGTATGCCATTCCTAGGGTACATATCCTGTAGTAACTCCGATATTGAACAGTGATGTAATGTGAGGGTTACGTCTGTCATGAAGCTCATGTAAGATGCAGGCCGGGACACCGTCTGGTCCCATTGATGCTGTGATGTACGCTGTGGGGAGGGCAGCACTCACCTGTTACTGTGTGATGTCAGGGAGGTTACACTCTGTTGGGATGGATAGTTGCTCCTTAGGGGGAATGGGGGGGGAGACATCTGCACTGAACCTGTTTGCCAGGATGTTGGCAATGCCAGTGGGTTCAGGGTAAGTTTAGTCAGTATGTAGTAACTCACAGCATATCAGTGAGTGTCCACCCAGGTTCCTGACATAACTGAAGAAGGCCGTGTGATAGTCCTATGTGTCTGGTGCAACTGTCCGGTAGAAGCAGCCTTTAGAAAAGTTTATGAGTGATCGTAGCTGTCTGCTAGTACAGATCACAGATGTCTTCCCCGTCTGGGATTGTGCTTTATCATGTAGTAGCTTCCTTCTGATGTTGTACAGCTTATTAATGGCTGGTGTCTACCAGACAGGTCCCCTGCCATTGGAGGAGTGAGTCCTTTTGTTATTTGGGATAGCACAATCCATGCAGTCCACTAGGTGTCCATAGAATGTGTATGTAAAGGATTCAGCAGTCTGAGCCGTATTTGCCACTGTCTCAGGGTCTCTGAAGGATACCACCTTGCTTTGGTGAAGTGAGACGTTGGCTCATGAGAAGTTCACCAATATTACCCAGGATGGGTGTGTGGAGGGTATATGTATGTCCAGTGAGATACATGTATGTTCTGACCTTACCAATGAGGGGTATATCGCTGGTGTGGAACATAGAGTCCCCATGTTGGTGATGATCAAGTCCAATATGTATTCCCCCTTGTGGCTGTGCTGACTGGTTGTGCCATAGCATATGAGTCTACAAATTGTAGCGACTGTTGGGCGAGGGTGTTGGGGCTTGAGTAGTATCCCCAGTCAATATCTGTGTATTTGAAATCACCCAATATAATGGTGTTTGTAGAGACCTTCATATTTTCCATAGTTCCCATGAAAGCCGAGTGTAGTTCCTGAGTTTGGGAGGGTGGTCTATAGCAGGCAACAAACTGAAAGGCAGTTTTGCACAATGGTAGTTGTATATGTATGGTCTGTGATGCTTTGTGCAGTGCTACTAACCCAAAGGTGCGTGTATCTGTGATGTATATGGATACTCTCCCTAGTTGTGTTGTCTGTTCCAAGTCTTGTGGTCAGAAAGCATGGTATGAAACATAACCTGGTAGTGCTGGTGTGCATAAGTGAGCCTGAACCAGGCATCTGTTAGTGCACAGATATCACTATCCTCCATACTGAGGAGAGTCCTGAGTGGCCGCAATATGAGGGTAACACATCTGGTGTTGAGCAGCATTACCCTTAGTTTCATTTAACCTGTAATGTCTATGGAGGTGGGTTTGTCTTTTGAGCCCTGCTTAAAAAAGGCACTATGGTGGTAGCAAGAGCCTTAGCCAGCATTCGAAAGTCCAAGGGTGACAGTTGCAACCTGTCCATAGTGAAGCTATGTGGCATGTCGAGCATGTCACCACAGGCTGACAGACACTGTATCCCCTATGAATGACACCAATTTGTTAGCCAACTGTTGAACATGATATGTTTGTCTGTATACTGTGACATCATAATTGGTGGGTGTAAGATGCTAGACAAGGTCAGGGTCATACTGGCCTGGGCTACATGATCAGAGTGTTCCTCCATGTATCATGTCATGTTGTCCAGGGAGTAACATCTGAGGTTTTACGCACCAGCATGGACAATGATGGTGCCAGTCCTGTACTTGCTTTGGAGTGACCTGACTGCATGTGTTATGTGGCAGATCCTGGCACCCAACAGACAGCCCAACGTGACTATTCCCTTGTTTGGGCTTGTGAGTGGTACGTCAGTGTGTCTCACAATAAGTGTTGCCTATTACAAGTGTATTAGGTGTGTTGTTTAGCCCAAAGGGCAGTGACTGTGTGGCACACTGACATTGTGAACTATGTGATATGTGGGTATTGTAGTGGGGTAGCAGTTGTGTGTGTGTCTGCTTTGGAGGTCTCTGCTGCTTAGGCAGAGTTCATTTACAGCATCCAAGTATGTCTGTGTGTAATAATGTTCATAGGTTCATAGGTTCATAGGTTCATAGTAGGCTATCTGCCCTAGAGCATTTATAAGCCTAGCCAGAGTGTGTTTGGCTTTCGCCACCCATTTTAAATTAGTTTTGCTATGCCCTTTTTCGAGGTTAGTATACTGTGCCTCTGTCTAACAGTGACACAGAAGTGATACCCGGGGTAAACCTATGATCTCCCATCCACTCATCAAGATTCCTCTTGAAGAGAGTCAATGAGGGACTTTGCCTAACCTGGACTGGGATTTTATTCCAGAGTGAAGGGAGCCTCTAGGTTATGAATCTGTCCCTCCAGCATGTCCTATTTATTTCAGTGCTGAGGTTCAAGTCTCTCGAGCACGTAGCTCGATGGGATTTGGATTTTCTGAGGTGCAGCATGTCCATTAATTCCGGGTTGGACATGGCTTTATACGTCAGGCACAGATGGCCTCTGAACAGGCGGTATGCCACTGAGTAGAGCTGGAGTTTCTTTAACCAGACAGCATATGGCATCTGTTTGAGCCCTTTGATCCTCTTGGTGAGGTACTTTTGGGGTCTTTCCAGTCGCTGCAGGTGTCTGGTAAGGTACATCCCAAAAGGGGCATTGTACTCAATTATGGGCCTGATGAGGGATGAGTAAAGAGGCACAATGACCTCCCCATCTAGATGTGAATCCCTTCATGATTAGGTGGACTATATAAAATGTTTTTCTAACTACTGTGGCCACGTGGTTGTCAAATGAGAGATTGCTATCGACTTGGGTCCCCATGTCCCTAATTACTTCTTCTGTATTTAATGGATTACCACCTATGTGGTAATTTGTGAGCACTTTGTTTTTGTCAAAGGGGATGACTATACACTTTTTGGCATTTAGCTTGAGGCCATGGCTCTGGCACCAGTTGTCTGTTTCTATGAGACCCTTTTGGAGGATGCTTGTGTCGGCTAGAGAGTCGATTATGGCGCCCAGTTTGCAGTCATCTGCGAACTTGGTCAGCCACAGTCCTTCCATGTTGGCCTGTACCTCTGAGAAATATATACCGAACAAGAGAGGTCCCAGGACTGAGCCTTCTGGGACGCCACTTGTAACTGGTTTGGAGTCTGACATGGCTCCAGCAATTCTAACCATGTGGGTTCTGTCCTTGAGCCAGTTTGCAACCCATCTAGTGACATAGGGGTTTATATTTAAGCTGGTGATCTTATCTATAATGCCCAAGTGGGGTATTGTTTCGAAGGTTTTTGCTAGGTCCAGGTAGGCTGTGTGGACCACCTTCCCCTCGTCAATGGCCTTGGTGACTGTTTCAAAGAAATCGACCAGGTTGAGTGCTGTCTCTAGAGGATATGTGAGACTGATATGTGGTGTGTGTGGTTACCTTTACCACCTGATAGACTGTGCCAGTCATGGGTCGAGAGAGTTCAGCACCCTGTATGTCTATATAGGTGCATCTCACACATATATCTGAGTTTGTTGGGAGGAGGAGAGGGTTGTCTGTGTACATGAGGCAGATGTGACATTGTGTCAACATCACAATATTCACCAGCTGGACTGGAGAGTACACACAAAACTGACCCCTGGACATGCCAGGATATTATGATGACATACTCTGTAACCTGATCCCAAAGGATGAGGTTACAGTAGGGTGTTAAGTGTGTAAAAGAGTATAACAGGGATTAGTGCTCAGGTTCGTTGGTGTTTTGTAAAGAGTAGCTGAGAAGGAGTCCAGAATGAATCGTGACACTTCCTTCAGCTATGTCATAAATAGCAATGTACACCCATATATGTCTTGAGTCAGGGCCAACTGTACCTGACTGACAATGCCGACATCTTGACAGACAGGCCCATATATACATACCCACCTCCCACTGACGATAGTCCATATCATCATACCAAGAGATATCACATGTAGAATGGATGGGCAGCTACCCCCAATGCCAAAAGCATGGCAGCAAGTGGAATACATTGATTCCCAATATGTGTCATGCATAAACTACAGAACAAACAGATCCTGCACCTGAACAGTCAGCTGAGCCTCACCCCCTACACAGGATGTGGAAGCGTTAAATGTGTTACAGCAACATATGGCACTCCCCACAAGTGTTGGTGCAGAACACACCATGGGAAGTACAGTCCAGTACACCTATGAAGTCTGATCTGCAAGGTCATGGAGTCCATCATGGTTGAAGTCATAAACAGCGCTATTGGAAGCTGACATACACACAACCCTACCAACTGTGGTATGTTCATGTGCGGATCATGGTTCCCAAACATGCTAGACTGTTTGCAAGGCAGCCACCCAGGACATACATCACTGAACACAGCTACACATGTCACACATAGACTTTGAATAGCCCTTTATCAACATCCCAGACACATGTAGTATCCACAAAACCAACAAGCTGTGCATAAATATGTGCTGACATATGAAGGAATGTCAATGTGTCCACAGATAGATCACACAAGGTAAGGATTATGAGGTCCTGTTCAAGCTGTTGACACCTGCTGACCCACATGGATCATTCCTGGAATGGCATAAAACAAAGTGTACACACATCACCATGTCCAGTCTGATGATGTCACCATCCTACAAATACAGCAGGAGAAGGGGAAACAAGCCAGTAAAGCAAATAGCGCACCATGTTAATGCATCTCTCTCTAGTATCATAGCAGAGTCAGGTAGGGATTTGAATCCTGCAAACACTGACTGTGTGTGTGTGTGGGGTGTGTGTGTATGTGTGCAGTTTCCTTTGAGAGGAGTGCCCTTTTTGGAGACTGGGAAATCTCACTAAAAGAGGTACATTCCTCTTTGGAAAGTCTGATGATGTCACCATCCTACAAATACAGATGGAGAAGGAAAACCAGCCAGTAAAGCAAATAGCATGCCATGTTAATGTGTCTCTCACTAGTATCATAACATAGTTAGATAGGGGTTTGAATCCTGCAAACACTGACAGTGTGTGTGTCACTGTTGGTCAATGCGGTGTGAGTTTTGGTTTTACTATGGTAGGACATATTATGATTAAAACAGTAAGTGCATTGCACACATCAGGTATCTGCATGGCAAATATATATGTGTACATGTCCCCTCAATCAGTACATAGGTGTGAAGCCTGCATACTACATGAATACATCTGTTTCCATTGACAGGTTGTGCCGCTGCTTCTCAGATCGTAGGTCACATATGTATGTATGTGACAAGGCCGTCCACCATTGTGATCTGTGGCCAAGGTCATCTGTGCCACACACACCCATGACAGTTACTAAAGAGTAGTGTGAGTGAGGGTATATGCCTGGGGTATATGTCAGACATGTTCATACACAACAATGACTGGCAATAATGAACAGTCTGTAGAGGTGTACAACTGCCTTGTGGATATGCATTCAGGCCTCTAATGTCTTATGTGACACACCGAGGGACTCCACAGTACCTATGGATATGTGGATACCAAGGGACACATGACATAACACGAGGCTGTATGTACACATTGGTACCCAACATACATGTTGAGGTCTACCATCAATGTGATACTGACGGGATAGTATGTATAGTAAATGTGGATGACTATGCCATAGCCAGCTTACTGCTATACAGCATGTATCAGACAACAGGTATCTGTCTGTATGATACCCTTGTGTAGGATATGCGTCCCATCCAGGGAATGCATTGTAGGCCAATGCATGCATTTCCAAATGTGGATGGACACATCCCTAGTGTGTTTGCATGTACCTAAGGGGGCTATATGCCAAACAGATGTGGTCTCAGGAATGGGTGGCGATCAATACCACTGGTTAGTGTTAGAGTATCGTACTGGAAGGATCCAACTGTTACTGAGTTCCCTACAACTGTGTGTCATTTGTCAGGACATCATCCAATGATTACTTATAGTCATGCTGTTGAGGTTGTGTATACTACCAGACCGCAAATCATTGACAGATATTAACAGTATCACCCACAGCATAGTGTCATCCCATGTCATACACACATGTGGACCCATGTTAGTACATAACTGTAGTAGAATGCATACTGGCCATTGAAAGATACTATGAGATGTTAACAATGTGTACAACAGGGTATGCCACATGTCCCATGTGTCCACCATGCACGTACATGCAGACAGTGCACACCCACCATGTTCACAGATGTACACTTGCTAATCTGTACTGCACACATCACACACATACTGTCCACTCACTAACACATGCTGGCAACACATTACACTTCAGCCAAGTGGCACATGGGTGGACAATACATACTCAGACTTAACAGTGGTGTAAACAATGCTACATTGACAATCAGAGCTTTGATGCATAATGCCTGCTCACACATACCTACAAGGATGTCATTACACTTTCCTGTTGACAACTTGCTAATATTGCTACACTGCTATAATGTCACCCTGTGCATCAGCACCATGTTAGCCTGTTCCTGCATCAATGTTACAGATGACTGGAGGCGACACAGGTATCATCATATGAACAGGGTGTGTTGTTATTTGCCAGAGCCTGACATTGACCCATCCAATCGACATGTGTGTGTGTGTGTGTGTGTGTGTGTGTGTGTGTGTGTGTGTGTGTGTGTGTGTGTGTGTGTGTATGTTTGTGTGTGTGTGTGAGGGACAACAGTACAGCATGGGCCAACGTTGATGTAATGTGTGTGTATGTGTATGTGTGAGCCCTAGTTGTTTGGTTAATGTGTGTGTGTCTGCATGCACACAGCTCCACCATGTGGCTGCCATATACAGTAGTTTGTGGGACAGCCACAGACTGTACCTGCTAGGCTATACAGATCACTGTCTCCAGCCATGGACACAGTACCTGTGCCTGGCAGGGGTGCTACGGACAGTATCGGGTACCAACCCCGACTGGGTACTGACATCAGAGGCAGAAGTATGATGACTGCACCCATGTCCCTGCTGGGACTGGCCAGAGCCATGTGCACGTGGTCTACTGGGGTGGTCAATGGACAGGCCAGCCCCAGCATGGCTGGGGCTGGTACTGCCACTACAGTAGCAGCTGTGAACTGTGGGCCATTCGCGACCGCTGCCAGCTGTTGCTTTTTCTGGCATGCATCCGCGTCGATGTCACAACCATCCCGCACGGTCCTGGTTCATGGAAGACATATTTTGGAGGGCATCTACTGTCTCCCCTCAATGTCTATCAATGACCTCGGTGTAATTCCGGATGGCACCGGCAAGGTCACGGATGCTGTCATTGATAGTGGTGTAATGGGCCCTCTGCGCCCTAAGTCCCTGTCTGGTGTACCATTCCATATGTACCTGAGCCTGCATTACAGCCCAGAACATACTGGACATTGTAAGACCTGTGAGGGCACGTCTGCCAGGGGCAATACGACCAGCGGTGCTCCCCTGAGAACCCCTGGACCTCTGCCTATGTGGTACTGTTCCAGGAATCTGACTATGGCTGCTATGAGGGGATGCAAGTGCCATGGGTACCACACTCTCCTGGTCAATGCCAACTGTATGCTGTCTCTTGCCTATGGCCATTGGTGATGAGGGATGTATTGACAGTATGAGTGTGCGCATAGATGGGGTTGAACGGTGTGTACTGTCGATTGGCGGACCAACGACAGACCCTGTCAAACTTTCCTGTGCCAGAATACATGTCTCATCATCACCACTATTCGTGGCAGTGGCTTCAGGTTCCCTCTTGCTTTCGGCCACCCCTAACTCAGCACCTGTGAGAGGAAGACAGGAAACACACTTTACAGTCTGCACATGATGCACACATGCACACATGCACACATGCACACATGAACACATGCACACATGCACACACATGAACACATGAACACATGCACACATGAACACATGAACACATGCACACATGCACACATGCGCACATGAACACATGCACACATACACACATACACACATGCACACATATACACTCCTCACTACAGCACATACGCACACACACCAGCAATCCAACACATACTCTATAGTGGGTGAAGGTGGGTGTCAGTATCACAAGGCAAACAGTCACCACACACATGTCAGCATGCAGAATATGTGTTGCACAAGACCATGCAGTGCAAGTGTAGACGCCCCTATTTCATGACAGTGTACATGGCGTTGATGCAACTGTGTAGTTATTCAGTGATTGGCTACACCCTGGAACACAATGTGTACCTGGACACAACATTGCTGTGCAAGTATTATCAGCTCTGCAATGCCCTGTGCACCATCACTCACAGGTATACATGCCATGGCTGCATGTGTTATCTGTGTGACACATAGATTTCCATGTCTGAGTACAGTGTCTGTGTACATAGCAGATAATAGTGGGCACAGGTGTAGCACATGCATGCTTTGTACACACACTGGATGAGTGGTGCATGTTGACGTGAAGGAATCCCAATGCTCGACATGGCCAGTGTACAGTGGTTATGGTGAGGCATACTACATGACTGCAACATTAAACACCACACAAACCCAATGTGTGTCATGTGACCTATACACCCACTAGTATTCCAGGACATATATGTGACACTTTGTTCAGATGGCAACTGCTGTGCATATTGTTTATACTGGCATATGTAAGCACACACACACAACATGCTGTGCATATTGTGTATAGGTGCATATGTTTGCACACATACAACATTGAGGTGCACAGCAATGACTGCTATGAGTAGTACTGTGGTCACTGTAACTGGATGGGGTGTAGTACCCTGTGCCATCATCATCATGCATCTTGTGGTCACTCACAGCTACTAATGTGTGCAAGATCACCACCTAGCATGCTGTACCTGAACTGCAATGCCGTGGCTACATTCACAATTACACAGCCACTTTGTACATGGGTGTGTGAGGTGCCCAATAGGGAGCATTGCCTAACATGACTGTGTTATGTGTTGAAGAGTGTTGCACAGCCCCATGATAGGCCTCTACCCCTGAGATACATCATGTGTGTGTGCATGACATGTGGGATACTGAAGAGTGACCTTACAGCGGGTGTGTGGTAATGCCAAATATAGCATGTTATCGTGTACTGCGTATGATAAACATGTTCTGTTGTGTACAGCTATAGCAACTATGCATATCCAATGTGCAGTACAATGTTGCCACAAATGTGTCTGCTGCTCTGTGCATTGCGTGTGATTGAGGCAGCTACTGACTTTACTGAGATGTTTAATGTCTCACAGCAAACATGCACAGCATGCATTATGCATAGGTGTGTTACGTGTACATGGCCTACACCTCACCTGTGACACGCACATGTCATTACCAATATTAAAGTGTTAACACACTCACCAGCATGTATCGTCTGCCCTGCTGTCACACCAGAGGGACCTACAAGAATATGACACAGTTTGTCAGTGGCCACAACTGTGGCATTGCTACTGTGAGTGTGCTAAACTACAGTAGAACAACAGTCAACAGTCACAGGTGTACAGATACTATTCCAAATATCAGTATTGCACACAATAGGCAGCACAACTGCTGAACACACAGTACACATCTCACATATGCATATTCTAACAATACTGGTAACAGCAGTCTACAGCTAGAGCATATTACCTGCACGCTCCATGTCATCATGCTGGGTGGCTCCGGCCTCCTTGATGACACATGTGTGATGCTGTTGCTGCTGTAGGCCAGGAGCCACCATGCTTAGGAGCAGCTCCTCCACTCTGGTGACGGGAGGATGTATGGCCGCCCCACCACCTGTGGCAAGCTGTTGTCTATGGATATCAGATGCACGCCGCTGGACATGTATAATTAAATCACTGCAGTGATGGCGTACCTGCTCATATGTCCGGTTATGCATGCCTATGTCATTTACCCGATGAACAAGATCTTGCCACAGTGCAGTACGCTCATGCTGGTGCTGGCTGGCCCTGGAAAACAGCAGTGTATACAGCTGCACCAGGCTGTTGTGTATTTCCTGTTCCTCCGCAGCTGTATATGACACATTGCGTTGATGAGCCATAACCCTGGAAGACAATTAAACAATATGTGTGAGCAAGTCATGTGGCACACTTAACATTATTAAGTACAGATATCACTTAACTGCCATATATAGCATCTGTTTGTCTGTCAGAGGATACACACATTCAATACCACATATCAGTGCTCAGCCCACAACTGGCTGACAGTGCCTGCCACACTCCATATAACAAACCAGTATACACCAGTACTCGGCACACTGTTTGGGATACAATGCACAACCTCGCCATGGGGGTATATATCAAGCTAATGCATGAAGAAATATGTCATCCAATGCAATGAATGTAAAGTACATTTACAGTATTACCAGTAAACCACCCTAGTCGTTGATGCCATACCCCTACCTAACATATGTGCATGGTTGTTAATATAGCTGGCATACTGCTGTAACAGACTATGCATGTTGCTAGGTACACACACATACCCTGTAACACACATGTGATTGTGGGCATGGTACAGGCATCATTACACACACATCAGACATACATACAACACACAAATGTATGCCAACACAGATGAGCATTACCTGTGTACCTTACAGTACTGTGTGCCCCTACTTACAGATACCTATGCCTGAGGTATGTAATCTGTGTAGACTACAGGAAACACACAATACAGTGTTACCAGGGAATGTGAACATACACCATACTGTGCTGTTTAGGCCTACAGCTTCAGGTAGTACAACAGTTCATATGTGAGCTGGATTCACCAGCAGTACAACTTACTGAGCATACATGTATTGCTTCAGCCTACAGTGGGACACCGCAGTTGTACACAAGGAACTACGTCACAACATATGCCATCCTACTATGTCTGCATCCCAATAACTGACACATCTTTCTCTGGCCTCACACCTAGGACACAAACTACCATGACAGAAACAACCTCACACTAAGCTATCACACCTTTACAGACCTTGCACACATTCACTGTCACACTCATTCCACCAAACATAGCAGGTATTGCACTGAGTACATGTGTGTGTGCATTGTGTCATAGGTAGGTAATATGCTATTGGCCCTAGGGCCTACAGCAGCCTAGCCGTATGCTACCCTGGCCTTTGACACACATGTAATGTGATTTCACTTGCTCCTGTCAACCAGACACACAGAGGTGACTCCCAGGGCATATTACCTATCTCCCAAACAATCATCAGGGGTATGGATGACATCTGCTAATGAGGAGCCTTGTTTGTTAATGCTGGGTAGTTTAGTCCAGAGTATGGCATATTTGTGGATAGGAACCTGTACCTCCAGCATGTGCTGTTTAGTGAGGTGGCATGGATTAGGGCCCTAGGTCATGTAGCCCGGAGGGATTGTGAGTTGTTGACATGGTGGTTGGCCGACTGCTATGGGTGTGACATACCTCTGTATGTTTGGCAGAGGTAACCTCTGGGTGGGCGGTATGCAACGCACTCTAGCTGTGGTTTTGCGAGTCAGTCTGCATAGGGCATGTGTTTGAGGGCAGTATTACTCTTTGTGAGGTATGTCTGTGGCCTTTCCACTTGCTGTAGTTGTCATGTGAGGTACATACCACATGGGGCATTGTGATGAGTAGTGGGGAACACTGACCTATATTTCTCTAGATGACACACCTTTTGTGATGACACATACCATGTAGACAGATTACAAGACTAGTGTGGCACTGTGATTATCAAAGGGGAGGCTACTGTCCACCTGTGTCCCATGTTCCCTTCTGACACCTTCAATGTAAGGCAGGCTACCACCTATGTGGTAGTTACTGGGTAAAGGGTTTTGGAATGGGGTATGGCACTGCAGTATCAACACTGGTGTTCAGTCCATGCCTTGGTCAACAGGCACCTGTTGCAGTACGTATGACCCTGTGTCTCCCTCTCTCTCTCTCTCTCTCTATATATATATATATATATATATATATACATATCTGTACATATCTATACATATCTATACATATCTATAGATATCTATACATATCTATACATATCCATATATAGCCATATATATCTATATATATCCATATATATCTATATATATCTATCTATATATATCTATATATATCTATATATGTATATATCTATATATCTATATATATATCTATATCTATATATCTATATATATATATATATATATATATATATATATATATATATATATATATATATATACACACACACACACACACACACATATATATATATATATATATATATATATATATATATATATATATATATATACATGTATACATCCATTGCTGTACATATAGATGCACATATATGCACATATACTGCCCAACTTTCATGGTGGGGATGTCAATTATGCAACAGTTGTGAGACATACAGTTATGTAATAATATTGCACAGTGTTGTGCAGAATGCATTTTGCTGTCCTCAGGCCATATAGCTGTAGCAGGCCTCACAGCCTGTAGCTCAGTCCCACAGCATTTAACCACCACATGACATATACCGGCACTGCTTGCTGTCTGCAATGCCACACACTACAACCTACATACATATGTGCACATAGCAACCTTCAACAACATATATATGTCCAGCCTTCACTAACAGTTGCAGTATGTCTCTTGCCCTATGCACATGGGCATATACATATAGATACCGACTGCTGCCACATATGGGTGATTCACAGTATATAGAGTACCCTTCAGACACATCATTCGGATGCCAGCAAATACATATCTGTTACATACCTTACCTTTGTATTCCTCACCTCCGTCTGTTGTAGCTGTTGATTTATTTATTTATTTATTTTGGTTTTGGTTTCCTCTGTGTGTTGGTCTTTCTTTTCAGTGTCTGTCTCTTACAGCCTGTTTGTCTCCGTCTGTCTGTCTGTCTGTCTCTGGCTATCTGTCTCTCTCGCTCTCACTCTCTCTCTCTCAGTTGGTGCAATGATATTATTGCATGTGTGGACAGCAAGTACAGGCTGCTTTTCTAGGTATCTGCACATGCGCATGTGATGGCCTCTGCACCAGTTGGTGCCCACCATTTAGTAATTGCATGCAGCCTGCTGTGTGGTAATTGCAGTACTCACTGTGATTGCAGGACACTGCTATAAAATGCTAGGTTAGGTAGGCGTAGCCCTTTCAGTTGTGCAAGGTGGGTCCCATGCTTGTTTGCTGTGGACACTGTTGTCTCAGTCAGAAGGTTGGTATATGTCTCATATCTGAAGCTAGGGTTGTAGCTAGTGATATGCATGTTGTACTGAAACCTGACTGTTGCTTCTTCCAGTGCACTCTTCTCAGTGTGTAAGTTTACTCACACCTCCTAATGCTAACACTGGATACATGGGAGTATGTACTTTCTTTTTGAATTAGAGAATTAACTGGCATACAACAGTAGTTATTGCAATGTGTTCCTATGGCTTTCCTATTTTCCCTTTACATTCATTCATTGTAATGCATGATATATTTCTTACAGCACAAAGTTATTGTGTATCTGCTTTGGCTTAGTGGTACTTCTTGCAGACTGGTGAGTCCAAGGTGTGGGGTTTGAGACTGACAAGGGTATTTTATTTTGCTGCTGAGCAGTACAAGGGCCCTGCTATAGAGTGACTAAGGCACTTTTAAGCAGTTGTAAGTAGGTTTGTGCGATGCTTAGCTAAGTGCACACATGCGCACACAGGTGCAAACCCGCTAACTACTTTTTAAAAGTGCTTACTCCTGCTAACCCCCGCGCTAATTTCTTTTAAAGAAAAGGAAATGGGGAGATAGGAAAGTGGTGAAAACAGGGGGCACAAAGAGGGGCACACAGTAGGCAAACAAGCTCGGGATGTGCAGGACAGGTGTAGGGAAGGTCCATAGCTGCCCATTTCTTTAACAGCAACAGCTGTGCATATGCAATGAATTTGGAGTGAAATGTGAAACCTTCCACCCCTGGAAGAGGGGTGAGGACAACAAAGTATGTTGTACTGCCAATTCTAATTATCGGCTTGCATGTTTATCCGATGGACATGTGTGCGAAATGGGCAGCTATGTATGGGGTTTAATTTTTTTGTGGGTACAGATTGCCCTTTTTTTTTTTTTCAGATGAGAGTGGGAAGTGAGGTAGAGGAAGTAGGTATGTCTGGGGAGGTAGGTTGAGAAGGTAAACAGACAAGACAGACAAGACGCATACAGGGGCGGTGTATGACACATGGGGTGGGTGACACAATTGATGGGGTCGGATGTTTGGAAATCGCAAGCCAATGAGCCCACAGATGGTAACAGTGGAACTGAGATCCCCACCCATGGGCAGTCACCACTGAACCATCACAGCCCCGAGGGTGGCTGTTCTGGGGGCTGCGTAGGATGGGCAGGCTCACCCGTGAGACATGCCACTCTCGCCTCAAGCTGGCATAGGGGATCAGCGACTGAATGCTGGATCTCCCTATGCACCACAGCCCGGACCCTTTGAAGTTTGACAGGTGGCCCTTCTCCGCCCATGCTTGCATGGGGGGGATGAGCCCCATTCCCTGCAGCACTTCCACCCGAAGGTGGCACAGTACCAATGGAGGAGGGGAGCCCGGGCTGGGCACCAGACCTGCTGGTGCCAGGTGCACTTGCCAGCTGAGGGGGGACAGGTGGGACCGGCCTTCCCATACGTTCTGTGATTAGGTGTGTTTAATTACAACATAAGCAAAACAGCATTCCAGATTAGTTGTAACAGCATGCAATAATATTCCCATTAACCCAACACACCAAGGGTACAACAGTTGAACAGCAAGCATAACACATGCATATATTGAACCACAGTGGTTATTCCAACAGCATGCAGGGATGTTTGGTAGCAACAGGCCACCATGATTGTGGTGTTTAAACAGGGCACATGCATCAACATGAATGCAAATATTTATAGAACAATAGGACATATGTCCCACCAAATATTTAAGATTACACATACCCATTGAGGTGTGGAATTGCATGGTTTACGCACATACAGTAGGGTGTATAAAAAACCTCGGTTAACATCTTATAATGACCTTTTAGTCTACACTACATTCCTAGTGACTGCAAGTGTATATCCCCTACCTGTATTATTACACTTGCCACCATACATTATGTTGTATACTGGGTTTGGCTAGTTCAATATATACCTGACCTATATCTGACATATTAACTGTACAGGATGCAGATGTTACTGCTACATATTTCTTGATTGCATTTATAATTCTTTATCTACATATCTGGGATGTTTTCACTTGAC
Organism: Protopterus annectens; assembly: GCF_019279795.1. Classification (NCBI taxonomy): domain Eukaryota; kingdom Metazoa; phylum Chordata; order Ceratodontiformes; family Protopteridae; genus Protopterus; species Protopterus annectens. The sequence goes on along the minus strand of NC_056735.1, from coordinate 1,607,233,864 downwards.
ATTTTCACTTTGATTTGTACAGAACCCTGCATTTCTTGACACACACTCACATTTCTGGGAAAAAAATAACATGCTACACGTGTGCCAGGTTTACTTATTCATGCCAGCCAGTAACTGCCTGTTGTGGACTGTATATATATTTCACAGCTACTAGTACTTCCATCACCCATTTTATATAGGACTGCACAACTCTGGGTTGCCAGCACCTTTTCAAACAGTACTGTTTGTATACTGCAAGGGTACAACAACATTTCAGACTCTGTGACACAGACACAGTCTGGGTTTTAGACCTTTATTAATGACATTGGACACGTTTCCACAGGCTCACTCCTTTATTTGTTTTAACGGTGTATATCGCAGACATGTTCAAGACATATTATACCTTTATTAATAGGTTAGAACAATCTTTTTTCAGGCTCACTCACTTATTTTATATGACAATGCCTGCAGAGATATTATTCCAGACATATGCTACCTTTCTTAATGGGTTTCTACACTCTTTTTCTGCCTCTCTGATGTTTGTATCTGACAGTACATGCAGAGGACTTATTCAGGCAATTTTATGGCTGTATTATTGGACTACAACACTTTCTTTCATACTCTCTCCCATATTTTATATAACAATACATGCAGAATAATCACTAACCTGCCTGGTGGCGCAGCCTTAGCAGCCTATCAGCATAGGCTTGCTTATTCATAGCATTGTCACCTGCAGCTGTAAAGTAAATGAAGGGATATTGAGACATACCTATCCATTATACATACTCCATTATCGATTCTTACATACTGCATTCCATGGCTACATACTCAGTTGTGGGACATCCCACATCTCATGGGCCTCCTGTATCTATTGGTTCAGGCAGTCCTGCTTTCATCTCTTCAGGTCTGCATGGTGGTGACAAACCTGCTCACCAGTCGAAGTAATGCCTGTGGCACTTGTGAGGTCACGAGCTAACCAGTTCCAAGCCTCTGCCTTGTACGCCGTCCCTTGGAACTGGCCCTGCAAGAGTCTTGACTCGTGATGGTGGGCAAGGAGCCAAACCATGTATTTGGACTCCTCGATGTCCCAACGTTGCGCTCGGAAGCGTGTTCCCTCTCTGACACCAGACATTCTAACTGCAGATGTGAGCTACAATCAGTTATGGCATGTATTCCCGCCTGTGGGGCTTAAATATGCGCATTTCCCGCACTTTTTTGTGATTGGCCGTTTTGTAAAATTCTCAGCTGACTGCAGACCTGCTTAGTAATGGTCAAACTACCATTTGTAAGTATATGAATGTTAATAGTGGCTGCTTCCCCTATGTTGTCATGGCTTAGTGGTTCTGTACTTTGCTTCTGATGCACAGAGTCTTGGGTTCGAACCTTGTCATTCATTTTATTTTCATACTATGCAGACAGGCTAGGGGGTGTGGCTGCATTTAAGCAACTTTGCTCTATGTTGCTCCTCGGTGTCCTACAGTGCCCTGGTTGGTGCAGCACGCTCGTCCGTGCAAACACATTGTGCTGGGTAAAGCGCCATTGAACTATGGGCAACTCTATTGCGCTGGGTGAAGTGCTATGAAACAATGGGAAACTCTATTGCGCTAGGTAAAGCGCTATTAAACTGTGGGCACCTCTATTGCGCTAGGTAAAGTGCTAATAAACTACGGGCAACTCTATTGCGCTGGGTGAAGCGCTGCTTAACTGCAGGCAATTTTATATCAGGATCCTTTAAAATATTTATTTTGTTCACTGATACATTGGCCATTTCACTGCTTTTTAGTAATGTTTAAACATATTTGTCAGGTATTATTTCATATACTGATTTAAAAAATAAATACGAAGGGGAGTGGTGGGAATTGAACTGTGAATGCCTCTTTTTTGTGTGAATGCTTTACCATTACACTATTGCTATTTGGTGTGATTTGTATTAACATTCTTTCTTATGCTCTTCCATGTCAGAATTGCTAACTCTAGCTAAATAATGGGCACACCCGAGCACACACGCACAAATACGGGCAACTATTTTGGAGATTTAAAAAAATATATTTAATGTTTTGCGTTTTAGAACTGCGATAGGGGTTTACAATATCAGAGAGTGTGGTGTTGGTTGCAAGGACATTTGAATGGACTTGTTCTTGTGTGTGTGCTTTGTTTAGTTTTAAAACACTTGCAGGGGCATGGACATTTAGACTGCTTGGCAGTCGGACACGCCCCCTGCTTTCTTACACGGTCCGTGTAAGACTTACAGTTGAGTCAGCATGCCCTCATGCATATTCATGGCACGCTGATGTCATACCATTTATTCGTAGTGGCCTCGAGACTTATTAAGTCTTACACGGAGGATTTGTGAATCCGGGGGATAGTCCTTGGTGATGATGGAGGATCTGACAGCTTCAGGGATAAGTGGGCTTTGAATAGTCATTTCTGTGTGAAATTGACATTGAATTTGTTGCCTAGTATGTTGGCAAGTTATACCAGGTCAGAGTAGATGGTTTCATACTGAATATATTTTGGGTAATGTTAGGATTTATTTCTTTGTTTTGTAAGGTGACTAAAGATGTATTTGTAGTTGTCCTCAGTTTCAAATGCTAACCTCAGTTCATGAGCTGTCTAAGTAGTCCTAAGATATATATATTTAAAGTTTTTAGTCAAATATTTAATGTTATTCTTGATTTAGGGGTCTTTAGATCTGCCCTACACTTTAAGGATTGTTTTGCCCTTTTATTGTAGAGTTCCCTTTTGCTGATTGACCACTAGCATAATTTGCTTTTAAATTTCTCATTATATTTAGGGGAACACTATCAATGCTATGCATTTATCAAAGTGGGCACAGATATCTTTTGTGCAGCTTCCTGCTAAGGTAGTCTCTGAGGTTATGCCAGGAGAAGTGAATCTTGAAACTTCATAATAGAATTCAATGAGATTTGGACATTTGAAATAATTGAATACTGAGATAGTGGTATTTTCAGGTTTAGAGGTTTTAATAGTGAATGTCACTACTTTATGATACAATTAACCAGAGAGGGAGATACTAGGGGAACAGTATGCAAAGAGGATCTTGTCAAGAATATTGTGCACTCTACTAGTTTTGTTAAAAGAGTGTTCCAGGGAGTCTTTGTATTGTAAATCTAAAAACGTTTGGGAATATCTTACATTTGAGGTTTAGGTGCTACAGTTTGCTGATGGGTAGATAAAGTCTTCCAAAATAATGGCATTTTTGTTCAAAGGAAACTTTACATGATTATAAGGGAACTTTACAGGTGCCCTGCAGCAGGCTATAAACAAATAGTTTTACTTACTGAGATTTGGAGTTCAATGAGCTCTATGTGTGGGTCTTTGGGGATCTGCCTAGAGGTGATACAGTCCCTAAAAAATATGGGGATGTCACCACAGTTGCCATCAGACCTGAAAACATGGTAGGTATAAAATCCAAGTATGGAGGGAGTAGTTTGTGAACATTTAAACCAAATTTCAGTAACTACAGAGACATGGATGCACTACAAATGCAGGAGAAGCTTAAGGTCAGGCATTTTGTTACTGAGACTTCTGACATGGAGCAGAGCTACTTTAAAGTGATCCTGTTTTGGGTTTGCTATGGTAGCTACACTGGGATGTCCATCAGCTAGAATCTTCATAAAAAAGGCAGCACTGAAGGCAGCAAAGGCTTTAGCCAGTATGTTGAAGCCTTGGAACAAGAGGTGCAAGCCATCCTTTAGCAAGTAAGATTGCACATACTGGATCCTGAATGATACCAGCTATTTAACCAATTTTTGAAGCCAATTATCTTTTCTGTGTACCCAAGCATCATTCTTGGAGAAGGAAGGCTTTGGTTCAGGACCAGAGTCTTGCCTGTATTTCTGACATGCATGGAGAGGTCAGATGTATCTCTCTGCATGTCACTCAGAGTTTTGCTTGCCAAGTCATTCACACTCATGTGGATCACCACCATGTTACAGTTATGGAAAGATTTACATCCTGGAAACTCTTAGATGGAACTGTGCCAGAAGGTGGTATGGAGTCTGATTTTCATTGATACCTAGTCTTCATGGATCTAGCAATCTTTGGCAAGGACTTTTTTACATTCTTACCACAAGACATTTTAGTGTGAATTGATGGAGTAGTGTGGATACATGCACTGCTCACAGTTTGTGTCTTTTTCTGAGAGTGAGGCATCCATGTTAGTAAAATACCTGCATTTCTCACAAGCAGAATAATTTGTACTAAGTAAAAATTCAGCATCTGTGAGTATCAACCAGTTACTACACTGCTTAATGATACCAAGTGTGTTGAGATTGACAACAGAAGAAGACAAGCAAATTGTCCTTCCATTTTAGTCCAGCGATTACTTGAAATTGGTTTGAGTGCACAGAGCACAATATTCAGTTAAATCAGATATATTCAATGGTTCAAAGGTCCATAGATGTGCACTAAGCTAATGACCACAAAGGCCTTTTTAAGCCTAGCCATGCTTCCCAAATCTCTAACAAGTTCTGTTACCCTTGATAAGTGATAACAAAGGCTTGAGAGGTGAAAGGTTTACAAGCAGGGGCCTGGGAGATGAACCCTTTACAGGCTGCCTTTGTCCATTAGAGACACAGGTGCCAAACAAGAGGTGAATTTCCTGTTCCACATCCAGTTGCCAAGCTACACTTCAACTGGGTTAAGGAGGAACTCTGTAATACATAAATGGGGAGGCTGTTCCAAAGAAGGGGTAGTCTCTGGGATACATATCTGTCTCTCCAGCAGGTCCTATTTATATCACAGATAAGGTTTAAGTCATTAGAATGTATAATTCTGGTGTTGTCTGTTTTGTGGATATGCATGAGGTCCATCAAGGTGTGGTCTGACAAGGCCTTGTATGCCAGACATAGATCTCACTGTAAAAGTCTGCAGGAGACAGAGTACAGGGATAGAGCCTTGAGGTGGTCTGCATAGGACATGTTACATACTCCCTGTATTCTTTTAGTGAGAAACACCTTTGGATGCTCCAGTTGCTGGATATGCCTGATTAGGTACATTCCAAAGCGGGCATTGTACTCAATGATATGCCTGATGAATGCTGAATACATTGGAAAAATGACATCCTTGAACCTAGATTCCATACCCTTTGTTTATAAGTTGCACAACATAGAATGATTTCCTCACCACTGCAGACATGTAATGGTGAAATCCTAGATTATGTCCCCAAGTGTCTGACAACTGATACAGCTCTTAGGGGTGTGCTGTCAAAATGATAGTTACCAGGGGTGGATGACTTCCTGAATGATACTATTATATATTTATGGCATTTAGTTTTGGTCCATGGCTCTGACACCATTTATTGTCTGTATCAGCCCTTCCTGGAGAATGTTGGTGTTGGTGGGGGATTCTATAGTTGCTCCCAATTTGCAATCATCTGCAAATTTAGTGGCTATTAACATTGGCTTTAACTTTAGAGAAGTAAATGCCAAAAATGAGCTGCCCCAGGACTGATCCTTGAGGGACTCCAGTTTTGACTGGCCTCTTTGTAGAGGTGGACTCCCCAATTCTAACTCCTTGGGTCCTGTCTGTGAGCTAGCTATCTATCTACTGGGTGACATAAGGGTACATACCTAACCTCTTGAGTTTGTTAACAATGCCCAAGTGAGATATTGTGTCAAATGGCTTGGTCAATGTAGGCAGTATAAAATATTTTGCCCTCATCCATTGCTTTGATAACCTTTTCAAAGAAGTCCACCAAGATGAGTAGGCATGACCTGCATTTGACAAAACTAAATTGCATTGGGTCTAATGTCTGAATGTTTCCTATGTCATTATCAATCACTTCCATGATAATTCTTTCCATGGCTTAGCATATGAGACTAGTGAGACTTATGGGTTTGTAGTTTCCAGGGTCTGTAGATGGCCTGCCTTTGTAAAAAGGGGTGACTGTTGCTGTTCTCCATTCATGAGGCACAAAGCCTGTTTGGAGGCTACAGTTAAATAGCAACTCCAGAAGGTCTTATGGGTCATGCTTCATGCTCTTTAGAAGGCATCCGGGGATATTGTTTGGACCCTCTGATGCAGTGTTCTTAGGCCTTAGAGCATTAATGACCTGTTTCCCTAGTGATAGTAACAGGGAGTTATATTTCATGATATTTCCTGAGGGGAGGTGAGGGGGAGAGAGGGGTAAAGTTGGAGATTCATTTGTCAGCCAGGAGGTTTTCTATATCTTCTGCCTTAATATAGGTGGCTCAATTAACATTGAGCTCTGCACACAATTGTGTATTGCCTTTGAGGTTGCAGACATAGCTAAAGAATGCCTTGTGGTTGTCCTTGGCCCGGGAGTCCAAATTTACCTCAAAATTGGTTTGGGTAGACTTTATTTTTCCTCTGACTTGATTGTTTAGTTTGATGAGAGTGTTGTTATCCTACTGAGTGCTACATCTCCTAATATTTGCCATGATTTTCTTCCTTCTGTTATACAGCCTATTGATGTTGTGATTCCACCAGGGTGGTGTGTTTTTTAATTTAGTTATATACTTATTCCTGGTTGGTACAGCTGCTTCTATGCAGCTATTAACATGATTGTATAGGTCTTTGGACAGTAGCACGTAGGGAGCCATGTTCTCAGGGCTCGTGGGGGCTTGAGATTTTACCAGGTTATCACTTAATAGTAGGAAGTTAGCCTTAGAGTAGATCTTGAATATTCCAGGGTTAGCTAGCATTCCAGGTTTTATTTTAACTTCAAAGGAGACCATTTAGGAGTCTGACCTTACCAGAGATGACATTACATTAGGGGGTGGAACAGAAGGAAGACAAGCAAGTTGTCCTTCCATTTTAGTCCAGCGATTACTTGAAATTGGTTTGAGTGCACAGAGCACAATATTCAGTTAAATCAGATATATTCAATGGTTCAAAGGTCCATAGATGTGCACTAAGCTAATGACCACAAAGGCCTTTTTAAGCCTAGCCATGCTTCCCAATTCTCTAACAAGTTCTGTTACCCTTGATAAGTGATAAGAAAGGCTTGAGAGGTGAAAGGTTTACAAGCAGGGGCCTGGGAGATGAACCCTTTACAGGCTGCCTTTGTCCTTTAGAGACACAGGTGCCAAACAAGAGGTGAATTTCTTGTTCCCCATCCAGTTGCCAAGCTACACTTCAACTGGGTTAAGGAGGAACTCTGCATCACATAAATGGAGAGGCTGTTCCAAAGAAGGGGTAGTCTCTGGGATACATATCTGTCTCTCCAGCAGGTCCTATTTATATCACAGATAATGTTTAAGTCATTAGAATGTATAATTCTGGTGTTGTCTGTTTTGTGGATATGCATGAGGTCCATCAAGGTGTGGTCTGACAAGACCTTGTATGCCAGGCATAGATCTCACCGTAAAAGTCTGTAGGAGACAGAGTACAGGGATAGAGTCTTGAGGTGGTCTGCATAGGACATGTTACATACTCCGTGTATTCTTTTAGTGAGAAACACCTTTGGATGCTCCAGTTGCTGGATATGCCTGATTAGGTACATTCCAAAGCGGGCATTGTACTCAATGATATGCCTGATGAATGCCGAATACATTGGAACAATGACATCCTTGAACCTAGATTCCATATCTTTGTTTATAAGTTGCAAAACATAGAAAGATTTCCTCACTACTGCAGACATGTAATGGTGAAATCCTAGATTATGTCCCCAAGTGTCTGACAACTGATACAGCTCTTAGGGGTGTGCTGTCAAAATGATAGTTACCAGGGGTGGATGACTTCCTGAATGATACTATTATATATTTATGGCATTTAGTTTTGGTCCATGGCTCTGACACCATTTATTGTCTGTATCAGCCGTTCCTGGAGAATATTGGTGTTGGTGGGGGATTCTATAGCTGCTCCCAATTTGCAATCATCTGCAAATTTAGTGGCTATTAACATTGGCTTTAACTTTAGAGAAGTAAATGCCAAAAATGAGCTGTCCCAGGACTGATCCTTGAGGGACTCCAGTTTTGACTGGCCTCTTTGTAGAGGTGGACTCCCCAATTCTAACTCCTTGGGTCCTGTCTGTGAGCTAGCTATCTATCTACTGGGTGACATAAGGGTACATACCTAACCTCTTGAGTTTGTTAACAATGCCCAAGTGAGGTATTGTGTCAAATGGCTTGGTCAATGTAGGCAGAATAAAATATTTTGCCCTCATCCATTGCTTTGATAACCTTTTCAAAGAAGTCCACCAAGATGAGTAGGCATGACCTGCATTTGACAAAACTAAATTGCATTGGGTCTAATGTCTGAATGTTTCCTATGTCATTATCAATCACTTCCATGATAATTCTTTCCATGGCTTAGCATATGAGACTAGTGAGACTTATGGGTTTGTAGTTTCCAGGGTCTGTAGATGGCCTGCCTTTGTAAAAAGGGTTGACTGTTGCTGTTCTCCATTCATGAGGCACAAAGCCTGTTTGGAGGCTACAGTTAAATAGCAACTCCAGAAGGTCTTATGGGTCATGCTTCATGCTCTTTAGAAGGCATCCGGGGATATTGTTTGGACCCTCTGATGCAGTATTCTTAGGCCTTAGACAGAGCATTAATGACCTGTTTCCCTAGTGATAGTAACAGGGAGTTATATTTCTTGATATTTCGCGAGGGGAGGTGAGGGGGAGAGAGGGGTAAAGTTGGAGATTCATTTGTCAGCCAGGAGGTTTTCTATATCTTCTGCCTTAATATAGGTGGCTCAATTAACATTGAGCTCTGCACACAATTGTGTATTGCCTTTGAGGTTGCAGACATAGCTAAAGAATGCCTTGTGGTTGTCCTTGGCCCGGGAGTCCAAATTTACCTCAAATTTGGTTTGGGTAGACTTTATTTTTCCTCTGACTTGATTGTTTAGTTTGATGAGAGTGTTGTTATCCTACTGAGTGCTACATCTCCTAATATTTGCCATGATTTTCTTCCTTCTGTTATACAGCCTATTGGTGTTGTGATTCCACCAGGGTGGTGTGTTTTTTGATTTAGTTATGTACTTATTCCTGGTTGGTACAGCTGCTTCTATGCAGCTATTAACATGATTGTATAGGTCTTTGGACAGTAACACATAGGGAGCCATGTTCTCAGGGCTCGTGGGGGCTTGAAATTTTACCAGGTTATCACTTAATAGTAGGAAGTTAGCCTTAGAGTAGATCTTGAATATTCCAGGGTTAGCTAGCATTCCAGGTTTTATTTTAACTTCAAAGGAGACCATTTAGGAGTCTGACCTTACCAGAGATGACATTACATTAGGGGGTGGAACAGAAGGAAGACAAGCAAGTTGTCCTTCCATTTTAGTCCAGCGATTACTTGAAATTGGTTTGAGTGCACAGAGCACAATATTCAGTTAAATCAGATATATTCAATGGTTCAAAGGTCCATAGATGTGCACTAAGCTAATGACCACAAAGGCCTTTTTAAGCCTAGCCATGCTTCCCAATTCTCTAACAAGTTCTGTTACCCTTGATAAGTGATAACAAAGGCTTGAGAGGTGAAAGGTTTACAAGCAGGGGCCTGGGAGATGAACCCTTTACAGGCTGCCTTTGTCCTTTAGAGACACAGGTGCCAAACAAGAGGTGAATTTCTTGTTCCGCATCCAGTTGCCAAGCTACACTTCAACTGGGTTAAGGAGGAACTCTGCATCACATAAATGGGGAGGCTGTTCCAAAGAAGGGGTAGTCTCTGGGATACATATCTGTCTCTCCAGCAGGTCCTATTTATATCACAGATAATGTTTAAGTCATTAGAATGTATAATTCTGGTGTTGTCTGTTTTGTGGATATGCATGAGGTCCATCAAGGTGTGGTCTGACAAGACCTTGTATGCCAGGCATAGATCTCACCGTAAAAGTCTGTAGGAGACAGAGTACAGGGATAGAGTCTTGAGGTGGTCTGCATAGGACATGTTACATACTCCGTGTATTCTTTTAGTGAGAAACACCTTTGGATGCTCCAGTTGCTGGATATGCCTGATTAGGTACATTCCAAAGCGGGCATTGTACTCAATGATATGCCTGATGAATGCCGAATACATTGGAACAATGACATCCTTGAACCTAGATTCCATATCTTTGTTTATAAGTTGCAAAACATAGAAAGATTTCCTCACTACTGCAGACATGTAATGGTGAAATCCTAGATTATGTCCCCAAGTGTCTGGCAACTGATACAGCTCTTAGGGGTGTGCTGTCATAATGATAGTTACCAGGGGTGGATGACTTCCTGAATGATACTATTATATATTTATGGCATTTAGTTTTGGTCCATGGCTCTGACACCATTTATTGTCTGTATCAGCCCTTCCTGGAGAATATTGGTGTTGGTGGGGGATTCTATAGCTGCTCCCAATTTGCAATCATCTGCAAATTTAGTGGCTATTAACATTGGCTTTAACTTTAGAGAAGTAAATGCCAAAAATGAGCTGTCCCAGGACTGATCCTTGAGGGACTCCAGTTTTGACTGGCCTCTTTGTAGAGGTGGACTCCCCAATTCTAACTCCTTGGGTCCTGTCTGTGAGCTAGCTATCTATCTACTGGGTGACATAAGGGTACATACCTAACCTCTTGAGTTTGTTAACAATGCCCAAGTGAGGTATTGTGTCAAATGGCTTGGTCAATGTAGGCAGTATAAAATATTTTGCCCTCATCCATTCTTTGATAACCTTTTCAAAGAAGTCCACCAAGATGAGTAGGCATGACCTGCATTTGACAAAACTAAATTGCATTGGGTCTAATGTCTGAATGTTTCCTATGTCATTATCAATCACTTCCATGATAATTCTTTCCATGGCTTAGCATATGAGACTAGTGAGACTTATGGGTTTGTAGTTTCCAGGGTCTGTAGATGGCCTGCCTTTGTAAAAAGGGTTGACTGTTGCTGTTCTCCATTCATGAGGCACAAAGCCTGTTTGGAGGCTACAGTTAAATAGCAACTCCAGAAGGTCTTATGGGTCATGCTTCATGCTCTTTAGAAGGCATCCGGGATATTGTTTGGACCCTCTGATGCAGTATTCTTAGGCCTTAGACAGAGCATTAATGACCTGTTTCCTAGTGATAGTAACAGGGAGTTATATTTCTTGATATTTCATGAGGGAGGTGAGGGAGAGAGGGTAAAGTTGGAGATTCATTTGTCAGCCAGGAGGTTTTCTATATCTTCTGCCTTAATATAGGTGGCTCAATTAACATTGAGCTCTGCACACAATTGTGTATTGCCTTTGAGGTTGCAGACATAGCTAAAGAATGCCTTGTGGTTGTCCTTGGCCCGGGAGTCCAAATTTACCTCAAATTTGGTTTGGGTAGACTTTATTTTTCCTCTGACTTGATTGTTTAGTTTGATGAGAGTGTTGTTATCCTACTGAGTGCTACATCTCCTAATATTTGCCATGATTTTCTTCCTTCTGTTATACAGCCTATTGGTGTTGTGATTCCACCAGGGTGGTGTGTTTTTTGATTTAGTTATGTACTTATTCCTGGTTGGTACAGCTGCTTCTATGCAGCTATTAACATGATTGTATAGGTCTTTGGACAGTAGCATGTAGGGAGCCATGTTCTCAGGGCTCGTGGGGGCTTGAGATTTTACCAGGTTATCACTTAATAGTAGGAAGTTAGCCTTAGAGTAGATCTTGAATATTCCAGGGTTAGCTAGCATTCCAGGTTTTATTTTAACTTCAAAGGAGACCATTTAGGAGTCTGACCTTACCAGAGATGACATTACATTAGGGGGTGGAACAGAAGGAAGACAAGCAAGTTGTCCTTCCATTTTAGTCCAGCGATTACTTGAAATTGGTTTGAGTGCACAGAGCACAATATTCAGTTAAATCAGATATATTCAATGGTTCAAAGGTCCATAGATGTGCACTAAGCTAATGACCACAAAGGCCTTTTTAAGCCTAGCCATGCTTCCCAATTCTCTAACAAGTTCTGTTACCCTTGATAAGTGATAAGAAAGGCTTGAGAGGTGAAAGGTTTACAAGAAGGGGCCTGAGAGATGAACCCTTTACAGGCTGCCTTTGTCCATTAGAGACACAGGTGCCAAACAAGAGGTGAATTTCCTGTTCCGCATCCAGTTGCCAAGCTACACTTCAACTAGGTTAAGGAGGAACTCTGCATCACATAAATGGGGAGGCTGTTCCAAAGAAGGGGTAGTCTCTGGGATACATATCTGTCTCTCCAGCAGGTCCTATTTATATCACAGATAAGGTTTAAGTCATTAGAATGTATAATTCTGGTGTTGTCTGTTTTGTGGATATGCATGAGGTCCATCAAGGTGTGGTCTGACAAGACCTTGTATGCCAGGCATAGATCTCACCGTAAAAGTCTGCAGGAGACAGAGTACAGGGATAGAGCCTTGAGGTGGTCTGCATAGGACATGTTACATACTCCCTGTATTCTTTTAGTGAGAAACACCTTTGGATGCTCCAGTTGCTGGATATGCCTGATTAGGTACATTCCAAAGCGGGCATTGTACTCAATGATATGCCTGATGAATGCCGAATACATTGGAACAATGACATCCTTGAACCTAGATTCCATACCTTTGTTTATAAGTTGCACAACATAGAATGATTTCCTCACTACTGCAGACATGTAATGGTGAAATCCTAGATTATGTCCCCAAGTGTCTGACAACTGATACAGCTCTTAGGGGTGTGCTGTCAAAATGATAGTTACCAGGGGTGGATGACTTCCTGAATGATACTATTATATATTTATGGCATTTAGTTTTGGTCCATGGCTCTGACACCATTTATTGTCTGTATCAGCCCTTCCTGGAGAATATTGGTGTTGGTGGGGGATTCTATAGCTACTCCCAATTTGCAATCATCTGCAAATTTAGTGGCTATTAACATTGGCTTTAACTTTAGAGAAGTAAATGCCAAAAATGAGCTGTCCCAAGACTGATCCTTGAGGGACTCCAGTTTTGACTGGCCTCTTTGTAGAGGTGGACTCCCCAATTCTAACTCCTTGGGTCCTGTCTGTGAGCTAGCTATCTATCTACTGGGTGACATAAGGGTACATACCTAACCTCTTGAGTTTGTTAACAATGCCCAAGTGAGGTATTGTGTCAAATGGCTTGGTCAATGTAGGCAGTATGAAATATTTTGCCCTCATCCATTGCTTTGATAACCTTTTCAAAGAAGTCCACCAAGATGAGTAGGCATGACCTGCATTTGACAAAACTAAATTGCATTGGGTCTAATGTCTGAATGTTTCCTATGTCATTATCAATCACTTCCATGATAATTCTTTCCATGGCTTAGCATATGAGACTAGTGAGACATGGGTTTGTAGTTTCCAGGGTCTATAGATGGCCTGCCTTTGTGAAAAGGGTTGACTGTTGCTGTTCTCCATTTATGAGGCACAAAGCCTGTTTGGAGGCTACAGTTAAATAACAACTCCAGAAGGTCTTATGGGTCATGCTTCATGCTCTTTAGAAGGCATCCGGGGATATTGTTTGGACCCTCTGATGCAGTGTTCTTGGCCTTAGACAAACCATTAATGACCTGTTTCCCTAGTGATAGTAACAGGGAGTTATATTTCATGATATTTCCCGAGGGGAGGTGAGGGGGAGAGAGGGGTAAACTTGGAGATTCATTTGTCAGCCAGGAGGTTTTCTATATCTTCTGCCTTAATATAGGTGGCTCAATTAACAATGAGCTCTGCACACAATTGTGTATTGCCTTTTAGGTTGCAGACATAGCTGAAGAATGCCTTGTTGTTGTCCTTGGCCCGGGAGTCCAAATTTACCTCAAATTTGGTTTGGGTAGACTTTATTTTTCCTCTGACTTGATTGTTTAGTTTGATGAGAGTGTTTTTATCCTGCTGAGTGCTACATCTCCTAATATTTGCCATGATTTTCTTCCATCTGTTATACAGCCTATTGATGTTGTGATTCCACCAGGGTGGTGTGTTTTTTGATTTATTTATGTACTTATTCCTGGTTGGTACAGCTGCTTCTATGCAGCTATTAACATGATTGTATAGGTCTTTGGACAGTAGCACGTAGGGAGCCATGTTCTCAGGGCTCGTGGGGGCTTGAGATTTTACCAGGTTATCACTTAATAGTAGGAAGTTAGCCTTAGAGTAGATCTTGAATATTCCAGGGTTAGCTAGCATTCCAGGTTTTATTTTAACTTTAAAGGAGACCAGTTAGGAGTCTAACCTTACCAGAGACGGCATTACATTAGGGGGTGTGCAACACTCTCCCATATTAGTGAGGACCAGATCCAATATTATTGCACCCCTGGATAGTGTATTGACAATCTGGTCTAGAGAGTTTGTTTACAAAATCCATGAATCTATATGCCTGTATGTTTGGTGTCATACATCATTCCAAATTAATAGTGGAGTAATTAAAATTGCCCATGAATATGGTATTTGGTTGGATGATGAGTGTTTCCAACAAGCTTGAATGCATGTTATAGATTTTCTGGGTTATACAGGGGGACCTATAGTTTGCAAGGAAGTGATATGGGATTTTGCCTTTGGTAATTTGAACAAGAATCTAAAGTGCATTGTCCTGTTTGACCAGCATTAAGGTATATTTATTTATTTATTTTTTAGAAATTCAGTATATCCAGTATTTTTAGATATTTGGCTTTAGTGTGGAGGAAATAAGTTGCGCTAAGTACCCATTGAATATGCACCATGCAGTGCAGTTCCTAACTAATAATGCAACTTAGGGCAACTACAAGCTAATTTTGCTAAAGCATAGCAGCCATTGGTTGTTTTCTATAGATCAGCTGTGGGTAGTACAGCTCATTGCATAACTACAGCCATCTGTCCGTTACTACATGTACTGTTAATCACACTAATCACTAGTGATTTGGGAGGTTAGGTAGTATAGGGACAGATATGGCTCTAGATATCTGCATAGGTGCACTATACAGTTGTGGTACTGTGCATGCAGTGCTTTCCTCATGACATTATATCATACTTTTGTAAGATAGTTGGAATTTAGGATTGGGGTAATACTGCAGGATGGCAGAGGCTCTACTCTATGCTTTTCTGGAATGTAATCCACAGTGATGTTTGAATCTAAGGGATAAAATTAAAATCAGTAGATGAACATGCGAGTAATGGATGTTCTTTTTAGATAATATAAGACATCCATACTTCTTTACTAATAGCCATTCATGTTTCCAGAAAAATAGAAATATACTCTCAACAAAGAAGCATACTGCTGGTTTTAACTTTTAATTTCTGCATATAAAGTTCTAACTTTTTTTAGACATTTTTCTGTCCTTCTGCCATTCTGACAGCTGTTTCAGTGTCTCAAGTCCTTCACTGGGTTTAGTTGCACTCCAGTTACCCCTGGTCTAATGCACAAATTTGAAGCCAGGGCCAGCAAGGAATCTAAGGATGCCCTGGGAGTTGTGCTGTCCTACATTGTCAGTTTTTTTTTTTACTTATGGCCTACCATGTTTTTCACCGTCTCTCTTTAGCGGTTGTCATGGTGATGGTCTAAGGCAGGTGCCAAGTGGGGACATGTGACATTTTGCCTTGGCTCTCTACCAGCTCACTGTCCCTACTCAAATCCCCATTAGATCATTCCTCTAATAGTGACAACCCCAGCCTCCACCAAAGTACCACTAGCGATGCCCCTGGGACCACCCAACCTACAAGGGATGGAAGCATTCATCCCTCCCTGTCATTCTGTTAGTTGTCACAGCTGCAAGTCGAACCTGGGTCGACTGGGTCATAACAGGACTTTATCCTTCTACAGCATGAAAGTGGCCAATGAAATTCTAAGTTACCTTTTGTGCCGAGCCATGCCTAAAGCAGGAGCTTTATTTCTCTCTTAATGAAATGTTAAGTATTAAGTCTGATAGAAGATGTTTCACTTTATTTGATGCTCCATAATGCACTTCCCATGTTTTGTTTTTTTTGTAAAATTATGAAGAAAATGATTATGCTCTGGCTATTTTTGTGACAGTTCACAGTTTCTAGATATGTTTATTTATTTGTTGCCATTTTTGTTTGTTGATATGGTTTAACTTAAAGGGCAATGCCTGTTTGCAAAGAGGCTCAATTGTGAAAAGGTCCAAGAAGAGATAATATAAGGCCAAAATATAAAAGATATAAAATAAAATGAATGCAGAAATATAAAGTAAAATCAAAATAATATACTGTATTCAGTAGTGGAATTTCAAGAGCAATTATGTATTAACAGTTATAAAAAAATATTAATAATTGCAGGCCTAGAAAAATGTAGCAATAATCCATTTAATGTTTTGTTTCTGATGAAATGCAAAGTAGGTCAGGCTGAATAAGCATGACAATGCTGTGTGCAAGCTGTGCTGTAAGAATAATAATTATTATTATGATAGTAAGATATGACTGCAGTGGTGGTGCTGCGGTAGTGTTGTCGCTTCACATTTAGACGTTGTACGTTCAATTCTCAGTTAGAGCATCTTCTGTCTGTTGACATGCGTGAATGGGCATTCCTTCATTGAAGGTTGTGCATTAGGCCCGGCAAGCCAGCACATAAAAATCTACTGCCAATCATTAGCGGACTAGAGTTCTGCTGTGGCGACTCCTAACCGGGAAAAGCCAAAAGACAGTTTTTTTATGATAGTGAGATATGATTCATCACACAGGCATAGTGAGGAGTGTATGGATGAACAAAGTACAGTATAGCAGAACTGTCCCTATGGGCTGATTCAGGTTATTACCAGCTTTTCAGTCTATGTGCCTGTGCCTCTAACCAAGGAATAGGACTAGTAATCTTAGCCCAAGACCAAGGGGATAGAAAAAGAGTCATTTCATGTAATAATTAATGAATCTAGGGAATGCAAGATAAATGTATGAATTATAAAAGGGGCTCAGGACATTGACAATAATATGGACAAAAATAAGCAAAAATAGGAAAAAGAAAACAACAAATCTCAGTCAAATATGTTGAAACATCCATTGTTTACAACTTAAAAAACTGAAATGACAGCACTTTTTTAACTCACTTACATCTTTAGATTTTTTTCTTGAGACCCACCAAAGACAAATTATGCATGCACAGCACATATAAAACTCATCTATGAAATAAAATAATTAAAATAATATTAAACATGTTAATGCTTTAATATGTTAGTGCTACAAATTTTAAGTGTTTATCACTAAGCATCCCACTTGGTCCTGAGAAGTTTGTTGCATTAAAATGTATCTGCTAATTCTACTCTTTTATTCTAATAGTATAACTTTGTCATTTTGTCTCATATACATATGCAATATTACCATCACATGAAATGCAAAGGCATTAAAATAAATGCATCATTCTAAATTCTTTCATACCTTTCATCCAGTGCAGAGTGATTTATTTTCCTATTTATTTTACCATATAAAAGGCTTACAGGTGTAGCAGAATGTCACATGCACTGTTCACTTAACACTGCACCTGGCATAGCATCTAAAAACACACTTTTAACTGAAACAAGATATATAAAATTCTAATGAATGAGAGGCGCTTTTACAAGTGGTGCACTGATTAGAAGAAATGTTCTTTTACCATGCATCCAAGATTTATAAAGCAAAATGCATTAACATCACAGTATGCATACACATTGACCTTGACTACAGATGACATATTATCTGTTAGTAAAGTTGAAACTTGATGTTACATAAGTTTATTCAAAATGATTCCAGGGAAAATAGGGAAGAAAACTGTTAGAAGATATCTACTTTTTGAATCATATTTTATATTCATAAGCATTTATGTTCTTTTCACAGTTTTGCTTTTTGTATTGAGACATGGCTTAGTTGCTATACACAACGTAAGTGCTATAATTTAAAACTGGGGATTTTTAAGTCAATTAATGTTAGTATCTTATGAAATGCCTGGTTTGTTATACGTATTTGTATATGCTTATTTATCTGTGAGTGTATGTTTGTATATCTGTTTTCCTGGCATTTGTCCATAGATTGTGAAATGCTGCCGCTGATTTTTTCAATAAACCTGCAACATGAGATGTATTGTATATATTTTGTATATATTTTGATAAGAGTAAAATTTAAATGTGAGTGCAGTTTTAATTAACAGAAAACTTTTGCATTTTGTGATGTCAGCTTAAGGGAAGAATTTTGTTTCTGTACTCATCCTCTGAGAAATAAAGACATGTAACTAAAAATAAATATTTACAATATAACATTGTTAGAATGTTTGTTCTATATGCACATCCATAAGTGATTAGATTTTTATGTACCAGATTCAAAATGAAAACATGCATTTCTATGCAAGTGGCTATATGTAGTTACACAATATATTATTACACAGCTCACTGCAAGAAATGTACCTTTGACTTATTTTTATTAAACTATTAAAGGCTGGAATTACTTTAATCAAATTAATATTTTTTTTTTTTTGCCTGTGACACATGCCATATTATGTCTATGCATTTTAATCTACAACAGATTCATGCTGTGCCTTTGTCATTGTTTGCTGCATGTAATTCACTACTTCATGCTTTGCGAGTTTGTTATTATTGGTACTGTATGGAGTCTTTTTTATTGCTAATACTATACAAATTTATGTTGAGTTGTTACCTGAGTAGATCATGCACTGGTTTTGAGTTAGTGTCTTATTCCACTGAGGGCACTACTTGGAAGGTGAAATAATCTTTATGTAAGGTAATATGTCATCATTAAAATGTAATGAATGTAAGTTTTCTTTATCAATATAATATGCTATCATTAGCTTCTCAGTAGTGTAAATAAATCTTCACTCAGCCAAATTTGGATAAAGATGGTGGGGAGAAGTTTGCATTAAAGGTACTCACTGAACTTTGTAATGTAGACTTTCTGTTGAGTAGATGAAGGTCAGTTTGTGTGTGTGGGGTGGGAAGTTTGTAAGGCTGAGGTGTATGTGTGTGTGTGTGTGTGTGTGTGTGTGTGTTTGCGATGGAGCTGGTTGAAATGTTAAGGAGTATGTGTGCATAGTGGGGGTTAGTTGAAAGTTTAAAGGGAATGTGTGCACAGTGAAGGGTTGGTTGTAAGGTTTAAGGATATGTTTCACATACCCACTTTACTTGTTCTACTTAAGTAGAGAACCATCAAAATTGAGACTGTGCTTAGACAGATTGGTCTTGTTTAGATTTAATGTTGGCATCAAATGATAACCTCTTCTGAAGATAAACACTGTGTTTGATCTTACATGAAGTTTAGGTCAGCATGCTTGTGTGATTTCTGCTGCAAAATGAAAGTTGGCCAGTAGGAAAAAATGTATGGGTAGAGCCAAACAGTGGAACTGTGACCAACTAAGAAGGTGTACCTTGTTCTAGCACGATAACTGGGCAGTCGACTAGTTGTGTGGGATGAGAAGGCCTCCTAGTTTAATTGGGCTAGTAACAGGGAGTTATGGGCACAGTGAAAAGCTGTTCTTACAACTCCAGATACAGGACATGAAATGAGGCCAGCATCATTGTTCCAGAGATGGTGACAAGAGACTTCCCAGTGGTATCATAGCTGTTATGATAGTTGTGATTTTCATAGATTTGTACTAAGCTTATGGTCAAGGAGACCATGAAGAAGTTCAACTAAATCACTCAGCCCTTGTGGGACACTAACAATGTACCTATGTCTGACAGTTGTCACAGGGGGTTAAGCCTGTAGGCTGTGGTACAGGGGTTGAATCCTTCAGTCTTTATTTGCCTATTGTGTGACCTTCAGCAACTCATTTAACCAGGCATTGCTCTCAGATTGCCCCTGAAAGAGGTTATGTGACCAGTGGGCCTATCTAGTTAAGAAGTGGGTGCCATTATTATTATTATTATTATTATTATTATTATTATTATTATTATTATTAAGTTCCTGTGCAAAGAGGTCAGAACTGCCAAGTTAAGGAGATCAGTTTCTTAAGGAGTTTTTCAGCAATGTTTTTGAGCTATAGCTTTTTTATGAGTAACTATATTTATTGCTTTGAACCGTGGGCTAATGGAGGTTGATTTCAACATGGAGGGCGTGCTTTGTCACAATTTTAGATACTTAAAGTTAAGGACATGGGCCAGTCGGTGAAAAATGGATATAGCAAACTGTTTCATGACACAGGAATGCAAACAGTGTACAAGGGGTTTCCAGAAATGGGTAGTTCAAACACAGACACACTGCAGACAAAAGACAACAGAAAGGCTAAGATGGCAGGCTTGTCAAAGAATCTATAAGCCCTGAAGATGCATTAAATTGTCCTAGTGGTACTTTTGTTTCTTTGAACATTTCAGCTATTCATGCAGTCTGACAGAATGGACAACTGGTGATGACGCTTTTCTAGAATTTTACTTCCAAGTTCAACTACATGGAATTTTTCGCCTGTCAGTTCAAACAGTTTCTCAAAAATGGTGATGGAGCAGAACATAGAGATGCAATGAATAATGTGGGCACAAGGAAGTACTGATAGTTGGAAGGAAAATCTGTTCGATAAGTTGGATCAGCTAGCTGAGGCAAGTGGGTAGATTAGATGGGCAATTTCTTATCTTCCTGCATAATTCTATATTTCTGCATGTACAGGGCTTTCATATTTGCAGTAACCACTGTTGTACTGAAGGACATATTGTGTTTTTTTTCCCAAAGATGACATGGGTTACTGTTGGTCTTTATGTTTACTTAGCCATTTGCACATTTTACCTCTTATTCAATTTGATAAAAGGAAATGCTATGTTTTACTAGCCTATAAATATTGTGGTAAAGGATCATACTGCAGGCATTATAATTTGGCTTTGTTACAGAAGCTTCAGTCTGTTAAGAGTTTTCTGTTAAAGGACAATTACATCCAAATAGTTCACTAGTGAGTGTTTTTCCTTTACTTAAACAAAACTCTGAGACTGACTCTGACAGTGAAAACTTGGTTTGACTCGGTTTGACTCTGACACTTGGTTAGCTAAATGTTTTTTCTTTGTGGGGGGGGGGCATTTCAGAAGTTGATTATTTCATGTAGTTCGCATCTTTTAATGGTAAAAGGGTAGAGTGGCAGTTGGAGCACAATTCCAAAAATCTTAGCTTCACCTGTGATTAGCTCACTGACATAGCTGAGGAAGTCTAGCTCCTTGACCAATTAAAAAGTACTAAAATTAGGAAGTAACTCTGGAACGTGCTTCACACTTCCAGTGGGAAAATTTATCCTGATACTATAGCTCTGAGCTTCAGCCAAAGGAGCTACATTACCTTCTTTTTCCAGTATGACACTATAAAACACTTTAGTTGTAGTTTTAGAAAGTGGTCCCTTAATAAGGTATAAGTAATTAGGCAAATATACAAGCAGAATTAGTAATTCAAGTGAATTACTACTTTACAGTGACATAAGCCAACTACAGAGAAAAATAAGCCACCTAAAGTGATGTAGTATCCCATACTACAGACATTATCAAGTAATGATAACCTTTTTTTCTCCAGACTTTAGGAATGCCTGCCTTTAAGCAGTTATGTTCTTAAGTTATTAGATGCACAATTTTCGTACAGGAAGTTAATGTCTTCTGGTATGGATAATCATTACGAGAAAGTCATACATCGTCATATTTGGAAGTACATGGATTTCTTTCTATGAATCTGGTCTGATAGCTAAAATCTAATCAAGGCTGTTGTTGATGGTAGTAGTATAGATTGGAAGGGAGTATCTTAACATTAACAAGAAAACCCATCCCCAAGAACTGGAAGAATCAGACGACACCTACTTATGAAGGAATTTGCAGACTTGGCAACTGAAGTCTGTTATCTCAAATGTATCATGATCAAAACAAGAACATCTAGAATAACTTCTTCATATAATATATGGTTGAAATTCAAGGAACTACTGGATAAACATACTTTAATAATTAACTAACAACTACTCATATCAAATATATTTTATGTTTAAAAAGCTTTGTTTTATAGTAGACACCATTGTAAACAATCATTTTAGTTGTTTATTGTTCTTTTAGATATGTATATTTGTTTTATAATATTTCTATTATCATATATTGTATTGTTGTTAAAGTTTTCAATAAAAATAATTGAGAAAAAATATTTTGAATAGGGAGTGTATTGACATGACCAAAGTAGTGTATAATAACAAATGACCATTTCCCTGTAATCAGTACTCATCTAGTAAGTATGGATCATGTTCATCAAAATGTATGCCTCCTGTTTCTAACAGTATGCATTGACATATACAGACTTCAATGTCAAGTTAATATTGTGTGTGTGTGTGTGTGTGTGTGTGTGTGTGTGTGTGTGTGTGTGTGTGTGTGTGTGTGTGTGTGCAGCATCTATTTACACTTCTCAAGTATGTTATATTTATTTATTTTTATTTTGCAACTTGATAACCTGGTGGGTGAGCTGGTCCAATGACCCTTTTTAGTCATGACCTGGGTACAAAAGGTACAGAAAAAAGAAGCATGTGGCAATTATAAAAACAACAATTTTATTTATTTTTTATTTATTATTTATTTTACATTTGTTGACCAGGATTGTCCAACTGAACTGAAGAGCCCTTTTTCAGGGGAGGCCCGAGGAGAAAAGCTCCAAGATATTATACAATTTTCATTATAAATGCATTAAACAGCAATGTTACAGGATTATTACAAGGCATTAAGTAGCAATACAATGTTATACACTGTCAATAATCAGGAGTATAGCAAATCTATTTCAAGATGTATAAAAAGAAATATGTCATTAATATGAGTATAGTTTTTGGGGTAAGTGGTTGCAAAAACCCAGTTTTATCATAATGTAGTTGCATGAAGGCAAGACAATTACAATAGAATGTTTCTCTGAGGCGATTTGCTTAATAGATTTTAGAAGACAGTAGAAAGAGTAGTCAAGGAAGATTAGCAAGAGTTAGTGGGAAGAGTGAGTTATGGGCAGAAAGTAGATTAAGGTATGAGAAGTAGGGGCTGTTAAGGAGGGAGAGTGCAGTGGCAATACCATTGACTTTTAAAGTGCTCTTTGGTGGCCGTCTTATATTGTTTAGGATACGTAAGGGTCCTGATTTCTAGTGGGAGCCTATTCCAGTAAATAGCAGGGTGATAGCTGTACATGTTACGTCCAAATTTAGACTTGGGTTTGTAGATTTGTAGTAGGTCTTGGTTAAAGCTTCGGAGAGTTCTGGAGGGAGAATAATGGGAGATGAGAGGGGATAGTGCTAGGCAGTAGGAAGGCTGGTATAGGATAGAATGGATGATCTGGAGCTGAGAGAGAAGAAGCTGGTGGGGTAATTCAAGCCAGTTTAGGTGTTTTAGAGAGAGACAGTGATGGGATTTCTAGGTTTGTTGGGCAGCAAATCTAGCTACCTTGTTGTAGGTAGATTCAAGATTGGTCAGGAGTGCTGAGTTAAGATTTGTGAGAATTTGAGAATTGTACATTAGACTGGGTAGAAGGTAGGTAAGAGAGAGAGAGAGTAATCTTGGCTTCAGAGGTAAGGAATTTAGCCCTAGTTTTGAATGAGTCTTTTTGATACAGTTATTAACATGCAAGTCAAATTTAAGCTGATCATCGATGGTTACGCCTAAGAGCTTAGTGCTGGATTCTACCTGAATGGGAGTGTTATTAAGGGACTGTATGGAGAAGGAGGGTTTAATATTGTTGAATTTTTTAGGTAGGAAGAGTAACAGCTTTGTTTTTTTTAGGGATAAGGATGAGCTGGTTGTTGGAGAGCCATGTTTCAACTAAGTTAAAAGATGCCTGAGTAGCTGAGAAGAGCTTAGAATGAGAGTTGGCTGTGGTGATGACTGTAGTTTCATCTATGTATTGCACTAAAAATGACTGAGGACACAAGGTATAGAGCTGATTAGTAAAGATATTAAAAAGTAAAGGCCCTAGGATAGACTCTTGAGGTGCACCCAGTTTTGCAGGGAGAGGAGGGGAGAGTGCAGAGTGCCATGTCGCTGACTGAGATCTATCAATTAGGTAGCTGGAGAATCATGCAACAGTATCAGAGGAGAAGTTGAAGTTATGCAGTTTGTGCAGCAGAAGAGAGTGTGAGACAGCCTCAAAAGCTTTTGAGAGGTCCAAGAATAGGCAAGAAATGTTTATGGCCGTCCATGGCTATAGAGACTGTGTTGAGGAAGGATAATAGAGCTGCAGCAGTGCTATGTTTGGGTCTGAAGTCATGTTGAGTGGGTGTAAGCAGATTTTCCTGTATTAGATACTACATAACTTGTTTATGAATAAATGTTTCTAGTATTATAGATAGAAGGGAGAGGATAGCGATAGGTCTAAAGTTGGAGATCTCAGAGGAGTTACCTCCTTTGTGTATAGGTAGAGTGTAGCATTGTTTCCAGATGGAAGGGACATTAGCCTCAGAGATAGAGCGACTGATTAGGATAGATACAGGGAGAGCAAGAGAGTCAGCTGCTAGTAGAAGAAAAGTGGAAGGAATATTGTCAGCTGATGCTGAGCATGGTTTTAATTTAGAGAGTAGAGTTTTGATGTAGCTAGTAGGCACAGGTTTGACGGAGAAGGTATTTGAGGAGATAGTATTAGGAGTAGGTTCAGAAAAGTTGGAGATGTTAGTAATAGAGGAGTTTGGGTTAGTGTTCAGTAGCTTAGATACTGAATCGATAAAATAGGTATTGAAGACAGTGGCAGTTTCTTCAGATGTCTTGTCTGGGCATGGATTGGGGGAGCTATGATTACCGGGATGTAATATTTGGTTAACAGTGTTCCAGAATTTTTTAGGATTAGATTTTAGGGCTTTGGGAGGTTTGTTGTAGAAGTCCTTTTTTAATTTTTTTATTTTATTTTATTATTTTTTTTATAAAAACAAAAATACAGTCCATAATTGAAGAAAGAAAAGGTAGTGAGCTTAAAGTTGCACAAGGTGTCCCTTATGTTTGCAGAAGAAGGTAAGTGGGTCATTGGGAAACAATTAGGATAAACTGTAGTATGGTGTCTTCTCAGATTAGCTCACATTTGAGTATATATACAGTATTTAAAATATATTTAAATAGTAAATAGAAAACATAATATGGTATTTGTACATTTGCTTATAATATACATTGGTTACACTGGTTAAGTTTGGAAATAGTCAGAGCTAGGGGTAAATGTACATTTCATTGAGTGTTCCTTTAAACTAAGACATAATAAGAATTGCATGTCATGTATACAGAAGACAGGGTTATGTAATCAGGCACTAAAATGTGGACAAAACAGACACACAATACAGCAAGTGAACAAACAGGATAGATTGAGAGCATGACTGTGTTTTACTATGGATTATGGGGAGTCTTGGTAAGAAGATGTAGAATCTGTGGGCAGGATGCAGGAAATAAGGACAGACATTAATAGCATCACAAAATGATGGGCCAGTAACAACAGAGAGTGGGACATGGAGATTCCTGCATACATGCTGTTCAGGAATACAGGAGTTAGAGAGAAAGGATGGGCAGAGGTGGAGTAGTTACCTACATAAAGGAGGGCATTAAAGAGGAGGAGGAACATTTGACCATAAAGGGAGCAAGGAAGAGCCATGATCAGAACCTAGGATAACTGCCTTGTTTCTCAATGTACAGGAAGGCTGTTGTTCAATGGACTGATATGGTGCACTGACCCCCAAACACATCAAGGTATGAAGGTAACAGATTATAGAAGAGAAAAAAAGTAATGGATTAGAAAGAAGAGGGTTATAGCCATGGGAGATATGTATCTCCAGGACTAGAGAGGAAAATTACAGTATCCAGTGTTAAGAGGGGCTCCATATTGACTAAGTCCTTGGCCCAAGCAGGGATCATCTAAATATAGCAGGAATGTACCAGAAAGAAAAGAATTCTCACTGTGGTCCTAATCGAAGTTGAAGGGAATCAGGGAATTCCATGTGAAAGTGAGAATGGCCAGCAGTCATCATACTTTTGATTGGATTGCAGTGTGCTGGAAGGGTATGGACATAAAGACAAAGCTGATGACCCTGGAGAAGAGGGATGAAGATGAGTTAACAGACTGGAAGCAAACTGCCTGGATAAGCTAGCTAGGGGAATGGGTTGGAAATGCAATAATGGAGGAAATAAAAGAGGATGAGGTCACTATACCTACACAGAAGAGTGAGACTACTAATTAGGACAAATGGTAGCACTACAGGGGTGGGAAGGTAGAAGAGGAGTGGTACAAGAGGACAAACAGGAGTACAGGAAAATAAGTGAGGGAGGCAAAGGCACATGCTGAAACAGAGTTAACAGAAGAACCAAGAGAAGTAACAAAGCCTTCTTTAGTCGTATAACAGAAAGAAAGAAGGAAGGAAGGATCATGACTAGGTTCAACAGAAATAGCTACTGCCATTGGTCATCCATGGGTGAATGTGAAGAAGCAGAAGTAGTGAATGAACATTTTGGTCCAGTCTGTACAAAGGAAAGGATAGGGTAGGTGCCTGGAGGGAGAAGAAAAGTGTACAGGCACCAGGAAGGGGGGAGGGCTGAAAGGGAACTGACTTTCCTAAGGGTTGATAATCCACAAGAACCAGATTGGCTGCCTCCCAGGATCCTCACAAATCTCAACAGGGGAGTGCAAGCAGATTTTACTTACATTTTTTTCACAGAAGAAGTGTCTGAGGGCTGGAAGACATCAACCGCAAGGAGGAAGTAGGAAAAATCTGACAAACTGCCAGGATGCTAGCCTAACAGCAGTGGCTCTGAAAGTCATGGAGATAATTGAGAACAAATGGTTGGTTATTTTCTTAAAGGACGGCAGACTCTAGAACAACAGCCAGGATGAGGTCAAGACCAAATAAAACTGCCAGACAATTCTGTCTTATGACTAGGCAAAAAGAGAAATTGACAAGGAGTTAGAAGCAGACGCAAGTTTCCTGCTGGACTTTAGTAAGGCATTTGACATGATTAAAAAAAAAAAGGAGGTTACAAGGAAAGCAGGACAGTTTGATGGCATGATCAAGGCCGGAGAGTTGGATTGCTGGATGGTTAAATGGTAGGGCATAAGGAACTATGGCAAGAGAGAGAGAGAGACAGTATATAAATTAAGGAAAGTGATTTACAGCAAACTGCAAGGAGTACATTAATGTGTAGTGCTCTTCCTATCTGAGAAGAAGGAGAAAATGATCCATTTATTTGCTGATAATACAAAAATAGATGCAGTAGTGGGGAGATGGGGAGAGTTTAAGAAAGGAATTGTTAAGGTTTATTATGTGGGCTGATATGTAGCATTTAATGTTTAGTGCTGAAAACTGTAATGTACTCTAGCTAGGCCACAGCAGATCAGGTCAGACGTATCAGCTAAGGGGTTGTGGAACAGATGACAGTATAGCAGGAAAAGGATCTAAGAGTATTAACCACACATGGAGAGGACCACAAAGAGCATACCTCACAACCTCTTAACAAAAAAAGCCAAAAATAATGGGGGACTAAGTCACACAATCAAGGGGCAGATTTTAAATACAAATCTTATTTATTCTATTTATTTATTGACATGTGAATACTGGGAAAGCCTGAGTCAGTATAAGTCCTTTTAAAGTGGACGCCTGGAGAGAAAAGTTAAATTATTATTAAACATTATGAGAACAATAATTTTGCAATCTTCAAAAAGAAAACAAAAACATCTGCAGTTAAAATAATTATAACAAATTGGACATAATATTGGTTAGCATTGCCACCTCAAAGCAAGAGGTTCCGCAGTTTGATCCTTGGCTGGGGTGCCTTCTGTGCGGAGTCTGCATGTCCTCCCTGTGATCGTGTGGGTTTCCTCCGGGTGCTCCGGTTTCCACCCATATCCCAAAGACATGTTGTAGGTGGGATTGGACACTCTAAATTGGCCCTAGGTGTGAGTGCGTGTGTGTGCCTTTTGTGGAAGGTTGTGCACCGGGCTTGCAACTCAGCACTGTAAAACTTCACTGCCAATCATAAGCAGACAGGTGATCCACTCTGGCGACCTCTCACTGGGAAAAGCCAAAAGAAGAAGAAGATAAAACATTGGTTAAGAATCAGTACAATTTATATGACAATCATTTAATATTTAGAGAAATTTTAGAAAGTTTGTAGAGAAATTAAAGGTAAGCTAGTCTAACATAAACAGGAATTGCAATATGAAGTAAGGGGAAAACAGGCTTATTGTATATTTAGAGAGAAAGTCAGGGAAGAGAATTAGATAGCAAGGAAGTAAGTGAAGATAGCAGAGTAAGAAGGTAAAAGGGATGAAAATGTACTTGTTCACATTTAGAGATATAGTTTATCCTGGTTTTGAGCAAGAACAGAGCCAGATTTTAGATAGGAAGTCTTTCAGAGTGGTTTTGAAAGATAGGAGGGGAGGGTATTGACCTGATGGATAGAGGTAAGGAGTTCCAGGCTTTAGCAACCTTGTCCAAGTACAGACAATGCCCAGCAAATTTGATAGGTTTGTAGACATCAGTTTTTGGTCGCTGGATTGCAATGACCGATTAGGAAAATAGTTGTGTAGAATGTTTCTTAGTGCTGGACAGGCAGATGGATGCTGGATAATTTTATAGGTGGTAAGAAGTTATATATATGTTAGTTGATGAGGCAGTTCTAACCAGTTTAGGCTTTTTAAAGCTATACAGTGGTGGGTTCTGAAACAGGTATTTGCTGCAAATTTAGAAACTTTGTTATAGTATTGTTCAAGTTTTAATTATTGCGAAGCCTGGAGATTAGTGAGGATGAGAGCGCCATAAAGAAGAGTGTGGAGGAGGTAAGTAGTGGCAAGTGTAGTTTTGTTTGTGTCGGTTAGAAAGTTTTTGGTTGTGTAAAGCATCCCTATTGTTTTTCGAGTTTTTCTTATGCAATTTTGTATTGTCATCCACTATCACCCCTAATAGTTTGCTATGAGAAGTTACTTCAATGGTTGCATTATCAAGAGACAGAGGATTTTAAATTTTGTTTTCATGAGAGAGGGATTGGGGGGGTAGCAGTTTGGTCTTTTTTGGGTTGAGCATGAGTTGTGAGTTACAACGCCATGTTTCAATGGTTGTTAAAGCTTCCTGAGTAATCTTTTGGAGGTGCACCATGTTGTCAGATGCGCAGGTAGCTTTTGAACCACAGAAGGGTGGTTTGAGAGAGGCCTACTAAGGACATTTGAAGCAGAAGTTTGCTATGACAAACTGTGTCAAAGGCTTTAGAGAAGTCTAGAAATAAGTAAGAGACACGTTTACCATTATCTCTCGCTTTATTAATAGTATCTGTGTCTGTTAGAAGGGCAATCCTAGTACTATGGGAAGAACAGAAGCCATGTTTTGTAGGAGATAGCAGTTCTTCCTGCAGAAGAAAGTCTAGCAATTACAAAATTAGAAAGTTGCTAGACTAATAGGTTTTGAACTGGCATGCATTTTTCTGAAGAATATGATGTTTGAAATTCAAACTTTTTATTATTTAGTGACTGCAATCCTCATTTATTTGCCAGAAAACCATTAACATTAGTATGGAAAGCCTTTTATTTGGCTCATCTCTTTTCAAAAGGCATCTCCACTAAATCCAAAGAAGTCTTAATTCCCCTTTATTCATATCTTATCAGGCTCATTATTAAATATAATGTACCATTTGGCATGCATTTGTCTAAGCATATTACATGGCTTGAGATGTCTCAGACATAAATTACTAAAAAGATCAGCCTCAAAATTCTTAGTTATCAAGAGAGACTGGCAGACCTTTCTCTGTAATCAGTCTCTTACAGGCTCCTCTGTGGATATCTGTGTCTAGCCTTAAGAGTCATGAATGATCCAACCCTATTAAATCTCCTATTTCTTCACAGAACTAATAGTACTACAAATAGTCAATTAGGGAACTAAACCTTCATCAGTAGACAAGACACATTGGCATGATGAATTCATATCCCGACATAGTCCTCAGCTCTGGAACAGCCTTCCACTACATATCAAGCAGAGTAGCACCTTTGCCACCTTCACAGTAAACCTAGATAACTGGATGAGTAGCCTCAGATTCTCTCCTGGTCTAACTTGTTTTGCCCTTCTTGAGGCTAAATGGAATTTTTGAATAGGGTTTTTTGACAAGACTTGTAATGGTCTGCAGCCTGATTGCCTAGTACTTACTTAGGAACCTATAAATTGTATGAGTGACAGACAAAAAAAAAAAAAAGGGCAGAAATATGGAAATTCTGCAGAATTCTGGATAGTTGAAAGATATGTACCCATGTGATTTCTGGGATATGTTTTGTGGAAGGACTAGATATCAGAAGCAAAGGTGTAATGATCCCACTATATGAGATTCTGATCAAGCCATGTCTGAGTTTTCTTTTCAACATGCAGTGGCTGCTAGAATATATTACATACACTCTGTCAATGAGCGGCATTTTTATCTGTATTCATTCTGCAGGTTGTGTGAGATGTCCATTGATTTGGCAGCCTTGAAGCCCATGTTACAGATAAGTATTGCATGCAATGCTGAAGGCAGTAGAAGGAGAGGAGAATTGTGCTGGGTAAAGGAATCCAGAGGAAAACAGCCAGAAGATTCCATGGAATGGAGAGTTAAGAAAATAGCCAGAGACTAGAAGAGCTAATGCTTTTTTACCTGAGGTTAGGAGAACATGATATAAGTGTACAAATTCATGTCATGCAGATGTGAAAGGATTGTCCTGAAAGTGAATGACAAGAGTGAGAGAAGGGCTAGAGGCAGCAGACTGCAGAGATCAGTTACTGTTTAGATGTGCAAGTAGTTCTTTAGAGAGTGCTGTGGAACCAAGGAGTAGACTACCAGAATACATAGCGCAGACAAAATTCATGGAAGCATTCAAGAAGGCAAGTGGCAGATGGTGCAGATATGAGGGGGAGATAAAAAGAAGGGGGATTTTAAATAGTCTGTTACAGCACAGACAAGATAGGCATGCCTCCTCCTTCTGCCATCAAGTAAATGCACTATAATGTAACATAAGAAGTGCATGCTATTCATAATGAAGTTCCTATCCCAGGGGTGGGCCATAACAGAATATCTGAAAACTACATACTGTATGCTGAGTACTGCATTACTAATTTTCACAGACAATAACTCCTGGATAATATAAATCAGGTACATTTGGAACCTACAGAGTACTGTTTTATACCTTATTTTTACATTTGCCTACTGGTGGAGTGCACTGATCTGAGGACACTTTCAGGATGACAGAGGCAAAAAGGGTATATAAACAGTGCAACAGAGTTGTTTTATCCTGTAACTATACCAAGTCATCATTACCTACAAAGGCTAGGCAAAACATCCTTTCATGAATACATACAAACATTGTGAACAGATCCATATTTATGAATTTTAATAACACCTGCTCTTTGAAGATGATAAAGAAAAACAGAAAAATGAAGGGAAAATAAAAAAAAACAAAACAATGTAGTATAAAAATGTTTTTGCAGAGAATAAATGAATGGGGTAGGAGATGTACTAATGTTTCATAAGTATAGTGAGAGTTATAAAGTGTATCGTCATTAATGAGTGTGAGCAACTGAAGGCTGATGGATCAAAATAGTTACACTTTATTGTTGCATCAGATATTTTAATTGTTACAGTATGGTCAACATTATAAACAGTAAATAAAACATTCAAATCTTAAATGTTCAGTTTAGTTCACCTAATTTATTTTCTACTTGTGTATTATATAAATGCATTTCACCAAACATGGAATTGTATTTTAATCCTTTGTGTTGACTATGAAAAGTGCTATCTATACTGGAGATTGCAATAAAGAAAACTCATGACTGTGTGAAAAACAAAACATGCCTAACTAGATAATTTCTTATCTTAGTATAACAAGGGCATACTGATAACATATGTACAAGATTCCTTAAAGCCCAAGTCCCCATTTGTGCTTCACATGTCATGTCTAAAAGTACAACACTTCAAAACCTCCTTGTTTATCTGTAGGGTCACCACTAATATCTTATATTTGAATCTTAAGTAAGCAATTGTTACTGATCTATCATGCAAATCGTTCAAGTATAATGTATTATTTATATGACTCAGATTTCTGACATAGTACTTGGAGAATCTTGCTTGTTTAATCGTATCCATCTGTGCAAGTTTTTCCTTGATTAGTTTTTTCATGTGTGGAATATAAGTTTTAAATAAGCTAATTTGCTTTCTCAAGTAACTATTCCAATGCATTCAGCCATATAAGTCAATAATTGTCTGTACTCTACAAAAAATAAATCTGCTGTTTATCAAGTTTTCTTTAACTTTGTTACAACTGAACAGCAATTTAGACTTCTCTTTCTGCTGTTCCACTTTTCTTATTGCATCTAGCTACTATCTCTCCATCTATTAACACTTTGCCATTTGGAAAGCCAAACTAATTTCCATTTGCAACACCAAACTAACTTCTTAAACAGATTTCATGAAATTACTATGGCAAAAGTATCATTGTTAATTATTGTATATACCAAATGAAAGCAAAGAAAAAACATGGGATGATGAAGTTTACAAAAATTACACAGAACATACCAGGCAGAGTAGAGTTTACAATTTATTAGTGGCCAACCAAACTTATCTTCCATTCAATTTGCTTAATATTAATTGTATTGGTTAAGGATATGGAGGAAGTGACATCTAATCTGAATTGCCAAATTAACTCCTTTCTGTCTAACAAGGACTAGTGTTCCCCACCAGGTATGTGAAAGGAGAATCACTCATTATTACAGCTTCTTCACAGGAGCTATAAAGAGAAGGTTGTGAGTGCCTAGGGTGGTCTACGTAAAAAAGTGAATGCCTAATAAGACCTGGACCTGCTCTAAGTAAGGTCTACATGCCTCCAATAGTCTGCAGAACAGTGCAGACACCAATGTGATTATTTGAAGTACTGCCACTGCAATCTCCTCTGTTTGTAAAGATTCAGTGCCAGCAGCCTGATATAAACTCTTAAATATTCATGTATGCATATGTCTTCATGATTGCATAACATTCATCAGGTTTACTCTCTAATACCATAGCCTGATGGCAGCATACATATGAATGGATTACTGATACATGTCCAAGATGCATACAGCTAACTTTTACATCAGGAGATATATATATATATATGGGTCCACTATGTAATTTCGAAATACTGAAATCCCGAAATTCAGTATTTCAAAATTACATAGCCGAAAACTCAAAGTTCCAAAACCGGCAGAAGTGCAAAATTCAAAATTCCGAAGCACGGAGATGTTGAATTTCCGCTTCCGCTGGTGCGGTGTGTGGATGTTTCGGATGAATTTAGGTAAGTTTGTGTGTGTAAATGTGTTGGTTAGGGGCTTTAGTGTGTGTAAGTGTGTGTTGTGACTGTGATGTGTGTGTGTGTGTGTGTGTGTGTGTGTGTGTGTGTGTGTGTGTGTGTGTGTGTGTGTGAGGGACTGTAAGGTGTGTGTGTGAGTTTCATTTGTGTTTCTGTTTGTGCGATCTCGGAGTTAGAATATATAAGTAGGGAGGGTGTGGGTGCGCAGCCCCCCCCACATGTGGGTGCAGGGGTCTTGCCCCCTTGCTTATCTATAGTGTAGACGCATTTATTTGATTGCGGGAGGAGTTTTGTGTTTGTTTATGTGTGCACTGCATGTGTAGCGTAGTTTCAGCATTTTGAATTTTGCAGTTGTGTGTTATCGGAATTGAGAGTTGTGCTTGGGTTTTCAGCTATGTAATTTCGAAATACTGAATTTAGGGATTTCAGTATTTCGAGATTACATAGTGGACCCATATATATATATATATATATATATATATATATATATATATATATATATATATATGGGGACCTATCAGTTCCACGACAACACACTTAACCGACGACCGGATTACCGAGATGCAATCGCCGACACAACACATCCCCAACAATGGTGAGTAGTGGGAAATGGGATGTATTCCCATTTCCGCAAAGTGGTGCGATCTCGGAGTTTGTATATTTATGTGGGGAGTGTGGGGGGTGCAGGGGGGGCTTGCCACCTGCTATACACATTTTTATTTTTTTTTTTTAACTGCATTGTGGACACGGGAATGCATTCCTGTCTGTAATACATGTACTTACCATTGTCAGGGATGTGTTGTGTCAGTGATCTGGTCTTGGTGATCTGGTCATTGGTTATGTGTGTTTTTGTGGATCTGACATGGATCCGTATATATAATATATATATATATATATATATATATATATATATATATATATATATATATATATATATATATATATATATATATATATATATATATATGGGTCCCCTTCACATACCCGAAAGCCCAGATCGCCGACATCCACATCACTGAGATGAATACACCGACAACGCAGAAGACCGACATCTGGAACACCAACATCACGACCCGAGGTAAGTAATCCCTTGGCCATTCAGGTGAACTTTGCCCCTTAATCCTGCAGTAGTGCGATCTTGGAGTTGGAATATTTAGTTAGGGGGTGTGGGGGCAAAGCCCCCCACATAGGGGGGTCTGGGTGTTTTTTTTTTTTTTTTTTTAATTTTTTTCGGGATGGCCAAGTGATTACTTACCTCGGGTTACGATGTTTTTGTTCTGGATGTCGGTCTTCTGCATTGTCGGTGTATTTGTCTCAGTGAATTTGATGTCGGCGATCTGGGCTTTTGCAAAAGTAAAGTAGATCTGCATATATATATATATATATATATATATATATATATATATATATATATATTTATGTACACATTTCTTAAGTACATTTGCAATATATAATGAGTGAGATTATGTACAGCAAGCACATACTGAGTCTGTTTTATCAGAAAAATACAGAGGGATGTATCTGTAGGTTAGTGATGTATGTCTCTTGTGATATATATTGTTTGATGCAGGATAGGCACATTAGGACATGGCCAGCAGATATGTTGTTGTTTTAGGAAATGGTTGGCATAGTTTACCAAATGTTGTTTTAGGAAATGGTCAGCACAATGATTTTGGAAATACTGAAACATATTTGCTCCAGGCCTTGCACATGAATAGCCAGCAACAATATAAGCACTTCCCATTGTTTAGCATATCAGCAGTCCTGTCTTGTTCTGACTACTTCATACTTCATTTGCTCTATTTTACTGATGTGCACCTTCATCTTACAGAAAGGGAGGAGTGAGTGCTGCACCAAGTGGTCTGCAGGAGGATGCAGCACAGACTGAGAGTACATCAGGGTGAGTATGCTTGGCATATGATTTACAGAGTACTGAATTTGAATGATATCCGATAGTACATCACATGTATGTCTCCCTTCCCATTCTGTTTTGACTATACCAGTCTAAAGGATTGGAAATGGAGGTACAGCATCTTCCACTACAGCTGGTCACTCTCACAGACTAGGCTAGATTCTATGATGGTACACTACTGCTTTGCTTGTATTCGGGGAGGGGGTGAAGGTCTTTCTCAGATAGATAACTGTATAATATGAGCTGCATTACTTGATGAAGACTGTAGTGGAGTGACAGCTGAATATGACCAGCTCAGCCATATAGATAGACATCTGGAACAAACTGCAGATTAATTTGCTGAGAACACCCATCCATTGGGTGAGCAGAAGTTTAGGAGGCCTATGCCACTGACCACACAGAATCATCATCTGGTGATTGATCTGTATAAGATGCCATAATGATATCCTGCCTCAGCCAGTACCCCAACTAACCCCAGTCTGGTACTCCATACCTTCTACTTGGTTCAGCACACCCCAACACCAGTTGTCTTCCCTCTGTATGTCTACATCCATCCATTTTTTGCTCATCTGCACCCACAGACTTTACTACCAACTCTCTCTATACCCAGTTTTATCTTTCTTTGAATCCTGTCTTTTGTCTCTTGTTTCTTCTCTCTTTATATGAAAAAGGGGGCACTATCCTCAGCCCAAAATATCATCCAGCCTTCCCACT
This sequence comes from Protopterus annectens, assembly GCF_019279795.1. Taxonomy (NCBI): domain Eukaryota; kingdom Metazoa; phylum Chordata; order Ceratodontiformes; family Protopteridae; genus Protopterus; species Protopterus annectens. The sequence continues at coordinate 1,607,198,168 of NC_056735.1, read as the reverse complement.
CCCAGCTTTGTACTGTCTTATGTGTTCTCCTTGGGTGTGCTTGTTGTTATTCCCTTTTCCTACTGCCCTAACCCCCCTTTTCATCCCATTTTGTGCAGATATTGTTGGCCACATAACATTGTTTGAGTGGCCTGTCATTGCAGCTTATTATGATGTTTTGAACCATTCTGCTGCATGACAGGTTAACAGGTATGACATCATTCCTATTTATAAGTACTACATGATGGTCTGCTGTACTGAGTGCCATGTGGTATCAGGCATGTTACCTTACTGCTCCTGTCTCTAAGAAGTTCATACTGCACTGTCCTTCTGTGTAATGTGAAATGTGTCCTGCGCAGTGGAATAATGCAGTAAGAGGGCCACTCTGTACATCTAATGAATGTCACTCAGCAGTGTACACCAGCTCAGTTTTACATGTTTAATCACTCATCATAGTGCAATGGACAGCTTATTGGTGCAAGGAGTCATTATGAATCTCAGTCTATGACAAATGAGTGGTTTAGTGAGAGATTAAGTAATGTATATACTTTATAAACTGTTGTTTATATAGATATAAATATGTATTATATATTTGTTTACAGGGGTGGTGCACTAATCAGTATTGACCAATCTCCAGCTCAGCACAGGTGAAATACAAAACATTTCACTAACAAAAAATACAGGAATGTAAGCAATAACAGAATAGTTCAGACTAATTACATAGAAAAAATGTGTATATACATTCTAGTGAACAACCACAGTACCATGTTCAATCAAGCTGACTGTAATGTACACTATATATTAGTTTCTAAAGTCAATCAATCTTCAGTGATTCTTGAGAGAGAGAAGAGAGTCAGGTATGAGATAAGTTAGGTGATGTGCCCTGAGCATCGCGATTGGATGAAGAAGGGCTTTTTCAGTTGAATTCTAAATTTGGAATAAGGGCTGATTTCTTGAATGTCAAAGCAGTGCTATGGAGTGTGGTTCTAGAGGTAATGAGAGCTGGTGCGCGTTGTGAGTAGTGTCTGAGGTTGTATGATGAGGTTTTTTCATAAAGTCTAGATGCAAGGGAAGTAAATGTGTGGAGATGGAGTAGTTTCTAGAGTTGAGATCCTAAAACAAGGTTAGAGTTTTGTTTTATGGGTAGCCATTTGGCTTTTTTCTATGGTGATACAATAATGCTCGCAGAGAAGTGAGTTTGTAATGAATTGTCAGATGCTGTTAGACATAATCTGGAGTGTGGCATAGTTTTGTTAGAGACAGAAGCAAAAATTGAGAGCCCATATATATTGAAGTTGAGAAAGGAGAACTCCTTTGCCAATGGCTGTTCTGGCTGGTACGGATAGAAATCCACTAGTGGGGAGAAACAATTTACAGAGGTATAAGATCCACTGTATAACACGAGGTTAAATATATAAATGATTATGTAAAGTTAAGCAGATAACAGTACACAGCTTGTAGTTATCAGCAAACTTGGTCGACCATACTTCTGACATATTGGCTTTGATGTCAAAATGACTACCAAAGCAGAGAGGGAGTAGCACAGATCCCTGTGGCACACTGCTTGTTGAAATTTTACATTCAGACAATGTACCAGCAGCTTTCACAACCTAGGGTCTGTGAATAGCCAATTTGCAATCCAGTGAATTACACAGGAGTTTATATTATGTTTGCCTTTTTTTTATTTATTTTATTTTATTTCACATTTGTTAACCGGGTTGGTCCAGCTGAGTTACAAAAAAAAAACATTTTCAGTGGGGACCCGAGGAGAAAAGCTCCAATAACTTCTACAGAAATAAAAAGTAAAAAGAAGCTTTATACATAAGACAAAATGGAGTATAAACTGAAATGCCGGTATATAGAACAAATTACACTTGTCACGTAAGGAAGTGTGAGTACTGAAAATATAAACATACAGTTTAGTCACAGTGCTGAAAAGCTAGCATTTTCTAATATTTACAAGAATTAGAATTAATGCCAAGACACTTCCTAAGTAGAGGTTGTAGAATGTGAATAGACAGAGGTATATGGGAGTTTAAGTGGGGTGATTGCAGTGCCAGATCTTGGAATTAAGCAGGTGATCTTTTAGTGTTGTTTTAAAGCTGTTGGCATGAGTTATACGTCTGATATATAATGGGAGTTGGTGCCAGCTATGAGAGACAGAGTATTTATAAAGGTTTTTGCCTATATTTTTACAAGGTTTATAGGTCAGTAATAAGAGTTGGTTAGAACTACTAAGAGGACGATGGGGGTGTAATAGGACAGAGGTTTGGAAAGTGATGGGCAGGTAGTGGGGTTATTGAGAAGGGAGTGAGCAGTTTGGAGTTGAATGAGAATAAGTTGATGTGGGAGTTCAAGCCAGTGACTTTTCTGTAGGGCCAGGCAGTGGTGAATGGAGTAGGGATGATTTATAGCAAATCTAGCAACTTTATTGTATGTTGATTCAGTCTGCGAATAAGGGACGATTGTAGGTTAGTCAGGATAGGGAAGGCATAGAGTAGGGAGGGTAGTAAGAAAGTTTGAGCAAGGGCACGTTTGGATTCTGCTCTAAGGTATTTTTAATTTCTGTAAAGTAGGCCTAATGTTTGGTGTTTTTTTATGCTTTGTTGGAAATGTAGGTCAAATATTAGTTGGTCATCAATAATGGTGCTGAGGTGTTTAGTTTGCGTTTCAACCTTTATAATAGCATTGTTGAGAGAAGAGATTGAAAAAGAAGATTTACAATGGGAGAGGGAGTTAGGCAGAAAAAGGAGGAGCTTTGTTTTATTGGATTTGAGGTTGAGCTGATTGTCATTGAGCCATCTTTCTATAGAAGAAAAGGAGTTTTGTGTAGTAGTTAATAGGTCTTGCAAGTTTTCAGAGACAGATATCAATGTGGAGTCATCTGCATATTGGACGATAGAGGAGTGACCGCAAGAAGTATGGAGGTTATTGGTGAAGATGTTGAATAGCAGAGGGCCAAGGATGGAGCCTTGGGCTATCCCAGTTTAGATACAGAGGAAAGGGGAGCAAGAGTTAAGCCATCTAACTGATTGTTGTCTTTTAGAGAGGTAGCTGGAGAACCAGTTGAGGGCAGTGTGAGAGAGGCTGAGACAGAATAGTTTGGAGATGAGTAGAGAGGGAGAAACAGTGTCAAACACTTTAGATAGATCAAGGAAGAGGCGAGATACAAGTTTGTTGTTATCTCTGGCCATAGCAACAGCTTCAGAGAAGGAAATAAGGGCCGTGGAGGTGCTGTGTTTAGGGTGAAACCTGTGTTGTGTAGGAGTGAGGAGATTTTCTTGGCTAAGATATGTAATTATTTCCGACCGGAGAGATTTTTCAAGGATTTTAGACAGAGGAGAGAGGATAGCAATGGGTCTAAATGTGCTAGGTTCACTTGAATTACCACCCTTGTGTAGAGGTTTAGTGTAGAAAAATTTCCAGAGGTCAGGAACTATGGATTCTTGAATGGCTCTACTAACTAAATAGAGACAGAAAAAGCAATAGAGTCAGCATCTATTTTAAGGAAGTGAGGAGGAAGGTTGTCAGTAGAGGGAGAGCATGGTTTATGTTTCAGGAGTAGTTTTCTGATGTAGGAAATAGAGACAGGTTCGAATGAGAGTGTTAGCATTGGTAGTCTGAATGAGAGGGGTAGAGTGATTTGTGTTACATGCATCTGTAGTAGAAGAGGAGTCATTAGGAATGAGCTTGGCAATAGTCTCTATGACATATTTGTTAAGAAATGTTGCAGTCTGTGTTGGGGTGTTGTTAGAAGAGGTTGGGGATAGTGGGGGTATGAGGATGGAGAATTTTGTTAATAGCAATACAAAATCTTTTAGGGTTGGTGTAGTGGTTTGTTTGAGCTTGGATGTAGTAGTTTTTCTTATCGTGGTGGTTATTTTTGGTGAGGTTCCTATATTTTCTGTAGTCTTGTAACTGTGAGGGTGATTTAAATTTTAGCCAGAGTTTCCAAGCCTTATCTCTTTTTGCCATGAGGGAGAGATAGAGTATTTCTAGTGAGCCAGGGGCTGTAGTTGGATTTGACTCTAATTTTCCTTAAAGAAGCTAAGGAGTTCTGGATGTCAGGAAATACGTGGTTAAATTTAATTACAGCTTCATTAATGGGCAGAGAGTGCAGGAAACAGCAGTTGATAGAGGAAAGATAATTATTCAGTGTGTCTGGGTTAAAGTTGGTGAGTTTTCTACAGTCTCTGTAGAGATGAGGTCTCTGTAGTTGGGGGAAGTATCGATAGATGTGAGTTGGCAGGTCATCACTTATAGTGCTGGAGGGGGGACAGGGATTATGGTACATGTGAGGTTTGTTAGTGAGGATCCAATCTATAGTGGACTTGGGTATGTTTTTATGTAGTTAGGTGGGGGTGGGGATCAGCTGGGAAAGGCCGTAGAGATTAATGCTGTGTTGGGGGGAGTGAATATTTAGGTCATTCCAATGTATGTTAACATCTCCAAAGATTAAAGTTTCATAGGCAATATTTTGTAATAACCAAAAAAGTCTTTCTTCAAGGATTTGGATGTTTTTACCTGGTGGGATATAGATGGATACAATAGCAATTTTTTTTGTGAGTATTTAAGTGACAATTTAGTATGAGAAGCTCAGTAGGTTGAAAGTTTGGGATGGAGACAGTAAGTGGGGAGAGATTAAGCTGTTTGGAATAGAATATGGCGACACCACCACCTTTTTTTGAAATTCTGTCTAGTCTGTAAATATTAAATTCTGCAGGTAAGATTTCAGCATCTGAAATGTGGGGTTTAAGCCATGATTCAGATAGGAATAGCATTTGGAGGTTGTTAGATGCTATCCAGGAGTGATATTTTTTCAGTAATTCCAGTTTGGGGGAATACCAAACACCTTGGCCAGATGAAAATAACCAGTTGCACAGAATGACTGCTGTCCAAAGCCTCTATAACTTTTTCAAGAAATGTATTAGGTTCAGGAGGCAAGACCTGCTCTTCACAAAATGAAACTGAGTGGGGTCTAGGTTGGTTAAATTGCCTACATTTGCTTAAATGAGTTCTACTATGATATGCTCCAGGGCTTTGCCCATAAGTCTGGTGAGGCTGATAGCCTACAATTACCTGGGTCTGTAAAGGGGCTTCCCTTGTGTATGTTAATTACAGTGGCTATTCTTTAAGCGCCAGGCACAAACCATGTACACAGGCTGAGGCTGAGCTATGTAAGTAGAGGCTTGGAGAGTGTATATTTGGCACTGATGAGAATGTAGCCTGATTTGTTGTCTGGTACAATGGAAATATTTTTTTTAGTCTTTGACAGGGGTTATAGGATTTGTGGGTAGGTGGGATAACTTCTTAATGTTCTGACTTAGCTGAAAAAAGTAGTTTCTTTTGCTATCTGTGGCAACCTTAAGTTCATATTCTGCTTTACATTTTCTAGTTGTACTTTTAAGTTCTTGCTGTTATGTTTCAGTATGATCTTGAGGTAGCAGGATGGGAATTTCTTGCAACTTTTCATTATTTTCATTCTTTGTTTTACAATTTATTAATATTTGAGTTCCACCAGAGAGTGCAGTCATAGAGCTGATTACAGACTTTACCATTATATTTAGCGTGGCACAGACTTTACCATTATATTTAGGGTGGCACAGACTTTACCATTATATTTAGGGTGGCACGGACTTTACCATTATATTTAGGGTGGCTCATACTTTACCATTATATTTAGGGTGGCACAGACTTTACCATTATATTTAGGGTGGCTCATACTTTACCATTATATTTAGGGTGGCACAGACTTTACCATTATATTTAGGGTGGCACAGAGTTTACCATTATATTTAGGGTGGCACAGACTTTACCATTATATTTAGGGTGGCTGGATACTGACGTTTCTATGTAGCTGTTTAGGTGCTGGTTAAAATCAGAGGCGAATGTGACAGCCCCCTCAGTTGCATCTATTTTCAAAGAATTTCTGGAAATTTTACATATGTGTCTTCTACAAACTGAAGTAGGTTTGCCCTGGATAAGTCCCTAAAGATGGTCTCACTTGTTGATGGATATAGCTAGGCCTGACAAAGAAGATGATCACTCTGTGGTCAGAATTAAGCAGGGATGAGGAGATACAGGATAGCACAGAGGCAGGACTAGGTTGGTAAGGACCAGGTCAAGGATTTTAGAGCCTCTAGTGGATAGCTTTGCAATTTGCTTCAGTGCATTTGCATTAACAAAGTCTAGAAAATGCTGAGAATAGCTATTTTAGACTTGTCAGTGTGCTATCCAATGCTTGTATAATTGAAGGCACTTAGCAAGACAGCATTTGGTTTGATATTTAATGCCTCAGAGGTAGTAAGATAATGTTCATGGTCTCTGGGAAACACTGATAAGGATCTTTAATAGTTGGTAAAGATAATTTGTATCTCCAAGCTAGAGTAATGGGTAATTTGATGTGAAGTAAAGGTGTTTCTAACAAATGTAGATACTCCCCAGAGTTAGCCAAGGGTCTTTAAAGCATAATGAGGGCTAAACCCTAGTATAGAGGGAATGCTGTCATTGCACTGAAACCATGTTTCAGTAACAACAACAACATGAATGCATTCTACTTGGTAACATTTGAAATCTTGGGGACTGCTTTACTGAGTTCCATGCTAAGGAGACAGAACAGCCACAAATCCAGCCTTACATATATTAAGGCCAAGACTGACATTTTTGAGAATATTCTCTTTTCTCCAAGGTATGTTCAGTGTTTTGTGTGTGTGTGTGTGTGTGTGTGTGTGTGTGTGTGTGTGTGTGTGTGTGTGTGTGTGTGTGTGTGTGTGTGTGTGCCCGTGTGTGCGTGTGTGTGTGTGTGTGTGTGTGTGTGTGTGTGTGTGTGTGTGTGTGTGTGTGTGTGTGTGTGTGTTGGGGGGCTTGCCCTCCACATCATTAGTATAAGGGCTTTCTGCAAAAATACAAGTTTGAAAGAGAAGAGTGATGTTCGATATTTGGTCTTCTCCTAGATTTTTGGTCTTTAGATTGCATTTAGGAATTTTTGGAGTTGGCAAAGAGAGTCTTGACATTTCAATACATTCACAGCATTGAGTATTCCCACCAGGATGCTGTCTGAATTTGAGTTTGAGTCTGTTATTAGGAATGCCCATTAAGAAGACTGCCTAAAAATGCACTATGGGGGCGGCCAAGGCTTTAGTCAGTATGTGGAAGCAATGGTATGAGAGGTGTACATCACCCCTAGCAAAACAGGGAGTCTTATACACCACCCCAGAGTGACACATACTGAAACCCTTAGAATGAAACCATTTATGTAGCAAATTGTTGAATCCAGTTATCTTGTCATAGTGCTTAGGCCTCATTCTTAGTGAAGAAAAGATATTCAAGATGAATGTCTAGCCTGCCTCTAACACATGCATAATAAGTTCCAGCATGTCACTACGCATGTCCATCTGGTATGAGCATCTCAGGTCACTCACACCTTTATGGGCCACCACTAGGTTTCCATCATATTTATTTAGTTTAATTGTTTTTAGGATCCTTGTAACATCACAGATCCTGGTACAAGACAAGCAGCTTACAATCACCATGTTATTTCCAGTATGGTGAGTATGGAGTCTGCACGTCTATCTATAAAGTTACATATGACTAAAACATTTTCTATGTGGAGGCAGGTATTGTTTACCTTATGGACTTAAGCCAGCTGTGTAGATGACTCTTGGTTGAGCTGTGTGGACTTGCAGTATGTGAAGAAGTAGCAGCTGTTGCCTGATGTGCTGGAGGATGACATAGTTTACAGTATGTTTCAGGAAGTTTTGGCAATTTTTTTTCTGTCCAGCTTCGGCATAAGTTATGGGCCTAGTAGTGAGCTATGATATTGCTATGATGTTGTGTACTTACTGATAGTGGATTGTTGTAAGATGTTTGCTTCTAAGTTTCTGAAATATTTACATCCCTTGCAGGTTGTACTTTTTAATTATACCTCTCAACCTCTTAGGGCAAGAAATCTGGACTAAACCATAAATAATGGGGGCACAAATACCCCAAAATAGGGACAGTTTTTAAATATTGCTCTTATAAACTTAGAAAGTTAATAGAATAACAAGTCTGAAATGTAACTGTCTGCCATTATTTTATGTCTTCCAACCACAATGATTTACCAGAAAACAAAATATTTTTGAGGAACAGACCAAGAATATGGAGCAGAAATCTGAAGATTCTGCGAAAATCTGGACAGTTGAGAGGTACACTTTCAATCAGCAAAAGCACTGAACAGTCAGTAAGCAGAAGACAATTGCTACACTGCCTTAAAACAGCTAATGTTATCAGAATGGCCACAGATGGGGAGAGAGAAGTCTACTGAGCTGTGTTCTCAGGGGGTAAAGGACTGCAGCTTTTGCAGTATGCATGGGTTGGAGATTGACTGCTATAGTAGTCCCTAAAGGAATACAAAGCTGGAAAAAACTTTTAATATTACTGCACTTTTTATCCTATCCACCTTTTGAATACATGGAGAAGATAAAACTTCATGCAATATAAAAAATTACAATTGGGTCTCTGCAGTCATAACCAGGTTATTATGCATTTCTTATGCATTATGCATTTTTGACATCCGTGTCACAAACATATACCAACCTGGTTATGATTGGAGACCCAGTCATAATTTCCTACATAATGCAAGATTGCTAATATGTGGGTGGACGGATAGATTCAGACAAAAGACAATGAGAATATCTGCAACTTTTATAGGTCAAAAGGTATAACAAAGGCAGCTGTACTTTTTAATTTTTTTCTGGAGGGTCTGTCATTTCAACTTATCAGTGAAAGGGTTACTCAAATATTAAGTAACAAGAAACATGGGTAAGACTGAACAGATTCCTGTAGAAACAGAAATAGCAATCCTTTTTAATTGAATACTATTTCTAATAGAAAGGTTTACAGTGGAATAAGGAGGATTTTGAAACCTAAAGGCAAAGAAATTTCTCCTTACCCTTATGGTTTTGAGATCTTGGAGTTAGTATATTTAGAGATGCAAGGCTGAGAGGTGCAGAGAACTTACCTGCCTGAAAAGAAATAATATTAATTTACTTATTTAATTTAAAGTCAATCTTGTGCATCATCACCTTGTTACCTGTTTTGACATTTAGAGTTTCTTTATTTAGCCATAGATCTTAAGGTAACAAAGGTGTGAGGTCCTTCATTGCAGGTAGATGGAAACAGAGTTTAACACCTCATTTAAAATTAGTACAGAATCGTCCACCCCACCCCAAGCTGCATTGCTGGAACATGCTACTGGTGAGTGGAATAGAACCCACAGATTTTGTTATTTTCAACATCAAGGGTAAATGATCTGCTTCCTGATCCATGAACACTGTTTTATAAAGCTATAGTGTCCACAAAGTTGATTATTACATTGCCAAAATTGTGGTGTTACAATTTTGCAATCATATAGATGTCTGGTATCCTGCCATCTTGCCCATAAATAAAATGACTTTTTGTTTTGTTTTAATGGTTTAAAATGGCTGACAGCACTTCAGCTGTCCAGGGCTGCAATGCCTTCTACAAGTTTAGAACAGCTGCTGTGCATAAGAGGAGAAAAGGAAGAGGGGTCTCAGTCTTCATGCAGAAGCGACTCACATCAAGGCTGGTAAAGCAGCATGAGGAACTAGAGCTTCTTCATGGAAAAATAACCATCAGAAAGCTCCTGTACCATATATTAGATAGCTTCTATGGAACCCCCCCCCAAAAAAAAAACCCAGAATGCCTATCTACAGGAACAAGAATCATTTAGTATTAAACACAATACCATTTCCAAGGTTATTTAAATTATGCAACTATAGACTGGGAAACCTACAAACCATTATTTAATAAGCACAGAGGTTCCAGGACTTTGTCAATACAAACACCCTGGAAGAATTAGTCAGAGTTTCCATAAGGGAGAGTGCGTCTATATTATGGCATTAAATGGGCTGTAACTGACCACCCATTTATCGACACATATTAAGCAAAATACAAAAACCCTGAATGGCCACAAAAGCAATTTTTTTCCCAGGGGGAAAAAAAAATCACTTGCACAAAAAAAAATAAAAAATTAGACTGTACAAAGTGGGGTGCTTTGCTCTCCACACCCCCCAAACTAAATATACCAACTCTGAGATTGCACTACAGTGGAGGAAAGGGCAAACCCCTGATGATGGCCAAGCGATTTTTTTTCCCTTGGGAAAAAATTTGCTTTTTGGCCGTTTGGGATTTTGTATTTCGCTTAACATGTGTTGATAAAAGGGCGTTTGGTTAACAGCCCATTCAATGCCATAATATAGACCTGGGAGAAGAACATCTTGGATCTTGTCTTTACTAATATGGGGCATCATGCACCATCCATTGTGTATCTTTGTCAGTTGTTAGGACTGGCCATAAAGTTGTCTGCTTTGAAATAAAGCTGAAACCAGAGATCCCTTCCACCCAAGGTGCTTTAGAAACTTCTGGAAGACAAACTACCTAGTCCTAAGTGATAAACTAGCAAGCTTCAAATCCCCACCAAACCAAGCTAACTCCACTGAATAAGCAGAAATGTACACCATCACACTAAACCAGCTTGTAAACAGCTGTATAGATGCAGCTGTACCAAGTAGAAAAAAGTGCAGGTCAAACCCAAAAACAAACCCATATGATGGAAACATAATATTAATAAGCTTTATATTGAAAGGAAGATAATTTTGATCAAAGCTGATTACCGTAATTCCCAGTGTGATAGAGCACTATTTACTGAAATAAACAAACAACTCAGGAGCTTAATAAAATCCACCAAAGCCAAATTTAAGGCTAGAATAACTACCCAAGCCTAAGACAATCACAAGGCCTTTTTTAGTTATGTTTGTAATTTCAAAAGCACAATGTGGCAATGCACTGGGCTGACTGTGAACACTGTTACCTACACTGAGCCTGTAGTTATAGTTATTATCCTCTCCTATCAAGACCAAATCATAAAAGCACTAAGAAAAGCAAAAAATACTGCATCAATAGGTCCTAACATTATCCCTGGATGCATCTTAAACAGCAAGAAGCACAATTTAGCCACCCCCAACAGTAGTGTTTAATTTCAGCCAACATACAGGTTTTGCACCCAGCAAAAGGACAACAGCTACAGTCATTCCCTTGCATAATGGAGGACCTTTCACAGACCAGGCAATTAAAGAACCATAAGTCTGACCAGCCTTATATGAAGAGCCATGGAAAGACTTATTATGGAACTCATTAATCAGGACATAGGGAACTACTTGACCTGTCTCAGTTTGGATTCATCAAGGCAAGTCATGCTTAGTCAATCCAGTGGAGTTTTTTGAAAATCCCACCAAAGCTTTGGACAAAGGCATGGTAAAAAAAAATAATAACTGGGAATAAACCTCTATGCCACCTGTTGACAACAACAAACATAGGATGCAGGAAATTAAAACAGGGGAAGTTACCGCCATAAAAAGACAAGTTACCAGTGAAGTCTCCAAGGATTCTTTGCTGGGACCTATCTTGTTTAGCATCTACTCTTAAGCAAAAGACAATACCAGAGGGCTCTGGCTGAATAAGTAGACCAGTTTATTAAGTCCCCAAATGGCTAGCCATCCTGCAGGAATAAATAAATGATGCCAACATTTTGGAATGAAGCTAACTGCCAAAACATTATCTATGGTATCGTCCCAGTTATCTTCTCTAGGGTAATATGTATATATCAGCCATGGGATGGGTAAGGGCAATCTAACACCAAATTATATAGGTTAATCCAAGCACCAAAAGGGAAATTGGCTAGACTTAAAATGGCCCATATGGGCAAGTAGCCCATACTTGCATATGAACCTATGAACCTATAAGAGACAGTAGTGCATTGTTGGAAAGGCCGTTTTACTTTTCCTTATTAAAAAGGGTGCTCTAAATGTCCTGGAAACTTGAATTTCAATATACTGTCATTTGATGTGCTTTTTTAATTAACATATCAATATCAGTAAACCACTGCAAAGTCCGTTTTCACTATTTGTACAGTGGAGTTATTGGCCTACAGTAGAATTGCTCTGGTTACTTGTTTTAACTGTGTACAGTCTGTTTAGGACATGGTGTACTGTCCTATGGTATGTAGATATGTAGCTGTGCTACCAGAAATTCCTTCTATGTACCTGTTTGTATTCAGTCTACTGATATTCTTACTAACTAAGGCACTTCTACTGCATTGGCAGTTTTGCATCAAGCACTTAATTCAGATTACCTTATTTGTCACATTATATAGCTTTCAACTTCTTTGTTCATGAATTCTGATCTAAATCAAAAAGAATATGGGGACAAAGGCCATGTATCAGGGTCAAGTTGTAAGTATTACTCTAATACATTTGGAAAGTTAATAGAACAATATATTCTGCATTTCCATGCATTTTCTGAAGACTAAGAAGCATTAAACTGTAATTTGTGACATTATTGTTCAGCTATAATCCTCAGAGATTTAGCAGAGAGATGAGGGATAAGGTAAAATATGTATGTAAATATATATATATATATATATATATATATATATATATATATATTATATATATATATATATATATATATATATATATATATATATATATATATATATATATATCAGGAAAGTTGTGCTCAGGGACAGGGAAGAGATCTCATTCTCTCTCTCTCTCTCTCTGACAACATTTAACAGACCATTGTATCATACTCAACAGTGTCAAGTACTCATCTACCAAGCTGTAACTGAAGTATGTATTTGTATGACCTTCGTGACATAGAGATATCAAGTTATGGCTACTTTGATTATTTTTTTCTGAAATCTGCTATTTGATGATTTATTGTGGTACTTCAAATAAACCCTTTATAATAAATGGAATTTTGTGTCTTAATAATGATCCAGGAATGGAAAACCAGTACTTCAGTGAGGAATGATGTTCCAAAGAGAAGCTACAGTTGTGCAAAGGAAACAAAGCCCAGAGAAAAAATGTATTGTGTTGCTCTAGATGTCAAGTTTCTTAATATTGATTCCAGGCATATCTTTACAATGTTTATGAATGCAACATGATATATTTGCTTTGGTTTTATGCACTTGAACTTTTCTAAAGTGATACAAACATCTCATTGTCTTAATCCCAGAGTAATCAATGTCTATTAAGGTTTACTGCACACTCTGCTGATCCAAACATTACTTTAGTTATTTTTTACTGTTTATATTCTCTTTTGAATTGTGAATGATTCAGTTACTATAACATGGTCATTTCTTACTCTGCTTGGTATTCAGTTCTGAATCATAATATTTGTATATATATGGATATATGTATCAGTTTCATAGTTCACAACCTTTGTTGATAACATCTGTACTATGCTAATGAAATAAAAGTAAAGCAAATGTATTGCAGCTAAGATTAAACCATCATTGTAAGAAATTTCCTAATGTGAATAATTTAAATGTATAAATAAATGTGTGAACTAGTATATGGTATGCATATAGGAATGCAAAAAATTGAAATAGCTCAGAAAAAATGTTTATGAGAACCTGCAATGCTCAAATGCTGTCACTAGATGGCAATATGACTCTGTCTTAAAATACATGCTAGCTGTACACTATTAAGAGAAGGGAAAATAATAAAATATAAAGTTTTTCTCTTCCTTCCTGTGCACAGTACATATATATGTGATTTGAGCTAAAACAAAAATATACTGCCAAGTACCAGGATAGCCCATTTAGCAGGAACATGGTATTCTGGTGCAGAAAAAATGTTGATCAAAAGCATTATTTGGTATCTGCAAGGAATTAAATGTCTCCTAGAAATAAAATGGAAAAAAATTATGCATTTTGTGCAACAGATGTAGGAATAAATTGAGAGCATGCATTTTTATTTATGCCCATTAATAGAGCCTAGTTCATTTTAAGATGGAACAATTTTAAGATGGAACACTCAAGGCATAAATCAATTCATGACACAGTAGGAAAATCAGAGGCTGAATCTCATTTCCAATGCAGATAGTACTAATAAAGCTTCAGACATATGCACCGAACTGGCCCTAGTCAATACATCAGATAAAGGCGAAGGACAAGGAGAAAAGGACTTCAAATGTGCCATGTACATTGGCTTAAACATGTTGCTTATATTAAAACTGTCCTACTTCAAATAAACAAAGCATTCAGTGTTTTCCTTACCAAGTGTTATGTAATATCAAGGGTGACATAATGCTTTGCTATACGTATCGGTGACTACCATTAAACTTGCCTTCAGCCTTTACTGGTTTAAAACAGCTGATAAGTAATATGAAAGGCTTCCTTTCTACCACATTTTATTGCAGATAAACAGCTGTGTTAATTATTTTTTATTTCTCTATTTTGCAGTCTGAAAATTTAGACTATTGGCAAGGTATATAACCTACATAATGGTGCCATACTTATTGTTATGGCATGAGATCAGCATTAGCTGTGTAATAAACATGTAAGCCAAACATCAAGCCAACCATCTGAAGCCTATCTTAAAAGAAATAAATAGTACAAAGTCAGATGTCCTGACTAAAGTAACTGATGAAGTTTCAAACATACACCAACAGAAAACTGATGTGTTACAGGAGGCAGAACTGACCACCCAATCAGTTGCTTATAAAGGAAAAAAGACTGGTTTCCTGAAGCATAACTTTTAAGACTCTTGATTGTTCTTTGCAACTGCAGCCAATGAATGTGCTGCATACATACAGTGGATATAAAACGTTTACACACCCCTGTTAAAATGCCAGGTTTTTGTGATATAAAAAATGAGACCACAATAAATAATTTTAAAACATTTCCCACCTTTAATGTTACCTATAACCTGTGCAATTCAACTGAAAAACAAATCTGTTAGGGGAAAAATATAAAAAATAAAAAACTTACAATACACTGGTTGCATAAGTGTGCACACCCTTAAACTAATATTTTGTTGTGTGCACACCCTTAAACTAATACTTTGTTGAAGCACCTTTTAATTTAATTACAGCATTAAGTCCTCTTGAGTACACACCTGCCATCAATTAAAGAGACTTTGATTAACCCCAAATAAAGTTCAGCTGTCCTAGTAGGATTTTCCTGACATTTACTCATTTGCCTGATACAGCAAAAGCCATGGTTTGCAGAGAGCTTACAAAGCATCAAAGGGATCTCATTGTTGAAAGGTATCAGTCAGGAGAAGGGTACACAAAAATTTCCACAGCATTGGCTATACCATGGAACATAGTAAAGACAGTCATCAAAAAATGGATAAAATATGGGACAACAATGACGTTGCAAAGAACTAGATATCCCTCCAAAATTGATGAAAAGACAAGACAAAAACTGGTCAGGGAGGCTACCAAGAGACCTACAGCAACACTGTACGAGCTGGAGGAATTTCTGACAAGTACTGGTTGTGTACTACATATGACAACAATCTCCCGTATTCTCCATATATCTGTACTATGGGGTAGGGTTTACAAGATGGAAGCCTTTTCTTACACAGAAGAACATCCAGGCCTGGCTAAAATTTGCAAAACAATACATCATGTCTTCCAAAAGCATGTGGGAAAATGTGTTATGGTCTGATGAGACCAAGGTTGAACATTTTGGCCACAATTCCAAAAGGTACGTTTGGCGGAAAAACAACACTTTGCATAACCAAAAGAACACCATCCCCACGGTGAAGCATGGTGGTGGCAGTATCATACTTTGGGGTTGCTTTTGTTCAGCTGGAACTTGGGCTTTAGTCAAGGTGGAGGGAATTATGAACAGTTCCAAATACCTGTCACTTCTGGCCCAAAACCTTCATGTGTCTGCCAGAAAGCTGAAGATGAAGAGGAATTTCACCTTTCAACACAACAATGACCCCAAGCATATATCCAAATCAACAAAAAAAAATGGCTTCACCAGAAGAAAATAAAAGTTTTGGAATGGCCCAGCCAGAGCTCAAACCTAAATCCAATAGAAAATCTGTTGAGTGACCTGAAGAGGGTTGTGCACAAGAGATGCCCTTGCAATCTGACAGATTTGGAGTGCTTTTGTATGGAAGAGTAGGCAAATATTGCCAAGTCAAGATGCACCATGCTCTGATAGACTTCTACCCATGAAGACTGAATGCTGTAATTAAAATCAAATGGTGCTTCAACAAAGTATTAGTTTAAGGGTGTGCACACACAACACAGTAATAGTTTAAGGGTGTGCACACTTATGCAACCACCATAGTGTACGTTTTTTATTTTTTTATATTTTTTCCCCTAACAGATTTGTTTGTTTTTCAATTTAATTGTACAGGTTATAGGTCACATTAAAGGTGGGAAAAGTTTTGAAATGATTTATTGTGGTCTCATTGTTTTATATCACAAAAACCTGGCATTTTAATAGGGGTGTGTAAACATTTTATATCCACTGTACTTGCCCATCATGTTTATTTATTAATATATGTATTTATTGTCTCAACTCCAAAGTATATTTTACTTTTACATGGTTGAGTCTATACCTAGACACAGTATAACATTACTGAATTTTATGAACTGGACTTCTTATATACGTTACAATAACAATGTTTAGTTTTCTTCAAGAAGCCATAATACAGAAGATAAGCAAATATCATTATTGATTACTGTCACAAGTGTGATTACTTTTACAACCGCTGTAGAACAGGTGAAAGCTAATGTGTCAGGCATATTGTAGCATGTACAACTAATGATGCCTGCAGAAACTAATGTTACAAGATCTGATGAAACTGCTTGTGTGTGCATCTCTCAGCTTTTATCTGCTGTTCTCCAACTCCTGAATAACACGCTCACTTTTGTTAAATGTGGTCTTAGAACTGTATTTGACTATCATTCCATAGGTTCACGTGTTACAGTTGCACTATTATCATCTGGAATTTTCCCCTTGGCCTGTTTGATATTGGGAATTGTGTTTTCTTATTCTTTTTGAACTTTTTTTTGTTTGTTTGTTTCTTTGTTTGTGCAAATGTTTACTTACCAGGATAGTGAACTGACCAACAAGGGACCCATGTCATCCACATTCTTGGAGAACAATCCGGATATGTGACTTGCTCAAAGTTACACAGATGTCAAATGGAGACTGGGGGGAATCAAACTTTGTGACTACAGGATGAAACTTATCAGCTTATGACTTTAATTCTCAGTGTTAACTCTGCCTTTTTACCTTGTTTTTGTATAATTTATAGTTTTTGACAACCCATAATTTCTACTTCTTGTAACACATGCCCAGTTTATTAAGCCCCTTCATTCAGTTCTCTGGATCTCCTTGTTCCTTAATGGTGTATCCTTGTGTAACTTCATATGGTGCCTACCTTAACACCCTCACCTAGTTTTTGATGTAAACTTCAAATATACATATGAAAAAGTAAATGTGAGGAAACATACTGTACACGAGTACAAAATCACTATATTTTACATACGGTATATAAAATTATATTTGCAGAATTCTCTCAGACCTGTTTATCACTGTTACTGTGAAATTATTTATTTTTCATAATTGTCACTAGAACGTTTCTATCAATATTATTTCAGCATGATCACCCTTCTGCTGAATGTTACATTTCTTGCATTACTGCTTTACATTGCTTTTCTTGGATCTGGTCTCCACACTTTGCTTTCACATTTTATCTATATTCCATGACAGTAATCCATTTCATTAAATTTGTATCACAGGTCACCATCTTTGCTGGGTGATGTCTTAACAAAGGTATGTAACTTTACAGCCTGCGGGCACTATCATCATGTAAACTGAACATAATGGGTCCACCAGCTCAGTACCAGTCTGAATTGGCCCTCAGCTCAGTACCATTCTGTGTGGGCCCCCAACTCATTACCATTCTGAATGAGCCCTGCCAACTCAGTACCATTCTGAGTGCCCCCCCAGCCCATTCTGAATGGTCCTCAGCTCAGTACCATTCTGAATGGGCCCCCCCAGCCCATTCTAAATGGCCCTCAGTTCAGTATCATTCTCCTAGCCATCCATATCAACTACTGAGTACTGACAGATATAGTGCCTACCTTATCACCATCACATCTATCTCCCCTAGTCAGGTTGTTACCATGGTTTCTGTAGTTTTGAAAATCAAAAACCTTATTATAGCTACCTTAAGTCCTTCAGTTGCATGATTCTTATTTTATTTGTGTAACTTCAAATCCTTTCCCTAGGTAAATATGCCCTGGCACAAAATGTCAAGACATATGATAGTTGACACTGATGTTCTGGCATCTGTTAAGCTCCAGAAAAGTTACAGACCATTTACTTTTTAGCATTGCTAATTATTCTGCCAGCTTGTTAGACAGTAGCTACATTTTAACAACAACAATTTATATTTTTCTTAAATTTCCCTCTTCATAATTGACTTGTTTAATATCTGTTACATACCCTAAAAGAATTGCAACAAAAGGCAAGATATGATGTTAACCTGTAGTCTGGATTACAGGGGTATTAAGAGTGTCAACAATTCTAAATGAGTGACCACTTAAGACAATAACACCCTCAAGACATCTTTGGTGACCATCTCTTGTTGGTTAGTAAGAAAGCTAGGGACAACTGTGATTAAACTGAACATCCAGGAGTTTAATTGTAACTATTCAAGATTCAGCACATACTACTGTGACTCCTGTGCTCTGTGTCTATCTGTAAGTGGGTATGTAATTTCACCTGCCTCAGTAATAGCAAGGCTTAAGAGGTTAAGGAAAGAGTGACTACTAAACTTGTTTAACAGTATGCTTTGCATGACTTGTTGGCACATTAGTGTTTGGAAAATTTACAGTTAGTTTTTCTCTAGGATGTATGAGCTTCAGCAAACTATCAATAGAAACCTGTCCGATAATACTTTGCTCAAGTACACCTTTGCATGCCCTTCCTCAATCTGATTCACCTTCAGTTTTCTACAGCTATATGTTGTCCTCATGACTTTAATGTCTATCTGGAGAAGCAAGTGTTAACCTGATAAATCCAACTTAATACATGAACATTCTGTGGAATGAAGGAAAGCACATCTATACATAGCATCCTGAACCTGGGAAAGCTAAACCATCATATGTACTGCAACAGTAATTAAAACCTTTCAAATTTTTACTGAGGGCCTTTAAGTAAGCAGTAATGGCTGATGAGATAGGCAACACATGGCAAAGATGTACCACCCAAGGTGTGGTTAGGCCTCACTCCACAAGTGGATGGCCCCCTCACTCTTGGAAGGTCTGCTGTTCTCTGTAATGTCCAGTCTGGAAGGTGTTATTTCTTTTAGAAAATGTGACATCTTTTGAGTTGTTTTGCATTAACCTGCTAATTACTATTTATCTATGCATTTACCTATCATCTATCTATATGTTATATACATATATATAACTGTAGTTTGTAATATTTAATGTTAAAAAGAGCAAATGTTTTTTTTCATTCCTTTCACCAGCTGACAGCTGCTGTGTGTGTGAGATCATGGTACAGCAAGGGATGGTAATTTACTCATGACCTGCTGTTGTGGGATCTTGGGGTTGATATACATAATTAGCAGAGAGAGTGGGTATAAATGGGTCAATGGGCCTTTCCCCTCCTGCATTAAACATTGTTTTTCTTTCATGGTTTTGTGACTCATTTTTTTTAGATTGATGTTTTTTTTTGTTTGCTCATATGAACATTCAGTTTTAGAAATCATATTTAGGCCTGTGTCAGTGGTGCAGCAGGTCACACACTCACATTTAATTCAGAAAGATATGAGTTCTGTTCCCACGCCAGGTAGATAGACTGCTGACAGTGGAGTGCAGCATAAGATAGATGCTACACTTCTGAGTGTCTCATCCTTCAGATGAGATGTTAAAACAAGGTACCATATGTGTGATTTGGTGGCAGGCCAGGTGGAAGTAAAAGATCCCACTGCACCTATCAAAAGGAGTAGGAGAAATGTCCTCAATGCCCTGGCCAAATTTTCCCCAAAAGTATGAATACCACCTCAAGTCTCTCCTGAAAAGAGGCCACTAGCTTAATGGGACTAAACCAATCAACAAGGGATATGTAAAAAAAAAAAAATATATATATATATATATATATATATATATATATATTTTTTTTTTATGTAAAATAGTTCCTCCATCAGATGTCTGAATGTTGATGTAGGATATCTAAATGCTGTTGGGCAAATGTTTTTTTTAATATTTTAAGTGTTTGTGTATGTATGCATGTATGTATGTATGTATGTGTGTGTCTGCTATGTGAGTTTATTTATAGATGTATCGGCATATTTTGAAAAACGAATTTACCATCACTCCCATAATGTCAGCATCAAAATGACCAAAGCCCAAAATGGTCAAAATGAAAGTAAAATTAAAAAGAAGTCAAACCTGAAAAAAAAATGTTTTGGGCTGGGGGTGGCAAGCAATCCTGCAACCTCTCACTGTGAGACAATCTTGCACTAACACCAGTCCAAGAATGTCAGTTTTAAGACAAACTGTGACTTGAGCAAATTGGCCAGCCATTTCACAGTTTGACAACAGTAAGTATAGATAAAAGCAGCAGGAACCATGTACTAGGTATTATATATGCATCTACTCAAGTATATAAAATACATATGAGTCAATTATTACAGATCAGATAAAGAAAGTACAGCTTGCCAAAGCATAAAAATTCAAAGCACACTGACTGAAACTCAAAACAATGAAAATGCAGTTTCACTTATCACAAAAATCAAGTGTTTTTGCTGGGGGTGTGGAGGGACAAGTGTTCTTGCACTGCCCTTCCGTGCCTCTTCAGCCTTACATGCCCCAACTCTTAGATTGCATAGTAGTGAGAAAAGAATAAATCCACAATCCCTCTTGTGCGAATCTCTAACAAAACATTACCAGGATTGTGCAAGCATTTACACACACACACACACACACACACACACACACACATATATATATATATATATATATATATATATATATATATATATATATATGTGTGTGTGTGTGTGTGTGTGTGTGTAAACACTATAGTAGTTGAGAAGAGTTTCACTTTGAGTTCTTGTTTTTCTGTGAGTGTTGCTTGGTGTTAATTAAATGTCAAGGAAGGCCAGAGTTCTGTAGAGAGATGAAGGCTGTCTTATGTATTCATCTTTTTTGGAGATGTTTTTCACATCTGGCCATTGGCTTCCATCCACATCTCCCTCATCAATGGACACTTTTGGATACCTGTTGCTCTGATCCATACTTGGGGGCAGGTGAGAAGACTGAGACTTCCTACTGCAGATCATATTGCTTGCAGGGAGGGAGGGAGTTACTTTATTCAATAACTCCCATCTTCCCTGCACAAAACTGTACTGTCCAATGGGCAGAGGTATAATGGGGGCATCATCTTGTCCCACCACTGTGACAACTCACCCAATATTCTCATCTATTTCTGCATTTGAAATACTCCTTACTTATACCTAGCCACCACCACAGGTCTGATGCAATATACATGCAGAGTCATGCCCTCTCCCCAGGATAGGGTTGCTCATCCTTTCCCACATCTCAGATATCAGGATGATGGCACCTGGCACATAGAAAGGGCTTTATCCTGTGTGCCACAGAATGGCTATATAGCTTAGCACTGAAGTAGATTTACTTCTCTAGCACAAGCTTTTTTTTCCTGAATGCATTCAGGACATGGAGTGGTTTGGCAATATGGAAGACATGGTGGCATGGTGGACAGTTTTCCTGTGATGGTTCATGCAGTATGTACCATAAGCAGGCATTCTTATTATTTACTGGGCTCCTCATGTAAATTAGCACATTATTTCAGAATATTAAGTGACCAGTGGGGTTTTATTATTTCCTAAGCCAATTTTTAAGAGACTATAAAGATATGCACATTCCTAGTTATGGTGGATGTACCTGTATATGTGGGTGGTGTAGTTCCACATAATCCAGAACAACAGCCACCATTTTCACTCATGCATATGATATCATCTCTTTTTGTGATACTCTCTACTAAGTGCCACAACCTTTTGCCTGTCTGTCTGTCTGGATAAGTATGATTGTGAGTTATGGATGGGTCACCAAACCACGCCAGCCACCTAACCTGTTAGTTGTTTTGCACACTTTCCATTTTTCTCATTTTCTGTGCTGCCCATAATTAGGGTTTGCAAATGCCTGCCTGGTTTAAATGTATTCCTCAGTACTAGGTCATATGTTTTAGTACTTGGACCCATTTTATTGCCATATATTTTAGTTATAAGGTTCTCATTGCTGCCTGGATACAAGTTTAAGTTTCTTATTGGGTAAGTCACCCTTCAGCTGAAGCTCACATTAGCTGCTACCTCCTTAATGGTTGCTCATCTTCCACCATATTGCTTAAATGGTTACCTAGTCAAGTTTTCTGTTGGAGAGGTTGTAGCAACTGCTTACCTTTCATTGGTTAATTCTTACTAAATGGTCTTCCATATATAAAATCAGTGGGTGCAGTCCCTTTGTATTTGTTGATTTATTTTTAATATTTTAAATTACTACTTTAGTAATACAAAAACAGACCATGAGGCATGCTGCTTAGAAAAGGCTTGAAGTCTGCATTGGAAGATGAATGTATTCACCACTGGTCTGAATAATTTTCATAAAGACAGCAGTTACATTCCAGGACTCATTTGTGGCCTCTTTTTATTTTCAATCCTTTCCCTCCACAATCACATAACCAACAAAAACAGCGTAATGATATGATTGCCTGATGTACTGAGGTTTGTGTGGAGCAACCAGCTAAAAACTCTAAAATTTAAACTAAATATGGCCTACTATTTTTCTTATTTTATTAATACATTCTGCAACCAGAATGCATGTTCTACAACAGGTCTTTTCTGGCCCTTTTGTTAAACTTTAAAAATTATTAGACATGCCCCGGGATTCATGAAGCTTGCACTAGGCACAGGCATAGCATAGGTGGAATAACGCCAAATATGGCCGTCGAGCGATTCAGGTACGATCCAATTCCACGTGCACTACCGGCGTACGCCAGAACTGCGTAGCCCACAGCGTAGGTATGCTAATCACCCCATGTGCAGTGTCGCACCATGCAAATGAAGGCAGATAGCAATTCATGAAGTGGTGCAGGCCACGGAAATGTAAACCAAAAAACACAGTTTACATTTTCCCAAACAGAACATCGGAGCTATGGAAGCAGACCAGACTCATGTATTACAAAGTTAACATATGCCAATGGCTAAATACACAGCCAATGGCATAAGAAAGGATGCACAACACCTAAAAAACAACATTTAATGTCATGTCCACAGTAACGCACAGTACAACCGCAGAGCATGTGTGCGCAAACAGGAACATAAAGAAATTATATAAAAATGTCATAAAATCGCAATGTAATACAAATCAAGTTTACACCATAATACGCAATGGTAGGCATGGAACACTACAACCAAGGTGCAAGGGTTGCTAAGGGCCTGCGACAGTGTTCGGCGTGGTAACTATGAATTAGTAGTCAATGCCATACAAATGAGGCAGGTAATACTGAATCGCAAATGTCCTGCCGGATGAAGGTTGTACCATACGGCGTAGCGCTATAACACTGAGGAGTGGCTCAGAGGAGATACATGACATCAGCAGAGGGGTGTGCCACCATAGCAGTAAGCACATTGGAGTAATGCAAATCTGGCCTGGCCATTGCTAAGCAAAGCTGCAGGATAGGGATAGGGAGGAAGGTATAGAATCGTTTAGCTGAGAGCACACATGGTGGCCGAAAGCGCATGTGTAAGGGGATGAAAACGTGCCCGAAACCCGGTAAGTGGATGCATGCGCCGCAAACAATAGTACAAACAGGAAGGTCAGGGGAAGAAAAGGAGGAAATGCCAAAGTAGGGTAATTGGAGTACAACTGAGCAATTAACACCAATCACCTCATGCCGGCCAATCGACGGCAGCTGACAAGTCTGCTCGCAGAAACCTGCAAAACAGGATAGGGGAGGCATTGGAATGCAAAGAAAGGAGGGGAAGCATTGGATTGCAAAATAGGAGATCTGTCATAGCAGAGCAAAGCAAACCAACAGTAGACCAGCAATAGCACACATTACACAAGATAAGCCTGGTCTAGGAAAGTACAAATGAAAGCAGGCTGCTGGATGCATGCCAGAAAATGGTAGCTGGAATGTGCAGAAATATAAAGGGAAGGTCAAGAGGTAATCCACGGCAGCCAAATGTAATTCAACACCAAAGGCACCACAATAGTACTTCCGGTAGGAAAACACATAAGATAACCTGTAGCTACGATCGTACATACACACCCTAGGACATCATCGGTGTTCACAGCACAATAGTATAAAGTGTGAAAGCACCCTACACACACCTGTGTATTCCCAAACACTGCACCATAGGTTTAAACACATGGGGAACTTTTAAAATGTACATGTTGGGAGCTGCCATAGCTGTGATTCATCAGCATGTGTTGGAGACTGATGGTGTTGTGGAGGATGATGCCGACAACCACAGCAGGCCCCGGAGGAGGAGAAGAGTGTTCAGACCAAGGGTAACCTACCAGGGGCTACATGATCTGGAGATAGTATAATGTTACAGGGTGGACAGGGACATCTTACAGCAAATAGTGGAGCTGTGCCGGCCACGCCTGAGAACCAGAAACAACAGAGGGGAACCCATCCCAGTGGACACAAAGGTATGTGTAAGCATACGAATACTAGCCACAGGTACCTTTCAAAGGCAAACTGGAGATATAATGGGGATCTCACAAGCATCAGCATCCAGGGTACTACACCAGTTCCTGGATGCCATGTTACCACATGCCATTGAGCATATATACTTCCCCCAAACTCAGGAGGAGTTGGCCAGCAATATGCGTCACTTCCACCATGTGGCACACTACCCGGAGGTACTGGGTGCGATAGACTGCACGCACATACAAATCAAGTCACCACCCGGTGAGCATGGTAGGCACTACATAAACTGCAAGGGATTCCACTCCATCAACTGCCAGGTCATGTGCAATGCCCAGGGCATTATCATGGATGTGTGTGCTGGCAGCCCTGGAAGCTACCATGACTCCCATATCTGGCATGCCTCACAGCTGTATCAGGTATTTGTCAGGGGGGACATCCCACATGGCCCCCTTGTGGGGGATGCGGGCTATGCACTGGAGCCGTGGATGATGACTCCCATCAGAAATGCACACACACCCATGCAAGAACGCCATAATGAGGCACACGCACAAACCAGAATCATCATAGAGCGTGTGTTCGGGATGCTGAAATCACGGTTCCGGTGCTTGAACACATCTGGTGGAGCCTTGCAGTACTCTCCAGGCACGTGTGCCCACATCATCATAGTATGTGCCATGCTACATAATATGATCCTGCGGAAACAGCTGCAGCAAGGACAAAATGGTGAAGGCCCTCATAGCCCACCGCAATTGCCAAGGCCATCACAGGCACAGAGGGATTCAGACCACGAACACACTGTGCCAGCCCCAGTAGGCAGATGGAGGCGTGCCCAATATGCCTATGCCTTGGCAAAGAGGGAATGTATAGCACATGCTCTGCCAGTGTAGGCCCCTACAGACTGACACACCTCTCCACCTGCACACACAGTAAAATGGATGGCACACAAACACAACTACCTGTACATTGTAATGTATAGGTGGCTCACTGTGTGAATCCTATATAGGCAGCCCTCAAACATTGTACATACGACAGCTAATGGAACACGGAATGTCAACACCTGAACAGTACATGCGCCTATCAGCATATGGTGGTGCTGTGTGTATAGGTTCCCAGGTACATTAGTAGGTACACGGCCGATTGTCAGAGGCTATACACCAAACTGGGCAAACAGTGTCCGCTGTCGCCACAACATCGAGTAACCAACTGTCGCTTAGTGGAGCAGAGGCAATTGTGGGAGCACATGTGTGTAGGCACTGTTCTGCACATAGTCATCACGGAGTCCCTGCTGCATTAATGAGGGGCTCCACACAATAAAATCATGGATGCTGTATCAAGGCATGGGTTGTACCCATGACAGGTATTTGTCACCTCAGCATGCCCCACCTATGGTCGTTTGAAGGTGTAGCACAGTATCGTGTGTGGCTCACTGTGATATACATACCCAATGCCGGAGCACATCCAGTAAACATCACATGGACACACCATTAACTGGACTCATCAATATGTAAACTAACTGAGTTACCCATGTGAGTGCAGTATGGAGTAACAGCCATAGTATACTCCACGTACAAAACGACATAACACGTGTACATATCCCAGATATCCATGTGTTAAATGCAGTGACCATCGTGCATGTTCCCGGTCCCATGCCCTGCAAGGGATGTAACGTAATCCCGAAGGCACGAGTAATGCATGTCGGATGCAGGTCATCAGATCAAGTTTAGCACACGTTAGCGGGAATATACGTTGCCCATTGCTGGTAAGCGATGTTTAAATATGACTATACGGATATGCGTGAAACAGGGATAAGCTTCTCCGAATATCACGCAGATCACAGTCAATGATGTCCAGAACAGGTGAAACCAGCATTATCCACCCCTGTACTAATAGCACCTGCTCTGAAGGGTAAAACGACCACTGCCAGGAGTAGAACACGCAATCATGTATAGAATAACCTAACACTATTGCTAGCCAAGATGTACCTATGGTAGGGTTGCCATCTCTGCAAATGACCAATGTGGGACATATGTCAGATGTCTGCAGGCCGACACATACACCCGGCCAGTACAACAATCAGAACTTCACTGTTTTGCCTAGATAAATGCTTATTCTTGTAATGTTTACTTACTTATTCTGTGTCTATAACATATAGGTGGTTCAGATACAGAATAACTGTTTTATGCAACTATTACATAAACTATAGGAAATAAGTATGTCCTGCAATCTCAGCACATTTGCCATGTTTACAAATATTTTGCAGGACACAACTGCCCAAAGAGGGACTGTCCCTCGCAAAGTGGGACAGCTGGTAACCCTAACCTATGGCAGATGTGTAATGTGACAGGTACAGACACAAACGTGCGAAGTCCAGGAAACAGTATACACTGACAAGTACACAATGAAAGGTGTAGCTTGCCTGTCACTTTCCCTGTCAGATATGTGTATATATATATATATATATATATATATATATATATATATATATATATATATATATGGGTCTACTTCTAAACACCGACACGCCGATTCCCCGACACAAAACTCACCGACGCCAAATAACCAACAACACACAAACCCGACACAAACCTGACAACGCAAAACACCGAACACCAAATCACCGACACACGGAACGTAAACAACACGCGACACTACATACCATACACACTAGCCCTGACCCAAACCCTAACCCTAAGGTCCGACACTATCACACACTTCACCTACCTGCACTCTAACCCTAACTCACTTACACACCCCTAGCCCAAGCTCCGACACTAACGCACATCACCTACCTGCACCCTAACCCTAACTCACTTACACACCCCTAGCCCAAGCTCCGACACTAACGTACACATCACCTACCTGCACCCTAACCCTAACTCACTTACACACCCCTACCCAAGCTCCGACACTAACGTACACATCACCTACCTGCACCCTAACCCTAACTCACTTACCTAACCACTCCTACCTCCGTCACTATCGCACACTTACCGGGTCGCGATCGCAGATTACTCTTGTCGGTCTTTCCACTGTCGGCGAATCACCCTGTCGGTATATGTACCTATCGGTCATCTGGCGTCGGTGATTTCCGCGTCGGGGAATCGGCGTTTCGGTCTTCTGAATGGGACCCATATATATATATATATATATATATATATATATATATATATATATATATCTATATACATATATATATGTATGTATATGTATACATATATACATATACATAATACAGATAGAAAGGGTGATAGAGTGATATATGTTGATATATACGGATTCAACAATATCTGCAAATATATATAGATAGGTCAACGACATTCATGACACCTTGGAGGTACAAATAAATAGGATACCGCCAACTATGGAATGTGTAACATACCGACACGTGTAACCACGAGGCTGAAAGACCAAAAGAACACAGTACTGGAACAATATAACCGTGAGTAATAGTATGACGATATGAAGGGACATGTAGTTACCGCTGCCGGTGTTGCGGTCCACATAGGTACTGTGTTCAAATGTGTTTGAGAGTGCCGTAGTCTGTGTATGTGTGTGTTGAGGGTGCCGTGTGCGTCTCCGTGTGACTGTATTGTCCGTGTGTGTGTCCGCATCGTGTCTGTTAGTGCCAACTCGGAGGTAGATCATTATGGTAGGTGTGGGTATAGCTAGCCATAGGCATACGGTTACCACCTATCCCACATTAGGAGGGACAGCCCCTCCCTGGCCAGGTGTGTCCTGACATAAAACATAACAAAGGGCAAATGTCCGATATTGTAGGACATTAATATGTCCCATATATTATGTAATAGTTGCATTAAATAGTTATGCCTGTATGTAAGAAAAGTAAATGTTACATGCAATATGATAAGTAGCCAAAGTCCCACAACAATAGGTATGTATTGAGGATAAAAGTATGTGCTATCCTGTGTACTGACCATGGCTATGTGTCGGCCTGTAAACACTGCTGTGTGTCCCGCAAGTGTCCAACAATGGCCATATGAAAAGGTGGCAACCCATGGCAAAGAGGTTCTGTTACCATCACAACTGCAATGACTGCACATATCTGGGACAGAAATACATGGGATATCTGTCATTTAGACATATCCCTTTACATATCGCTGCAATTCTGGAGGTTTGGAAGTATCAACCTCACCTGCATACTATATAGAAACCAATTAACAACGGCCCAATGTAAAATCCCGTAACATAAGTCTACCAACTGATAGCTCTTTAATTAGGGACAGAGCCCACACACATATATATGGAATATGTAGAAATGCAAGCCCCACAAACCTGTATATGCTACGTACACCCACCGACATCCCCCACACTAGAAATTATAGCAATACAGACCGTAATAACAGCACAAACATCCAGTCAGTCAATTACATCTGCAGAACCGTCAACATACCTTGTGAGAGACACAATTAAAGGCTCCATGCATAATTGTAGCCATTGTATAATGTGACAAATGGTGATGTTACAGGTTTTGTTTGCAATAGTCCGTTATAAGATGGTTGGGATGACAGGTACACCCACATGTTGAACCACATACTCTAGCTGTCACACACAATCCACGGGGGACATGAATCTAAAGTATACTTGTTTCTACACATAGCAGTTGCAATTACACACAACAAAACACAATACAGGCCGTCTCCCCGAAGGTAGGGCAAATGGGCAATGCCCAAGTGGAGAATTCAATTATACCCCACTGTTGCCGCGTAATTGGCGAATGAAGTAGCTGCACAGCTGATGTGCAAGTAATTAGTCACTCAGGAACACCAACTGGCGGCAGGAAACCACATGTTACAGGTATCGACATATATCAGGATGACTTGCCAGACATTCAAACCATATGTTCATACCATATACCTGTTTAAGCAGTGTAAGAGAGATAAGCAGTGTGAGAGAGATAGAGACGAAAGTCCGGAATGATAACAAGATATGTAGAACACTTGGTATGTAGGTTTATGTATAGCATGTTTTGTATTAATTATTTACTGTATGTATAGCCTGGTTTGCATTAATTAAAAGTGTCCACAATGCATAAAGTGGGAAAAGGTATTTATGTAGTGATGTCTTGCTGAGCATACTTACACTTGTAGAAACTGTGTGTCCAGCAATGGGCCACAAGGTACACATCACAGACACCACAATGGGTGCTACATGAGTGGTTTAAACAGAACAATTCCATACAATCTGCCGTCAGTGGTAGGGTATGTACAACAAGTATGTGCCATAGCAGGGGATAGTATATGTTGATATACTGTCACAGTAGGCATGTGTATGGACATATAACGACAATGACATGTGTAAGGTGGTCCCGCTGTGCAAGTATGCTTTGCATTACGGGATACTATGTAAAATATGTGTAATGTATAGTATTGAAGGTAGATATGTCAGATATTCTACACAGCATAACAGGCATATCATGCATACCAAAGGTATCGTCTATTGGCATGTACAATAACAGCATACATATGGCTTGTAGGCATGGGACATTGTAATAGCATGATAGCTAATCTAAATGGAAGGGCTACCAAGTAACCATGCACAAAGGACATGTAATAGCGTTACAGGTTCATAGTGGGGTACTATGCAGTTTGGCACGTGTATGTGTAAGCACAACTACAGTGTTCACACCAGTGGCACCTCTCTAGGGTAGTGTCCTGTGCACAGTAGAGCCATGTGTTACCTGCACCTCTGCACAGTACAGCCACTGCAGTGATACCTGGCGTACATGTGTCCCCCAACCACCAAGGGAGGTATCACATGAACAGTGCTACTGAGTGTCCCTGCATGATGTACATAGGACTCATGTTCCAAAGCATGGTGAGTGTCTGGTTTGGGAATGTAACCCTCAAGCACATCCCACTCATCGTTGCATGTGTGCACATATCCATGGGCATGTTGCTCACAGTGGCTTTTGCTTATGTCGCGTATGTGAAGTATATCCATTAATACTGTTGTGGACATGGGCCCTGTCTGTTCAGCAGAGGTCACCCCTGAGTATGTAGTATACAAATGTGTACAGACGTGGTGTCCGTAGTTCAGCCGCATACTACAACTGTCAGAGCTCAATAAACATTAAGGCGTGTTAATGTTGTGGTATGTAAAGTTGTGTAAGGTGCACCCTAAATGGGGTGGTGTACCCTTGAATGTGTGTAGAAGTCTTGGGTACAGAGGTACAATGGGTGCCTATGTACCAGCTACACACCCAGTACAGATAAGTGTGGCCACGTAGAAGGATATCCACACCACAGTGGCAATATGGTAACCACAGGAGTGGGTGCGAGATACATGTATACTACGAACATGTACAATGTGACATGTATGTAGGGAACTACCACCTATGTGATAGTCAGTGGGTGAATGGTGTAATGCAAAGGTGATGTTCATGCAGCTTGACGTCATGATATTCATATCAGGTATCTGTCACAGTGACACCCATATGGATAGAGTTAGTATCAGCTAGTGGATCAATCATGGTGCTTTGTATGCAGGGGTTTGTAAAGCTAGGCAGGGGAAAGTCCCTCTGTGCTAGCCTGTACCTCAGGGAAGCATATACTGAACATGAGGGGCCCTATGACTGAGGACTGTGGTATGCCAAGTGTAACTGAAGTGCAGTAGGTATTATGGTATGCTACCCTCATTGTGTGTGTCCTTGTCCATGAGCCACGTTGCATGACATCCTGAGACATAGGGTACAATGTGCAGGTGGATGTATATGTTGTCAATACCAGAATGGAGAACGGTGCTGTAAGGCAATGAGAGGACAATGTAGGATGTGTGGACCCCTGTACCATCATCAACTACCCTGGTAACTATGAAAGGAGTCCACCAGGTGTAGGGGACATGCTCTGGCCCTAACAAGTCCAACCTGGGTGGCAGCACAGGACCGGAGCCCAACAATGTCTCTGTGAATGACGTCCATGATGATGTGCCCCATAGCCATGCAGAACAGTCCAGTCAGGTGTGTAGGGCTATAGTCCCACATGTGCATTGTGGCGCCACCTGTGTGGAGTAATTATAACTGTTGCTGTGTGCCATTCAGGGGCCACAATGTCTGATACAAGGCTATTACTGAATATGGTGGCCTAGTGGGGAGACATGTCGTTCAGAGGTTTGTGGACATCACAGCCTGGGACTTTGGATGGTGACATGGGGCCAGTGTCCCAGGACATATAGAGTGCAGGTTAGTACTGTATTGGTGTGACCGCAGGGACACCGCAATGTTCCTGCATGGATTGTGGCCCTGTAGTGAGTGTGAGGGTGTAATGTTAGCATTGAGTCCATCCGCCAGCATGTTGCCTACATCACCTGGGTCTGTAATGTTCCTGAGTGACTGTTGTATGTGAGAGCAGATGTGGGCATTGCCATTGACTACTGACATACCACCATAATGCCTTGTGGTACACCCCGGAATGTGTTGCAGTAATATTTACGTAGCTAGTCATGGAGTATGTGATGAGGGATCCCATGGCCCTACCGAGGCTGACTAGTGAGCTACCCCACCATGGGATTGTACACCACTGTGCAACAGCCTCCACCTGTTGTTGTACATTATGTCCATGGAACATGACCACCAGAGTGGCGTCTGTTATCTGGTGTGTACCATCATGGCTCTGTGTGGATCAGCATGATCCATGCAGTCGTGTATGTGCTAATGAAGTGCACTGGGGTATGTTTCAGTGTTTGTATGTGCATTGTCCATCTGCACGGGTGTCATGACGTCAACAACTGCTATCATAAGATGTCTGTAGTAGGTGTTGTAGTGCTCATGTACTGTGTATGCCGTGAAGGGTGTGGTGCCAGGATGTGGCTAACAAGGGTGATTAGCATATGTTCATAATCCACCAGTGAGGGGATAACCCCAGGTGTGGAACACCAGTCACATGTTGGTAGTGTTCATGTCAAGGATAATGTTGGTCTTGGAGGTGGTGTGTATGGGTTGATCCAGCCGAGTGGAGGTTATGACTCATGGATGTGTTGGTACATGAGTGGCTATCCCAGTTAAGTGTGGGGTAGTGTCAGTCACACATCAGTAGTAGCTGTCTGAGCCCTACTGTCCAGTACACCAACAAATGAGTTCTGGTAACCGTGGGGTGTGTTGTTGAATCGGTAGCTGGTTACAATGTGTATAACAGTTCCGGACACAGTTAGTTGCATATGGAGCACCTCTGATGCATTGTGCTAGTAACTAGCCAGGATGTGTGTACAACATAGTGGGTGTGCCGGTAAAGGTATGTGCCTGAAAGGTATGGTCTGTCTATGACCTGTCATTGCAGGTGTGCTCTGCAGAGCCTAGAGGCAGGTTCCAGTCACTGCAGAGATATTGGAGTGGTGCATTATAAGGTGTGCCTTGCCTGCGTGCATCACACAGGAAGATGCAAGCATTGTGTCACATGACCCCATGTCTTGCTTGCCAGTTCACGTTCCATCAGTGACTGTTATTGGAAACTGTGCAAGACAGGCAGTATAGAAGCAGCAAGAGCCTCACATGTGATCTGTACTCCTAGGGCTGACAGGTGCAAGTCATCTGTGCCAAAGCATTGTGTTTGACCAGGTCAGTCAAAGCGAACAGATACCAGATGCCTGTGGAATGACAGCAGAAGCATACGCAACTGTTGAAGTGACACAGTCAGTCATTATACAGTGGTATCGGGTCCGGATGAATGCATAATGCTCCCCAGGGCTTGGCCCACACCTTCAGGGCTACAAGACTGGTGAGCTATTGCATGTCCCTGCACACGTAGTCTGTGAAGTGGCATCTCAGGGCAGTCACACTAACATGGAGAATGACAGTCACATCGTACCTGGTGAGGTGTGGCATGGGTGCATAGGTTATGTTGCAGAACCAGTTACCTGACAGCAAGATGTAAGCGACTATCGCCTTGTGTAGCCTGCTGTGTGGAACTGCAGTGTGACTGCCTACAGAGTCACCTATGACTGGTGTGTTGTGTATGTTATAACACTCTATTGGCTGTATGTGATGGGCACATGAGTCTGTGGGCTATAAGTTGGTGATGTTGTGTTCCATGATGGGGGCTGCCTCTGGTGCCTACACAGAGTATGGAGAGGTACTGCACGAGTTGTCCCCATATGTGTGGCCTGTGGTGGAGATCATGTGAGACTATGTGATGTGTGGGGTGTGTTGCGAATGTTACACATTCCAGCATGACTGTCAGCTGCAGTCAGGGTTGGTGACAGCATGACCCCCAGCAGGGCTGCGTACGTGCATCCCCCACAGGCTGTAGTGTCGTATGTTGGGAGGCGAGCATTTAATGTGAACATGAGACAATTGCTCTATTGCCACATGTACGACATATCCATCATATAGACAGGCAATAGCACTGGTACGTGACAGTTAGACATGCCTGTATATACAACCATGTCTCACAGGATATGTGAGTTACGTGTGTACAACAGCTGTTGTACCATAAGCAAGCTAGAAATTTTAGGACAGCCGGTGTACCTGTGGGAAATGGTGTGGAATGGGTGCTATAGAAATCAGTAGCTCATGACATGCTCACAAGTTCTGAACAAGTGCCTAGCATGAACATACAATACAAATAGGGTGTTGGATAATATCAACCCACAAGTGGTGACGACAGTCATAATGGGTGGCACCGCACTATAACCCTGCTGAGTATGGTGTGCATGCCCATAAACCATTATCACTGTAGATGTTAGCAGTACAGATGTACAAGACAGTACAGATGTTTGATTACAAATACCTTTGTATGTCACAGGAGTGTTCCACCAGTGGCCTGTTGACAGACTCACAACTACAAAAGGTGCCAGAGTGACATGTGCATATCACACCAGTGCCAGCTACAGTAGAACAGGGTTAATGTGTTGTACTCCACCCTCATTGTAGCCCATACCACACAGACAAATGTTAGGCATCTGTGTATGTAAGGATGTGAATGGCCATGACCTATGAGCAATAGCTGTGTCAGTGTTGTGAACAACATACAGAATGGGCTGTGTGGGTGAGGTGTGTGACATATGTGCACAGTCTGATGGATGATATCAGCATTGTCACCGCTAGGTGAACATCCCTGTACCCATTAACTACCACCCAGGCTGTGGTCAACATTATGGTCACTGTGTAAGGGATGGTTCTGTGCAGTACACCTCCCTGACCTGGTGACGTCTCCAGGCCCCGTAGGTAGTCATACGAGGTACCCATGTCATGACAGGGTGCCATCCATGAGCACGGAGATCATTGGACAGGCATATACAGCACCGGGGTGACCAATATTGGATCACATATCACCTGTAAGGGGTAATGGCCATGCGTAGATGGGCGATACCAGCCTTCACAATCCTCACCTCCACTATGCAGCATGCTGTCTACCTTGTATAAAGACATTTGCTGCACCATGATGATGGACATGCTACATGTCCATAACCTGATCTGAACATATACACAGCATCAAGGTCAACAGCAATATCGTGGACACATCCAGGCATGTGCAGATAGGTAAGAACACCAGTGCAGGCAAACAGACTTGCCCACATCAAGACAGCATTCACATGGAGTATGAACACTGTAATGAGGTGACACACATATATGGTGATGATATCCAATGCACAATGGGTGTTACATGTGTGTGACTAGATGTCATAGAAATGTATGTGCAGCTGTATCTCTGTACATCTCTGAAACTGTGACCTGTCACCATCATTATGTCTTACAGATAATGCCTCGTACACACCTTCCAGCGTACATCCGCCAGGAGGATGATGTCCTCATCCCATACCTCCATGGGAACTATGAGGTGTTGTTCAGCCATGTGCCACAGCATGCCCATCAGCGGGATGACCTGTGACAGGATCTGCGCAGGTGGGTGAACGATGTGGGTGGCCATAACCGCACCTACCAACAGGTGCACAGACACTGCACAGACCTGATAAGGCATGCAAAACAGCATGCCACTGCAATCGCCAGGGAACAAGGTGGAACAGGTGGTGGGCCACCAACCCAGCCCCCACTCACACACACTGAGGAGTTACTGGCCAGTCTGGGAACATCCTCAGAACAGCATCCACAAACACTATCTGCCATCGTGGAGGTGGATGTCTCCCAACCAATGAGCCTGGAGTTTCCTGGTAAGTCAGTACTGCACATATGGCTACTATATCCCATTTACGTGCATGTGTCACTGTACATTATGTAATGTAACAACATATGCATGGTATGTGGACACACATGCTGCATACTACAGTATGCTACCCTGTGTATGCACACATGTGCATACTATATGCTATTGTACAGGCATATGTGTTAACATGCACAGTGCCCCCTGTGGCTGTCATAGAGTCATGGATAATGTTCATACTGCTGTGTCACCCCTATACAGGTACCTCTGGCATGCCGCATAGACAAGAGTCCGTTGCAGGTGAGACTGTCATCAGTATCAGGCATGTAAAAGCATAGATCTATTCACCATGTGGCCAGTTAACACTTGTACACTTGATGTTCGTTCCATTCACGATATACAGGTCGTGTCACCCATCATTCACACAGGCCACCCATGTGCAATATATACAAACGAAATGATACACCAACATGAAATCAGAGTATTTGCCATCGCTACATGTGTGATCAGCTGTGCATACAACAGTGGAGGTGTTCTACAATGGAGGCATATGTACTATACATTGGCACAACACGTGTGGTACGCAAACAGTACCACACAGTGAGCTGTGATATGGGCAGCCCACAGGAGTCACCATTGTGTTATATGCCCCTGCAATGGGTGCACACATTGTGATGTGCCATCTGACATGTCCCAGACACGTAGTGTATTGGCTGCAATAATGTCACACTATCCCATAACCCATACCCCACATACAACCAGCCCTGTGGATGGTGACATATCTGACATCTATGGGTGTATGTCATATGGGACAACACAGACATGTGTGATAGATGGCCATCACACACATTTGTCCAACACATGCTCACATGGCCATGGGGGATGGCCAGAGATACGTAGCCATACACTAGATGTGACGTGTATACACCCTGTTTCACATTGTCCACACATGGTCCAATTATAGCCTTAGTTGACCAATTATACAGTTGATGTGGTACACTGGACATCCTAACAGCCTGTGCACAGCCAGTGGAGGTGTCACTGACGTCTGCCATATAAGATGTGTTGAACATCACGCATGTGTCATAGCATGACAGTAGTCACCTCTACAGCTTCCACAGACATTGACACCACATCAGGCCACAGATACTGTACATTTCCCTTGCTGCTGTAGGACATCGCCATTAGCTGTGCACCTCATGTGTGTGGTACAGCAATGACATGTTGCACATGGTGAATTGACAAGTCCGCTATGTATGGACATGGTTGCCAGGCAGCTAAGACTCTGTAGTTGTTGTGCAGGGGTGTCATCTGTAGGTCCTCCAGTGACCTGTCACATGACACAGCATGGTATGGTGTGTACACACCTCAGCATCGTGGGTCGCAATCCACAGTTATGTCATGGGTATGCATGCAGTTACGGCTATGCAATGTGTACATATTATGCACTGTATAGCAATATAGATGCCTCATGATGCCATGCAATGGCACAGTATCTGTACTTCACACTGTAGAGCAATGTAGATGGCTCAAACTACCCTTCCATGCACATGCACATTTGCTAAACATGCATTCTATCTGTAGGGCATACAGACAACACCGCAATGTGATGGCCATTATGACGCTGTACATGTCAGGACACCATTGTGTCAGACATGTATGCATGTTAATGCACACGTCAGCAGATTACATGTCAAGGTCACGTAAGCCATGTGTACTGTTATCCTGTTCTGGTCCACATAGTGTATCACGGGGATGCATGCATACTACCATGATTGTGTGAACTGCATGGCTACTGATATGACACCTGCTTGCTGTATTGTGCACCCCAGGAGGTATGCTTACTAACACTATTAATGTCTGAGCTGCATGACATCAGCTGTATCACAGGCATGCTGCATGCCACCTGTCAAATCACATGCATGGTGTGTGTTTGTGTGTGTGTGTGTGTGTCTGTGTGTGTGTGTCTGTGTGTGTCTGTGTGTGTCTGTGTGTGTGTCTGTCTGTGTGTGTCTTTGTGTGTCTGAGTGTGTGTGTGTGTGTGTGTGTGTGTGTGTGTGTGTGTGTGTGTGTGTGTGTGTGTGTGTGTGTGTGTGTGTGTGTCTGTATCTATTGTAATTTAGAGACTTTCTTTGCATTCACAGGTGATGTAGGTGTGTTACCCTTCTGCGGTCCATCTGATGTTAGTGTCCCCACAGATACTAGCAGTGATGAACATATGCATGAGGTACAGGCAGGGTGTCAGGGGCTGAATCTGTGCCAATGGTTGCCATCCCAGCTATGTCTACCCCTTCCCCGCACACAGTTCTGCTGCCAACACATACCGCATCACCAGTGGCCATAGAGGAAGGACAGTCAGCTTCTGTTAGCATTGAATAGGAACGTGTGGTGGCTACAGAAGGTGTGTCTCCACACCATGTTGTCAATGTAATGTCTGCAGATGTGCCACACAGGCATGTGGCCGGTGCTCCTCGTAGGAGGCCCTCTGGCAGACATGCACCTGCAGGACAGAGCGCAGCAGCTGGTATCACCAGACACATGTTCCAGACTGTAATGGCAGCACAGGCATGTGCTGAATGGCAGAACAGAGAAGGGCAGAGGCTGCAGAGGGCTGCTATCCATACCCTAAATGACAACATCCAGACATTGGCAAATTCTCAACAGCAGATTGCTGATGTTCTGGACAGGCGATTGGGTGACATGGTTGGAATCCTTGACCGTGGCATGGCAATCCGCGAGTGTGAGCTGTCTGTGCTGGAACATCTGGTAGGAGTGAGGCATAGGCCACGTGGATGTAGGCCAGCTACACCACCTAGTGCAGGTCGACGTGAGTGTGCCACCTCACATGCCCGCTCCCATAGTGCCAGTAGCAGTAGCAGTGCAGCTGGCACTGTGCTGTCCACATCAGGACACAGCAGGCCACGTGGATGTGGCCCTGGATGTTCCCAGTGGGGGCATGGCTCCAATGGACATGTGTCGTTGGACAGTAGCCAATCTGTACCTCCGCCTGGTAGTGCCTGTGCAACCCCTGGTAGGCACAGGTCACATGGCCGTGGCCGGACACAGTGAGCTGTACAACCTGGTCTGTACAATCTGGAGCTGTCAATAATACCCCTGTGTAGGCCTCACAAAAGGCAGAACTGTGTGCACACATACACGCACACAGCAAACACATCTGTAGGGCACCACAACACTCACATGCATACTGAACAGACATGTCCATTCATATCACTGGCCCTTACCCACACACATGATGTCACCCATTGGTGCAGCCTATGCCCCTGGCACACAATATCACCCTGTGCATATGATGAAGCCTGTGCCACATCCCTGTCATCCACACCGGTGCAGGGACATGCTCAAATGGTCTGATGCACAGGGTGAACAGAATATTGATGTGTATATTACATTAGTTATGTATTTTACATTGGTTGTGTACTGTTGACACGCACCAGACATACCATGAAGTACAGGTGTAGCATGCATTGTTATATGTGCACAACCATGTAGTACAGGTGTAGCATGCATTGTTATATGTTCACAGTATGTGTCTCGGTAACAACAGTAACAGCATGTTGGTAATGATGCCCAGGTTCCCTCCTTATAGTCTACTTGCATGTGTCTACAGGTAGCAGTGTTTGCAGTCTCCCATGTGTAACTGTGGAGTACTCACAGGCACATATGGCAATCTCAGCATGCTATACGTAGCCTCAACCGGACAGCTGGAAAGTCTAACATACCACAGATAGGTTCATAGGTTCATAGGTAGGTACTAGGCTATCGGCCCTAGGGCCCATACAAGCCTAGCCAAAAAATGTACCCTGGCTTTCGCCACCCAAGAAAATTATTTTCCTGTGCCCCTGTCGAGCAGAGCCACAGAAGTGATCCCCGGGGTGAATTTCCCATTTCCCATCCAATCATCAAGATTCTTCTTGAAGAGTGCTAATGTGGAGCTCTGTTTGACATAGATAGGTAGTCTGTTCCAGAGTATGGGAAGTCTCTGGAACAGGAATCTATTCCTCCAGCATGTTCTGTTTATTGTGGTAACAAGGTTAAGGTCCCTAGAGCGTGTAGCTCGGAGGGATTGGGATTTCTTTAAGTGGAGCATGTCCAACAGCTCTGGGTTTGACATAGCTTTGTATGTTAGGCAGAGATCGCCCCTGAGTAGGCGATATGTGATGGAGTAAAGCTGTAGTTTTTTGAGACGGTCTGCATAGGGCATCTGTTTGAGGCCAGTAATCCTCTTTGTGAGGTATTTCTGTGGTCTTTTCAGTTGTTGTAGATGTCTTGTGAGGTACATACCAAAAGGGGCGTTGTACTCTATAATGGGTCTAATGAGTGATGAGTAGAGGGGAACAATGACCTCTATTTTTCTGGATGAGAATCCTTTTGTGATGAGATGAGCCACATAGAAGGATTTCCTGACCAGTGTGGCGATGTGATTATCAAAGGAGAGACTACTGTCCACCTGTGTCCCAAGGTCTCTTATCACATTTTCGGCATTAAGTAGACTACCAGCTATGTGGTAGTTCATGGGTACAGAGTTTTTACCAAAGGGGATGACAATACACTTTTTGGCATTGAGCTTCAGGCCATGGCTTTGACACCAGGTATCTGTCTCAGTGAGGCCCTTTTGTAGTTTGTCCACATCGTTAGGAGTTTCGATTATGGCTCCTAGTTTGCAGTCATCTGCAAACTTTGTGAGCCAAAGACCTTCTGTGTTGGCCAGCACTTCAGAGAAGTAGATACCAAACAGGAGAGGACCCAGGACTGAACCCTGTGGTACTCCACTAGTCACTGGTCTGATGTCGGATTTGGAATCCGTTACTTTCACAGTGTGGGTTCTGTCCGTGAGCCAGTTGGCAACCCATCTTCTGACATAGGGATTTATACCTAGTTTAGTGAGCTTATCTATAATTCCAGAGTGGGGGATGGTGTCAAAAGCCTTGGCGATATCTAGATAAGCTCTGTGAACCATTTTACCCTCATCTATGGCTTTGGTGACTGCTTTAAAGAAGTCATTCAGGTTTAGGAGACATGATCTGCCTTTTACAAATCCAAACTGAGTATGGTCCAGAGTTTGTAGATTACCAATGTCTTTGTTTATGAGTTTCATGATGATACGTTCCATCTCCTTGCAGACCAGGCTCGTCAGGCTAATGGGGCGGTAGTTCCTGGGGGTCCGTCGTGGCTCCCCCCTTTGTGGAGTGGGATAACTGTCACGGTACACCATTCAGTGGGTACAAAGCCTGAGGTGAGGCTATGATTGAACATGGTACTTAGGTAGGGTGCCAGTTCATTCTGTAGTTCGTGTAGAACGCAGCCTGGGATATTGCCAGGTCCCATGGATGCTGTGTTCTTGGCTTTGGAGAGTGTGTTTTTTACCTGTGCAGCCGTGATTATAGGAACTTTGCATTCTTCCGGTATAGAGATGGGCCCTCTAGGGGGTGAGAGGGGGTAAAGTTAGCACTGAATCTATCTGCTAGGATGTTGGCAATATCAGTTGGTTCTGTATATTTAGTGACATTATGCTGTAACGCAGAGCAGATCTGAGTGTTCCCATTTAGATTCTTGACATAGCTATAGAATGCTTTGTGGTTGTCTTTAGAGTCAGTGGCAATTTTATTTTCGTAACTAGCTTTGGAGGATTTTATGAGGGATCTCAGCTTCTTACTGAGGTTGACTAGGGAGTTCCTCCAGTCATGGGATTTTACTCTTTTTTGCAACAGTTTCTTTCTTCTGTTGTAGAGTTTGTTTATGGCAGAGGACCACCAGATTGGCTTCCTTTTTTTGGAGGATAACATCTTGGTTCTATTAGGGATAGCATGATCCATGCACTCGTGTAAGTGCTTATAAAGTGCATTTGTGTAGGATTCGGCAGTCATACCTCTATTGTCCATCTGCATGGGTGTCATGAAGTTTGCCTCTT
Source organism: Protopterus annectens (assembly GCF_019279795.1). Taxonomy (NCBI): domain Eukaryota; kingdom Metazoa; phylum Chordata; order Ceratodontiformes; family Protopteridae; genus Protopterus; species Protopterus annectens. The sequence goes on along the minus strand of NC_056735.1, from coordinate 1,607,156,575 downwards.
CTGTCTTAAGAAGTGTGAAGTTGGCTTTTGAGAAGTTTTTTACGATGGTTTCCCTAATTGGAGCTGGGGGTGGGATGTTGATGTCTAGGCTGATTAGCTTGTGGTCGGATCTGACCAACGAGGAATTGACCTCTGGTGTGGAACACCGATTTCCCATGTTGGTAATGACCAGGTCTAGGATATTGCTGCCCCTGGTAGGGGTGTGAATAAGTTGATCCAAGGCATTGGAATTTATGAATTCTAGAAAACGTTGAGCAAAAGAGTTGGCACATGAGTAGTTTTCCCAGTTAATGGTGGGATAGTTGAAATCGCCCATTATTAGGGTGTTGGGTTGTACCCTAATACTTTCCAGTGTATCAAGAAATGAGGAGTGTGAATCCTGGGGCATGGTGGGGGGTCTGTAGCAAGCTACAATTTGGATTGCGGTCTTGCCCAGAGTTAGTTGCACTTGGATAATCTCGGATGCATTATGCTGTGCAACTAGCCTGGAGGTGTGGATATCCTTAATGAATATGGACACGCCTCTGCCTTTAGTGATTCTTTCTGAGTTAGGTGGCTGAAAGGTGTGGCATGAATTGAAGCCTGATAATGCAGGGGTGGTCTCTGGAGCTTTGAACAAGGTCTCTGTCACTGCACAGATGTCAATGTTCTCCATTTTAAGGAGTGCCTTGAGTGAGGGCATTTTGAGGTTTAGACTTCTAGCATTGAGTAGCATTACCCTCAGATGTTGCTTGCTTGTACCTGTTACGGTGGTGATTTTGTCATTTGAACCTTGCCTAAAAAAGGCACTATAGGAGTTGCAAGAGTCTTAGCCAGTATCCGGAATCCTAAGGGTGACAGGTGCAGGCCATCTCTGGCAAAGCATCGTGGACTGTCAATCATGTCATTCCAGGCAGACAAATACTGGATCTCCTTAGAATGACACCAGAAGCTTAGCCAATTGTTGAAGTCAATCATTTTGTCCTTGTACTGTGATACTCTGGGTGATGGCAGGATGCTACTCAGGGTTAGGGTCATACCTGCCTGTGATACAAGATCGGAGAGCTCCTCCATGTCTCTTTTCATGTAGTCCAGGGAGGTATGTCTCAGGTCATTCACACCAACATGGACAATGACAGTGTCATATTTGTACTTATTGTGGAGTGACCTGAGTGCATGTGTTATGTGGCGGATCCTGGCACCTGACAGGCAGCTGACAGTAACTTTCTCCTTATTTAGTCTAGTGAGTGGAACATCAGTGTGCCTGACTATAGAGTCACCTATGACTAGAGTGTTGGGTACGTTGTTATGCCTTATGGGCTGTGGTTGAGTGGCACACTGAGTTTGTAGGCTATGTGTCATTTGGATTGTGTTGGGGGTGGAGTTTGCTTGCGTTTATGCTTTCGATGTCCCTGATGCTTGGGCAGGTTTTTATTGAGAACCTCTGCGAATGTAGGTGTGTGTTTTGTGTTTTTATGTGTGTGTTTTGGTGGTGTAGGTTTTGAGGGACTATGTGATGAGTGTGGTGTGGTGCAAGTGTTTACCTTCTCCTCTTGACTGTCTAGTCCAGTCTTGGGTGAAGAGAGCTTTGCTTCTAGTTTGGCTATATAAGTGCATCTCTCACAGGTTGTAGTGTTGGGTGGTAGGAGGAGAGGGTTGTCTGTGTACATGAGGCAATTGTTGCATTGCCCCAAGATGCCCAGATTCATCAGGTAGACAGGAGAAATCACTGGAAGCTGACCCTTAGACATGCCTGGATAAGTGCTTATTTATTAAGTACTAAAAACTACTTTCCACTAGACAAGTGAGGAAAGTTGAGTGCTGTAGTAATTTGCAGCTTATGTAGTGCTTACGAGTTCTGAACAAGTGCTGAGTTCAATGAAACAGATTTGAGTGCTGAAACTAGAAAACTGGCTAGTTATAAGAAAGAAAACTAAGCTAGAAGGCTTCGCTCCAACACAGAAGGGCTTGGTCGCTCAGAAGCCTACAAATAGTCTATACCACTTAACAGGAAAGGCAGGAAACAAGCTTAAAATTTTTTTTTTCTTTCTGTTTCCCAGTTGCTCTCTTTGTACACAGTAGGAGTGTCTGAAATCAGAATATGATCTCACTACACTCAGTTGAGTGAGCAAATGAGATGGGCCCAGAAGGAGTATCCAAACACAAATTTACAAGAGGGGCGGGCAGTTTCAAGGCCACTAAGATTAACACCAAAACAAAAACAGGGAGGGTGGGTGGGTGGGACTAACTGAAGAGCAAAGTTAAAAATTCCAGTTCAGTTAATATTCCTGCAACACAGTTAAATCAATTTAAATACTGTATTTTTTGAAAAAAAGTGCAGATAAAGGTACTTAAATTCTCTTATACATCCAGTTGAATACAGCTAGATCTTAGCCGGCCAAAGCTGAGGTTTTTAAGCAGAAAATATTACAAACTGTACCACTTAATTAGGCAAGGACAGGAAATCAAAGAATGTGGCTACCCCCACACCTGCAATTACTAGCAAATAATTAAATTCAGCAAGCACTGACTAAACAGCTGAGTCAAAACTTCCAGTTCAGTTAATATTCCTGCAACACAGTTAAATCAATTTAAATACTGTATTTTTTGAAAAAAAGTGCAGATAAAGGTACTTAAATCCTCTTATACGTCCAGTTGAATACAGCTAGATCTTAGTCGGCCAAAGCAGAGGTTTTTAAGCAGAAAATATTACAAACTGTACCACTTAAATAGGCAAGGACAGGAAATCAAAGAATGTGGCTACCCCCACACCTGCAATTACTAGCAAATAATTAAATTCAGCAAGCACTGACTAAACAGCAGAGTCAAAACTTCCAGTTCAGTTAATATTCCTGCAACACAGTTAAATCAATTTAAATACTGTATTTTTTGAAAAAAAGTGCAGATAAAGGTACTTAAATTCTCTTATACATCCAGTTGAACACAGCTAGATCTTAGCCGGCCAAAGCTGAGGTTTTTAAGCAGAAAATATTACAAACTGTACCACTTAAATAGGCAAGGACAGGAAATCAAAGAATGTGGCTACCCCCACACCTGCAATTACTAGCAAATAATTAAACTCAGCAAGCACTGACTAAACAGCAGAGTCAAATCTTCCAGTTCAGTTAATATTCCTGCAACACAGTTAAATCAATTTAAATACTATATTTTTTGAAAAAAAGTGCAGATAAAGGTACTTAAATTCTCTTATACGTCCTGTTGAATACAGCTAGATCTTAGCCGGCCAAAGCTGAGGTTTTTAAGCAGAAAATATTACAAACTGTACCACTTAAATAGGCAAGGACAGGAAATCAAAGAATGTGGCTACCCCACCTGCAATTACTAGCAAATAATTAAATTCAGCAAGCACTGACTAAACAGCAGAGTCAGAACTTCCAGTTCAGTTAATATTCCTGCAACACAATGTGTAAGAATAATACTGCTAAACACTCCCAAAGTATCCTCTCAGCAAAAGCAAAAACCAAATAATATAAACATATGAACTGTAGGATAAACCACGAGAAGTCCAAGGTTGGTACAAAGCTTCTTCTTTATTCCATAAAACATAAAACGAAGGATGAGCGCTTTCGCGTGCACCATGCACGCTTCATCAGATCTACTTACTAATGTTTTGACTTCTCTTTATATATAATTTGTAAAACATTTAATCAATCCAATTTAACAATTATACAATAAACATTTTCTCAATTCAAAAGTTAAAGTGACCTAATGCATTCAAATAGTATTAGCCTGTGTGCTTCTCATTAATGAAGGTGCTCATCATTTCAAACACATTAAAAATAAAAAATGTTTAAAAATAACACATATTGTTAAAAACCTATCTGCTTGAATATTTATAAAAAACTTTTTAAGACTGAAAATCCTGACGACATAATACAAAGTGCTAAACAGTACTATCTGTAACCAGTGACAGCGCTTGCGAGTATGCAAGACCTGAAATGCCATACTCTTGTAAAACCGCTGTTAGTGCATCATGATAAAGTGTTGCACATTATTACTTTAGTTGTATATGTGTTTTAAGACAATATCCTTTAAAGACATTAAAAATATTAAAAATATTAAAAATATTTTAATTCATTTGGTATACGTTCTAAAGAGTGTATCTATGAAGAAAGTGCACTTTATCATAACAAAAGCATCTATGTCTTGTGAATCATGAAATCCATAAAAATTGACATAACATAAAATGATGTAAACCAATATATAACATTAATCAATACTATTAGTTAGTCTCATTAAATAGAGAATCGATAACCTGTATAAATCTCATGAAAAGCATATTATGAGCCTTTGCTTGGCACTCGCTCTTGTGCTGCAGGTCTAAACGTAAAACCTAACCAGAAGTGCAAACCCTTAGAATAACTAGCTGAATGTATAAATGGTAAACCATGTTTAAACAATTCAATCTAAAAATTCATACAGTGTATCAGCAGGCTACATTGATATCATCGTTATACAATAAATATAGTCTATAAACAAATAATGAAAAACTGCCTGAAATTAACATAACGTGATAAACTTAAAATACTAAATATTTAATCTATTATGTCAATCATGAATTCATATTACTATATTATTTGATCACTAAGAAATGGTCATCATTAGTGACACTGTCAAAAAATGGGAAATATAAAAAACCAGCTCATCAATGTTATAAATCACATATAACAAAAGCACTGACATCACTAATACATTAAATTTTAAAAATGTGATCAAAAAATTATATGCACAATTATAAATTCTGTGGGATACAAAGAACTATTGTGCCCATGTTTATAAACTATTATTTGATAACTATGTTAAAATAAACTTACTGTTCTAAAATAGGTTTTAACGAAATATAATTGTTAATGCCTGGTGCCATATGTGCTCCAGATCTGAAAATCCAGTCAAGTTCCAAGCGTGCTAGATAGTTGATGTTATCTCCCATCCTTAAATTCTGTCCTACTACTTGTAAAACCCTGAATCTAAATTCATGTGTAGGGTTTAGGTTAATGTGCCTGGCTAGGGCATTCAACTCATTCTTCTTCCGAATGTCATAGATATGATTGTATATACGCTCCTTAAATTTCCTTTTAGTGAACCCTATATAAAAGGCATCACATACTGTGCAGTTCACCATATAGATCAGGTTCATAGTGTTGCAATCTGCATGACATTTGGGTTTAAATTTAAAAAAACCTTCTGGATGCTGATAATCCTGTATGGCTGTAATATACTTGCACATGTTGCAGTTTGTGCATGGGAATGTACCACATTCTGAGTCTCCCTTATCAAGGTTTATCCTTGTTTTGTTGGAATCAAAAGCAAAAATGGTTTTTAAATTATCACATGTACGAAATATAAAAGAGGGTCTATTACCTACTATACTCTGGAGGTCATTTACCATGGTAAGCACATTCCAATGCTTACTTATGATTTTCCTGATTTCAGCATTGTCATTAGTGTATTTCATCATGAATCTAACCCTGTTCTCATTATAGGTTCCTCCACTATATATTAAGCTTGATGTCTGATGTCTGCTATAATTTGAATCAGTATCATTGGGCCTATCACCTCCTGTATCATGCGTTACTGAATAGATGACTTCATTTTTTATTTTCTTAACTAGATTAGAATTGTAGCCCCTCTGCAGAAAAAGTTGTTCCATAACTTCAGCCTCATTAAATAAAGTCAACTGATTTTTGCACAGTCTAGTTAATCAAACGAATTGGCTCTTTACTACCCCTGCAAATACATGTCTTGGATGCATACTACTAAAATCCACTAATGTATTTTTCCAACACTTTTTTCTGTAGAGTCTGGATGTCAACTCATTCTCAGTGTTGAAGTATAAATTGACATCCAGAAAATTGATGTCCTCTCTGGAGTACTCTACTGTGAATCTGAGAAACTCCGTGGTGGATTCTAAATAACACACAAACTTCTGGAGCTCTGCATCTGTTCCTGCCCATATCATGACCACATCATCAACAAACCTCCTATACAGTAGTATCTTGTTCATCCATCTACTGTTGAACAGGTGTCGTTGTTCCCAAAAATATAAGACCAAATTGGCGTAAGTATTCGCACATGGGGTGCCCATAGCAACACCCCATGTTTGTAGATAGTACTTACGATTAAACATAAATGCATTGTTGTATAACACTATTTCCAATAATTGGCTTAACAGAATCTGTCTGTCGACCGTGAAAGTACTTTCTTTCACCATCAGCTCCCTGATGGCTTGTAAGCCATATTCATTAGGTATGCACGTGAATAAACTGCATACATCAAATGTCACTAAAAATGGGCTTTCTATGTGTGCCAAATCATGTTTGGCCAATTCTATGTCATCCAAACGTTGCTGTGTATCTTTTAAAATGGTGGAAATATTATCTACCAAAGGTCTCAATATTTTTTCCACAAATGCTGATATATTGTAGGTGGCCCAGCCTCTCCCAGAAACAATAGGTCGCATAGGCATGGGATTAGTTCTTTTGTGTATTTTCGGTAGTCCCTTCAAGGAAGGTATAAGTGGGTTCCTGATGTTTAGAAACTCATAGGTCTCACTACTAACCTGCCGACACATTAACATGTCCTATAAATTGTCTTTTATATTACTTATTATGACATTCACCTCATCAATTATTTCCTGATAAGTATCTATAGATCCTAAGGATGACTCTATATTTTGTATGTAATCTTCCTTGTTTAATAACACTACACCTCCACCTTTATCGGCTGGAGTGATGACGATATCTCTATTAAATCATAAATTTCTGAGAGAGTCAAATTCAGTGTTATTTAAATTATAAAATTTATTATTAACATGTTTGTTGGAATAAAATGTGTAAAGATCTTTTTCACACAATTTAATGAAACATTCTACTGGTGGGGGTAGCAATGGAGAAAAAGTACTCTTTTGTCTAACCATATTCATGGTTACATTATTACTAACATCATTCTTAATATTCTTAGTTTTGAAAAAAAATTTTAATGCCACTCTTCTCGCAAACAGTCTTAAATCTTTAAATGTTTCATGTAACAAACTGGGTTGTGAGGGGATGAAATTCAGCCCCTTATTAAGTAGTGACAAGTCAGAGTCAGATAGCTCATGATTAGAATGGTTAAAGACAAGAAAAGTCAATTCCAAGCTTTCTTTTGGTACCCGTACCTGTCTTGAGAGTATTTCCGCTTTTTGGGTCCTCTGCTTGTCGACCTCCCTCTCGTAAAACTGTCCAGTTTGATCGGAAAAGGAGCTTCTGTAGACCTGCTGGTTTGTATTGTTTGGGTAACACGTCTAATGGCTCCCGTTCTCAAGTGGTCATTGGAAACATGTAGCGCTTGCTGATTCGGGGGTGGTGTATTCAGCTCCATTGCCTCCATGACGTGATTCACTCTAGAGTGTATCGGCTCACTTGTAGAGGCTTCAGCTGACAGAGGGGCGGGCAGTTTCAAGGCCACTAAGATTAACACCAAAACAAAAACAGGGAGGGTGGGTGGGTGGGACTAACTGAAGAGCAGAGTCAAAAATTCCAGTTCAGTTAATATTCCTGCAACACAGTTAAATCAATTTAAATACTGTATTTTTTGCAAAAAAGTGCAGATAAAGGTTCTTAAATTCTCATATACGTCCAGTTGAATACAGCTAGATCTTAGCCGGCCAAAGCTGAGGTTTTTAAGCAGAAAATATTACAAACTGTACCACTTAAATAGGCAAGGACAGGAAATCAAAGAATGTGGCTACCCCCACACCTGCAATTACTAGCAAATAATTAAACTCAGCAAGCACTGACTAAACAGCTGAGTCAAAACTTCCAGTTCAGTTAATATTCCTGCAACACAGTTAAATCAATTTAAATACTGTATTTTTTGAAAAAAGTGCAGATAAAGGTACTTAAATTCTCTTATACATCCAGTTGAATACAGCTAGATCTTAGCCGGCCAAAGCTGAGGTTTTTATATACTGATCCAGCAGCCTGTGTGCAGTGTAATAGGCTACAGTGGCTAGAGATGTGACATCCATACCAGGTCACATCACAGGTATGTTGACATGGTGCAGGGGTTGTACACAGAGGTCTGGACAATGATAATGTTAGAGGCCACTTGATAGCATGAGGCCTCACTCTGTAGCAATAATACCCTGTCACAGTGCAGGAACATGCCCACACTCATGGGGTCGACAACACTATAACGCACACCCCATAAGTGTTGAGGTGAGGACACTTGCCTATGTGGTCATCCCCTCACAGTACTGTGCACCCACATGACGCGACACAGAGAAGGGACATGTAGAGGTAGCCAGTACGGCTGAGACTGATGGCATCAACAGGCTAGTTGACTGCATCACCATAAGGGGTTGGGATCCTGTGTGTTCCGTACAGTAGCATACACCCACACTCCATGCACCAGACAGCCATACATACACACACACACACACACACACACACACACACACACACACACACACACACACACACACTGTGGAGACCACAACTGTCATACACATATGGATAGCTGATGTGTGTGATACACACATCACACCTGCCTACGTCATGCTTTCCACACTGCAGTATGTACAGATGTCTACAACAGTGTACAGGGGTGTGTCACAATTGGGATGTATTCCCCACCATATGTGGCATATATGGTCACACATGCAAACACACATGGCAGTACTGTGAATGATACACCTGCTATGTGATGATACATCTGACAGACATGCAGCAGTATTGGCCGCATTATGTGTACCAATGCTATGTCCGGCAATTGTGCTACTATATGCACATGGGAGGATGTAAGTGTTACAGGTGTCGAGTGATGTACAGTCGGTAACACCTGACCGCTGTGTAGGTATTATGTCTTGACCATCAGGTAACAGTAACATAGCATACTGTTTGCGCATGTAATGGTATGATGGCGTGTGACACACCTGTGAGCCGTACCCGGCGAACATCCATCTACATAGGTGGATCACCACTTTACGTACACACATCCATCCATACCTAATGTACATCCTACCGTACTGTCAGTATGTCACCATATACAGGTGTCAATGACGGGGCTGCATTGCAACTGCATGTTGTAGTTTGGCACAGATGAGTTACTTACATCAGCTACTGTACATGCATGGCAGCTGCATGCACACACACTACAGTTTGTACATGTGTGTTGGTCCTACATGCCTGTCATGTAGCCATGTTTGTATGCATTGCAATCGGTGGGCATGTGTGTTGACATACATAACACATGGACTGTTGTATGATATGATGGGTGTCATGGGTAACTAGTACAGAGGGAATGTGTACTTGGTCAACATTGCTACCTCATGTACTGTTGGCATTCAACAGCTATGGACCCATCTCCCATTTGCATGCATATGATTGCTGTAGCCACTTGTCTGCACGGAGGACAGCAAAAGCTATGCTATGTACATATGTGTTGTGTGTGTGGTCCATGCACATATCCACTGCAATTACATGTATGACATATCTGAACATGTGTGTTCGTTGGTGTACAGCGATAGTCATCTGTCACAGTTGTGTAAGACCCAGGGCCCCTGTTATGTGTAGAGCTGACCTGGTTATGTACAGTGGTATCATTGCAATGCATAACACATGATGGAACCCTGTTGGTACATGTGTAGTCTGCACGGTTGCTGTACACCTATGTACAGTCCACTGGTCATGCGTCACACGGTGTTGTGTTGATGTATTGCTGGTCCAACGACATGGTGGTGTCTGAGGGCTACAATGTAGACTGCGGTGTGTACCTCTGCGATCTGCACCTGAGACATCTGTGATGGCTCCTGAATGTGTACTGGTCAATACATGTGAGTGGCCATCATATACATGGGGCCAGTAATACCATACTGTGCCCTTCCATGTTTAGTATCCGTGTGCATGCAAGATGGCCCTTTGCAACTGCTAAGTGTGTGAGCATGCCCAGTACGCCATTGTGTAGTTGGACACACAGTACATTCCAAACTGCGCCCTTATGTGTTTAGAATCCATGTGCATGCAAGACGGCCCTTTGCAACTGCTAAGTGTGTGAGCATGCCTAGTATGCCGTTGTGTAGATGGACACGCAGTACATTCCAAATGGACGTGTGATACTAAGCGTGTGGGCATGGCCAGTGACACCTTGTGCCACTGTGTATGGGCATGGCCATTGACATCCTGTATAGCGATGGTGGACATCCAGGCAACAGATGTCCATTTACAACGTCACAATGGATGCCTACATTGAGCACACTGGCTGACTGTCTTGCAGGGTGTACTGTCTGTGGCACATCCTGTATCTATGTAGTGTTGTTGTGGTGCTTTGTAGATATTTAGTTGTCCCGATCACACCAATGCCGTGTGTTTGTCGACGTCTACCTTGGGACAGTAATATGCTTTCAGACTGCTCACTCTCTATACATTCCCTATCAGCATCCTTGCCTTTGCAGAAGATGTCACCCACCTAGAAGTATGCCTCTGGGAGTGCTGTGTTCAGTAATCTCGGTAGCACGTTCTGTAAATGCGTATTGCTGTAGTGTGATAAGGTAGTTAGGTGTATGTTAGACTCCCAGCTCTGCCAAGTGTGCGTGTGTGTGTGTGTGTGTGTGTGTGTGTGTGTGTGTGTGTGTGTGTGCGTGTGTGTGTTACCAGCTGCCTGGGGACACGGTAATGCTTTTAGATGCCTCACACTACATACATTCCCTATTGGCGTCTTTGCTTTTAAGGATGATGTCACCCACCTAGAAGTATGCCTCTGGGGGTGCTGTGTTCAGTAATCTCAGTAGCGCGTTCTGTAAATGCGTATTGCTGTAGTGTGATAAGGTAGTTAGGTTTATGTTCGACTCCCAGCTCTGCCAAGTGCGTGTGTGTGTTACCAGCTGCCTGGGGACGTGGTAATGCTTTTACACGCCTCACACCACATACATTCCATATTGGCATCTTTGCCTTTAAGGATGATGTCACCCACCTAGAAGTATGCCCCTAGGAGTGCTGCAGTAATCTCGGTAGCGCGTTCTGTAAATGCATATTGCTGTAGTGTGATAAGGTAGTTAGGTGTATGTTCGACTCTCAGCTCTGACAAGTGTGCATGTGTGTGTGTTACCAGCTGCCTGGGGACACGGTAATGCTTTTAGATGCCTCACACCACATACATTCCCTATCGGCGTCTTTGCCTTTAAAGATGATGTCACCGACCTAGAAGTATGCCTCTGGGAATGCTGTGTGCAGTAATCTCGGTAGCCTGTTCTGTAAATGCGTATTGCTGTAGTGTGATAAGGTAGTTAGGTGTATGTTTGACTCCCACTCTGCCAAGTGTATGTGTGTGTGTGTGTTACCAGCTGCCTGGGGACACAGTAATGCTTTTAGACACCCCACACCACATACATTCCCTATCGGCATCTTTGCCTTTAAGGATGATGTCACCCACCTAGAAGTATGCCTCTGGGAGTTCTGTGTTCAGTAATCTTGGTAGCATGTTCTGTAAATGCATATTGCTGTAGTGTGATAAGGTAGTTAGGTGTATGTTCGACTCCCAGCTCTGCCAGGTGTGTGTGTGCGCATGTGTTACCAGCTGCCTGGGGACACAGTAATGCTTTTAGATGCCTCACACCATATACATTCCCTATCAGTGTCTTTGCCTTTAAGGATGATGTCACCCACCTAGAAGAATGCCTCTGGGAGTGCTGTGTTCAGTACTCTCGGTAGTGTATTCTGTAAATGTGTAGTGCTGTTGTGTGATAAGGTAGTTAGGTCTGTATTCTAATCCCAATCCTGCCACGTGTATGTGTGTGTGAGAATTTCCCACTGCATGACAACAGTACATTGCTTTTACACTATTCACTCTCTGTAGAATCCGTACAGCATCTTTGCCTTTGATGCTGATGCCAGCAAGCTGGACGTATGCCTGTGTTAATGCTGTGATCTAGTAATCACGGTAGCACATTCTGTACATGCGTAATGCTGCAGTGTGATAAGGTAGTTAGGTCTGTGTTCTGATCACAACCCTGCCAAGTGTGTGTGTGTATTTCTATTTCTATATATGCAATGTAGATAGATATTGATATGTATGTGGATATTAGCACTATTGAATGTGCTGCATTATCTGTACGTGAACACCTTTGATGTATGTAAATCTGCTATGGCTCTGTGATAGTGCACATGCTGTGTGCTGTAGTGATCCTGGGTTATAGTTGTGTAGTGACCAGTTATTCTGTTGCTGGGTATTACAAGTGACATTGACAACAATGATAGTACAGCACCTTTAAACATTCGTGTGCACATCTCAGCAACAGTCAGTGTTACTTTGGAGGATGAGTATGGCTCATATGACTATGTATTACCTGATACTACTATGCAAATCAGGTTAACGTTACTGACTCCCGTTTATCCACAGGTTGTGATACAGATCCCAAGAATGTATGTGTATACATTGACAGGTGCAGGACTGGAATATTGTTGAATGCATGCAGGGGTGTCCATGGCCAGTAATGACGATCTATACAGCCTGGCAGGTACAGTCTGTGACTGTCCCACAACCTCCTGTATATGCATGACACATGCTGAAACTGTGTACATGCAGACACACACATGAAATAAATAGCTAGGGCTAACACATACACACACACATTGCATCAACATTGGGCCATGCAAACGCTGTTGTCCCTCACACACATGCATACTTGCATGTTGCTTGGATGGCTCAATGACAGGCTCTGGAAAGGAATCACCATACCCTGTGCATATGATGACACCTGTGCCACCACCTGTAATGTGTAACATAGATGCAGGAACAGACTAACATGGTGCTGATGCTCAGGGTGGCTTTATAGCACTGTATTAATGTTAAAATGCAGTTAACACAAAGTGTGATATCATTCTAGGTGTATGTAAGCAGGCATGATGCATTGCAGCTATGACCATCAATGTAGTATAGTTTACAGCACTGTTGATTCTGATGATTTATTATCCATCCATGTGCCATTTGACTGACATGTGTAGTATTGGCAGCATGTGTTTCAGAGTGTGCAGTACTTGTGTGATGTGTGTAGTACAGATTTATACATGCTTACAAACACGTACACTGGCTTACATGACATTACATGGGCTTCAACATGCTTACACTAGCTTACTCGTTCTTCAACGCGTGCACACGGGCTGACACGCGTGCACACATGCTTACTCGGGCTTACAGGTGTGCACAGGTGTGAACACACTGTCAGCAGGTTTACATGAAACTTCAGTGATATCCATGGCATACACCGTCAGTTTCCTGACTGTACCTAGGATAGATCATAACACACCTCTTCCACTGATGAGTAACTGACAGCAAACATGTGACACATTGCTCCGATAGGATTACAGTGTTTTATACATACACACTCATGATTATACATACACACTCATGATGTTACCTATCTTCTACTCTGATAGTCCCCTTAACCTACTCTTCCACTGTAGTGGCTTGGCCCATATGGCATGACAAACTGTGATTCACTATCCTCAGCCTCAATTGCATCGGATTGCCTACTAATGCTTGGTTACATCTCTGACAGAGCACTTCCACACATAGCAACCAGTACTCAGTAGCCATCTTGTCTTCAGCTTGCCATTCACCTGCATGGCAAACTAACTGTTAATGATAATTACAACGTCTATGTGTATTTTAAATATTTCTCTTGTTTTAAAAGCACAGCGCGTTTTCGCGCCGCTGCGCTATGCTTACACACCGGAGATTGGGGGAGGACAAATAGAGTTTTATTAATTTACAATGGAGAAATATGCCACTGGCCTTATATTTGGCCATTGGCATGCTTCTTCAACTGTATTCATCCTTTATTTGCAGCTGACATTGCTCCGTTTAGCTACTTGCAGAACATAACTCGGTTAACATCCGAGTACATTTCTGCACATAACTCTACTCTTGCATGGACAGCTTACTGTTACATGCATCGCAGATTTGCATCATTTGCATAGCTTTCACCTACAAATGGGGTAATTTGCATATCCTAACATTGTCCATGCAACGTTCGGTTTAGGGGCTGTCTTACACGCCCCTACAGGATATTGCTGAATAGCTCGGCAGACATCTTGCCTTGTTCTACACTTCCTCTACTCGTACACACCAGCCAAGGCTTCATGACCCCTGGCCTAAGCTTTGCTGTGTGCTAATATGTCTATTTGTGGAGTATGCATGGCTGCAGGTATGGTTTGACCTGCTATGTCTGACATTTCTACAAAGCAGCTCCCACCTTCATCATTTGTAACAGTGACAGCCCTATAGGTACTATATATACAGCTGTAACATATGACATGTCAACACATACCTGCGGTCAATACTGAACTGACTACTTCAGTGCTTTTCATACCTCCAGAGTTTTCTTGTAGTAGTATAGTCGAAAATACTGTTTCCTATCACATGTATCTGTTTCTGATACAAGATATATCATTGTATTACACCACTACACACAAGAAGAAATCACAGGCCAGATGCCATTACATTCCTTTTGCAGGACACACCTGCCAAGAGTGTTGTGTTCCTCAGAAAAGCCATCAGGTGCTAATCAAAACATATTATGCTATCATCTACATTATGTGTTCGCCAGTATTTGCGATGTCCGTCAGTGGCAGAACTCACATGCGAGTGTGGGAGACTGGACACTGTATCGGGGACACTGCATAACACCCTGAGGAACACTATTAACCTTCCACATTGACTATCACAGGGCATAAGTATTCATTCACATTTATCGAGGTACATGCTTTTGACTTGTACATGTTTTGTCATTTGTCATCCTGTCTTTCTTCACACCTGTCCACCTGATATCACTAGTTCTGTACATTTATTTAGAACAGGGTTACCTTCATACCTCTCAACTGTACACATGTTGGTTAAATGTCCCGAACTTAGACTTATAATCATGTTCCTTCTTTGTTATTATTGTGCCTTTCTGGTAAATTAGTGGCAGGTCATTAAGGACTGTGAGGTCAGATAATAATGACAGACATTAGTAGTTTAAAACTAATAACCCTCAAAACATTCATACTAATGAATTATCCATTATTCTATCAATGCTCTAACTTTGTCAGAGGAATATTTAACATAGCCCCTATTTGTACTTATTTAAATATGCCTTTGTCCAGCTGTCTTATTCTGAAAGGTTGAGAGGTATGGTTACCATCTTATTAAATGCGCATGCGTCCATGATAATAGCTTACATGACACTGATATAAGTCCCTACGTCTTCCCACAATGGTTTACACAATATCCAGTAGATGGGTTCTTCATGTTTGGAAGGTATAGGTGTGTACTATACCCACATAGGAATATTAATCACTCCCATGGGGCAGACCTAATAAATCTGTGCCAACCAACACCTGTGAACCTAGGCCCATTCTTGTATACCCATGATTCCCATACCTGACACCCCTCCACAGTAGTCATAAGACATATTTAATGTGAGCGATAATAAAGTATGAAAATACTTCTAAGCACTATCCGCTCTCCGCATATCAGGACATATGTCATACATTCTGTCAACCCATGTGTTATTACCCTTGCACAAGCTACTGTTGCATGTACAGCTATATTGTAGCTGCCGATGTGACTTCCTTAGCATTGATAATTAGTGGCCGTTGCTGCTAGACAACACTTTTTGGAGTCCTGCAAAGGACACCTATATCCATGTTTAAATAGTAGAACTTGCAGATTTGCCACACTGGTACTTTCCGGGCAATGGTTTGGAAAGCAGCAGTGTATTTACCTTTCTTGCATGTCTGTATGTCTATCCATAATAGCTATGATGTGTAGCCTTTTTATGTACATGTGTTATATCTACAAGGACAAATGTTTCTGTGTTTGTTATGTATATATCGATTAATGTAATTGTGTGTGTGTGTGTGTGTGTGTGTGTGTGTGTGTGTGTGTGTGTGTGTGTGTGTGTGTGTGTGTGTGTGTGTGTGTGTGTGTGTGTGTATATATATATATATATATATATATATATATATATATTTATATATATATATATATATATATATATATATATATATATATATATATATATATATATATATATATATGTATATATATATATATATATATATACACATATATATGTCTGTACATTCTTTATTTCATATATTTATTTAGTTTAAGTCTGTGGATATATATCTATACACAAATATATATATATCCATATATAGATATATAGATAAACGTGCAGAAAACAGCATTCATTTGCTATGCTGTGAGTGGATTACACACATGCAGGCGCACTTGCATATCCTTATTGTGGGTTACATATGTTTACTAAGTCTTTGTGCTTATGTGGACTTTCTTAATTGTGACAGTACCAGTACAATATCTGTAATCCAGTTAATGGACATATGCGAAACACACGTTCACCTTTACATATTTAAATGTCTTTACAGCACACAAGCATTCATTAACTCATATGTGCTGAAGTCGTAGTTGACCCGGGACTGCATTCACGTCGGCCAGATGCTGTCACCACTATACTATTGGTGTTCTGACTCATTTATATGCATACCCATTGTACATAGCTACATTAACATATGCCTCACCGCTTCACTTACAACACAGGCATCCATTCTCCTGCTGGGAAAAACGCGGTACTACATATTACACATTCCCTATTCCCTACTGCTCTGGACCCAAGCTGCATATTTCATCACTCCAAGGATATGCAGAACACCAAGGCTTATAGTTCTGGCACATACAAGTCTTTGATTGTCAGGGTGTTCCTGTGGTGATCTGGGTTTAGGCTTGTCCACCTGGTGAATGAAACTGCCCTGACCGAGTTCAGATGTCAGACGAAGCACATGGACAGCATTTGTCCATTTTATAGAGGTTTACCTGTGTTTACAGACACAGGCCTTTCGGCACCTGTCAGCAGCTTTTTATGTTGGCCATACATAATATGGGTGGGGGTGGTTACAATACATAATCCACGGTGAGGGGTGTTCCCATTCACATTTGACTATTTCCTGTATGCATTCATACGAGGATTATTATTTTGGACATGAATTAACTACAGGTATGCAGTGGTACAGTAAACAAATGTGAAGGTTTGTTACTGTAAATATGTACGGACCTCTGTAATACACTGTTGTTTTCTGGCAAATCAGTAGCTAGTCATTAAAGACTGAAGTCAGAACATAATGACAGACACTTGAGTTTCAGACTTCATACACTTCAGGAAATGAATGCCAATGTACAGACTGTTATTCTGTCAACTTTCTCAGTTTCTTTACAAATTGTCCATATTTTTGGGCCTTTGTCCCACTTTTATTCATGGCTTTGTCCAGATATCTTGATCTCCGAGGCTGACAGGTATACTTTTATTCACGGCTTTGTCCAGATATCTTGCTGTCAGAGGTTGACAGGTATGGTCGGCCACACCTACACACACATTAAGTGTCCCTCACACAGTAGATCAGGGTTATCCTGTTTACATCAGTGCCTTCATCACCCTTATACCATTTGCCACTATGCGAATGTGTGCAATATATTTCTGCTTATTCGTGTTGGGACACGTGCGTCACGGGCAAGTGTTTGATCCTGGGTAGTAGGTTATGCATGACCACTTAGGGCTGGACAGTGTCGTACACCTCTAATGCACATTCCAAACTTCTATCCAGATATCTACAGGACTGGACTTCGTGCCTTCCATTCTAATGTTTACACAAGTTACGTATCCCATGAGGGATATCCAAGAATTGTACCGGTCCACAACAAGAGGTATACCAAACATCGTTTTGGAGTTACGAAAATGTGCACCGCACTCCAGCTGATCATACCACTCAACCTCTAAATGCAAGAAATCTGGGCAAAGCCAAACATAATGGGGTGACAAAAGCCCAACATCAGGGGTAAATTTTAAATACTGATGATATGAACTTAGACAGTTGCTAGGACAACAGGTTTTGCATTAGCATGCATTTTGTGAAGGATTTAATGTGTGATACCTAAATGTATGTCATTATTTAGAAACTCCAGTCTTCAATGATTTGGCAGAAAACCACATGTGATGAACAGAACAAAAATAGGATGCAAACATCTGAGCACTCTAGCAAAATCTAACCAATTGAGAAAGATGCAGTTAATATACAATCTGCTAGCTAAACAGCCCATATTTTAATATGTATGCAAACGAGTTTCCCATTTGCACCTTTTAATATGTACTTTTTTGTCCTGTCAGAACTTTACCCTTGCTGCAAATTTACTGATAAGTCATTTCATGTTTTTCAGTGTGTTCCTTACCTTTGTGTTGAATGCTACACTTAAGTCTATAGCTGTGTCTCTACCAGTTACAACTTGAAAATTATTTGTGGTGAGCCAGTCACCCCTATACCTAATGAAGGCTCATTTTCTTCTGTGGAGCATTTTATTAATTAGTACATTACTACATTACTACATTACTACATTAGTAGAGGAGTATCTTGTTCTCACTGTACTCAGATTCATTGCATAGCTGCCCAGTGCCAGATAAGGGCTGCAAGACTGCAATGGATGAAAATCTTTCTAGCATCAAATCTCTCAGCATTTTGTAAATAGGCATGGAGGTCTTAAGCCAAGAGGTAGTCATAGAGTGGGGGGCTGCAGGACCATCACTGGGATAGCAGCAGTTAAATGAGTGAGACAGGAACAATTTCCATAATCTGGTTAAATTTAGTTAAGTACAGCTCATCTCCATTGAGCCTTTTTTGTTTAGTACCTGGCATAAATTGCAATCTGTCCTCTGATTGCTAAAGTACTGTACTTCAGGGCCAGCTTTCTCCTGTTGGTAGAGTTTTCCAACTTCTTTCAAACAGATGCCCCACTTCTTGTGCACTAACTGCCATAGATGATGCCATCTAGCCAGCAGCACCAGGTTTCTTTTGTTTTGTTCCCTAGGTCTTGTGTAAAAGCAGCTCTGCTGCCACAGGTTTAGAGCCCCATCACTCATTTAATCCAGACTAGCAGCCTTTATAAAAGGAAAGCTGCAGCACCAATAAAATACTAACCTGAGACAAAAATACAATATAAACCAACATGAGCAGTCGGGAGTCTATAAATATTTGGGAAAAGATGAAATGTTGACAATAAAACAAGAACAAATAAGAACAAAGCTACTTCAGGAGACAAAAACTATTGCTGTAACTGCCTTGACATCTAAGAATAAAGCTCAAGCAATAAATCACTTCAGGAGACTAAAGTTAATATTGAAGCCTTGATTTCTAGGAATAAAGTCCAGTCAATAAATCAGTTTGCCTTTCCTGTTTTAACTTAAAGCTTTGGTGTGATTGCCTGGCCTCAAACAACATTGAATCAATTGGACAAGAGAACATGAAAAATGCTTTATGCTTATCAAATGATCTATAAAAAGCAGTCCATACCAAGATTGTGCATCCTTCACTCTGAAGGACGTATGGGCCAACTTAAAAGTGACTACATGTATAGCTATGCAGTTGTGGGTCTGCATTCATATTTGCCGACCTAGTGAAGGTTGTAAAACATGAAAAGAGGAAGTCATATAAGAGGATGCCTTTGCTTCGTTTAGCGGAAGCATTTCAGAATGGAGTAGGAGTAGAAATCAAACCAAAAGCAAACAGGAGAGGAATCAAACAGCAACTGAAAGTGCCAAAAAACAAACAAAAAAAAAGAATATAAAGAAAGGTGCCAGAAGAAAAGGAAACACAATGAAATGTCCACAAGTAAGTATAAGGAGATGTAAATTTAAACCAAAAGATGAGAGGTTAATAATGGAGCCCAAAATAGTGGACTGTGGACACATTCATTTACAAAATCTATTGAAAAAGTGGGATAAAAAGAGGAATGTAGGTTCTGTAAAACAGAACTGGAAAGAGTTGCACATCTCCAGTTCTGTGTATGATATATTCAAGGGTGGTGTCTGTACACTGAATGGCGCAATAATGTGTCATTGGGTACTGTGCAAACACTGTAATATAGGACTAGTTGAGAAGCATTGGAAACAATAACCACAAAGCATTATTGACATGATGAATTACAGATCATGTGGGATAATCCAATATCAAAAGCTGAAAAAAAAACAGATGTGAGAAAACCAGATATAGCAGTCCAAGAAAAAAAGACAAAAACATCTTTAATCACTGAAACTGCTACATCGAAGGATTATAGTGCCTTATGTACTGAGAGAAAAAAAGTCATAAAATACCAGGATTTGCAAGCAGGAGTGAGAGTCATGTGGAAGAAAGATACCCAGACAGTTAAAAAGTAGTAGGAGCAACAACACTAGTAGAAAATAATTTACAATCATACTTGCATATGCTACCATTACATGCAACCCTGTAAAAACTGAAGAAGGAAGCATTTCTGGGTATATTGTGGGTACTGAGATGAGCACTCCGGATAACATCAAAGACTGAAGCAATATTAATTTTATGAACTCCAATTGCACCCTGAGTTAGGAATGGGGTCCATTCCTGTCACACTATTTGTAATCAAAGACATTTGGAGAAATTAAAAAAAAAAAAAAAAAAAAACAAGCAAGATTTGGGAACACTGCTTTTTGCTTGTAGCTATTAATCTGCTTTTCCAGGCAACTACATCTTGGAAAGGGCTCAGTTGCCTCAGAAATTATGTTGGTTAAAATGCTTATTGATCCTCTATCGACCCCTGTCTAGACTGAAGATTTTTTTAAGACTGATATCTCTCTTGATTTTTCAGTTATTTGCCAGTATCTTAATTCACTGCTAAGGTACATCTCATTAGACTTGAAACAAAAGGGAACTTCACTAAATACCCAGATAAAAGTTTCTTTTAGCCAGTTGCTAATAACTTCCCCACAAAGCTGTGAGCTTGTTTCGGGTTGCTTAGTGCATTGAGTTCAGGTTACCATTCATGGAAGATTGATAGCAAGTCGACGTGAGGAGGCAAAGATTTAACTGGCATATGAAACAGCTTGTACTTTGTGTTTTGTTGGCTTCTATACCTTGTAGCCCAATTGGTCCTTGTAACAAACGCACTATTACTTACCTAATTTCAATTGATCAGGCCTAGCGACCTCACTTCAAGTGAACTAACCTTCAAGTGAACTAACCCTTATTTTTTACTAACTTATTACTTACTTTATTTTAAAAGGCAGCCAAGCAGTAACAATTATTCATGTACATCTTAATGTAGTATTCAGGTCAAGCATGTTTAGATAATGGTAGGCAGTCAGTTCGACTCTGTACAGACAAGATGTGGTGTAAGTGATGCTTAGAAAGAAAGAAATGAACTTATTAAAAGGACATTATTTTTGCAAAAAAATCTTAAAGGGCTGTAGCCTTGCATCCCAATAGCATGAAACACTGTTGACTACCAGTAAAATAGTTTATGTTTGTTTCAAGTCTTGCATATGATAAAATATCATAACTGTGATTTTTCTGTTTTATTGTAGCTACTGAATTTGCTGGTGTAGAACACCAGTTTATACCTCTTGCTTTGAACACAATGTATTTCAGCTAGAGGCAAAACTCTCCAACTGTATAATTGTTATTGTACAATAATGCAATGTACCTCCCACTGAAATACACTGTCCTCCATTTATTGGGTAAACTTTATTAAAGCTCTACATCAACATCTGTTTCCACACCAAAACTATTAACACTGCAGCTGCCATCAAATGAAACAAAACTTCCATCATGTCTTCATAGCTAAATAACAAAACTAAAAATAAGCTGTTTTTGTAAGACTAATTATCCTGATTAAATAATAAATAAAATTTTAATAGAGCTTGAATATCCTGCATATGCTGAAAAACCTCCATTACATCCTAAGACGTCTCATATGAAATAGGATCAAATACCTTTACTGCTCTTGTGGCCCAAACTGCACTGTCTTGCTGATTACGTAATGCGTCATGATACCCAATGTCCTGTTAATGGTCGATAATAACAAAGTAAAACCCATGATGAATTGCACAACTAAATTCTGAAGAGAACTAAACTTTGACTTATGAAATACAATGTTGTTATTTATAAAAGGGACGAATACTCAATGTCAAAAGCAATAATCATTTGTATGTTATTAGTAATAAAAAGCATTTCCAAAATGAAGTGTAATTTGCTCAGATAAGTGCTTCATATTACTGAAAAGTATATTACCTAAAAATACATTGCAATAGCTGAATATAAAGCAAAACTGTTTTTTTTAAATAAACGTAGCTATGTATCCAGTTCTTTTCAGGCACTCTGATTTAACTACAACTGCTCATATTAAAGTGTGACAAACACTGACAATCACATTTTAAAGTAAATGAAGGAGATTTGAACTGTCAAACACATGGGTTTATTCAGAAACAATTAGTTTACTGCGTTATGCGAGATAATCTGAAGTGTATAGGAAGTCGTCGACAGGGATACACATGCAACACGACTGCACTACTATGAAAAATAGCATGGTTTACAATGCATGCAGATGACCTCATAATGACAAGCAAGCAAGTATCCAAATGCCAGTGATATGCAAATGATGACAACAGATATAGCTGTGTGATTGATAATGTATAAAATATAGCACAACGAGCCTCTGGAATAAGCTTCTCTGTACACTGGCATTTATTGGTGAACAGGGTTATCAGTTGTTCTATGATGCTAGGTGTGTTAGTAGCCAGTTTGGATGCCAGAGACCATGACATTTTGTGCTGCTGCCATTTGTGAAACAGAAGAGTCCATCAGATGCTGACATGCCACCACCTCCATGACCAGCACATTGCTAACAGATACTCTGTGGACAGTGATATCATACAGGAGATAGTTTACTCACGTGGCATCAAGGGGCTTGCATGGAATGCTTATTCAAGTAGACATGACAGCTTGTGCACCATTAATCACTCTTGCAAAAAGGATGTACCAGCATTTAAATGTGGATACAGGAACACATGTGACCATTTCCACACCCACATCAAGACCTTCTCCTGGATCTGGTGCTCTGCGGGTATCACCTCTCAGTGTTATAAGTAGTTGTTCTGTCTCTGTGAGCTGATGGGCTATTGTGGGAGCAGCATTAGTGGTGAGCCTTGTATCAGCTATATTTTGTGCTCTATACCTTGCATGTTCTACCACATCAGACACTGTCTGTTGTACCCACAGCACTGTGAGAGTGTGTCATTTATCTACTTTACCACTCCCTGCCACACATGGTCCTTGAAGGCCTTATCTGATACATCTGCCATGTGACAGTAGGGCCACTAGCAGAACATCTGTTTCTTTTATGGTGTAAACATCTGAGTACACTGTCATCAAACCTGTCTATCTCTGAGCTTCAAACAGCATAGTGCTGACCCTTAAAAAATCATAGCAGAGGGTCAGGAAGAGGAGTGCTTTCTTATTTCTCACAATATAAATTCTTCCTTTACTGCACCCTATATAATGTGTGATACAGAACCTTTGTATAGGCTTAGTTTATGTATTTTAATATGTCTCAGTAACCAGATCTGACTTTATGAGGAAATCACTAAATCTAGGAGGAGCAAGGCTAAATCTGAAAACCAAAAATCACAGCTCTATGTCTAAATCACAGCAGTTGAGAGGTATGCCTGTCATTCCTTCCATGTGATGACAGCTCTAGTAAACATGTGGACAACAACTGCCACTCCACTGCTATCACCACCACTCCCTGCCCCTTCCTGTTGTAGATACTGACTTGTGCAGTGCAATGACATAACCATTGTGACACTGTGCCAGACTATGCTACATGGGCATGTGGTCTACATACATTGTCCCTCACTGCTGTGCATACAACACAGTCTTTCCCCCATGGAACTTAAGGCCCAGCATCCACTGCAATGTGGTTATGTATCATAGCCTACTTGTGCTCATGCTGGATTGCCAGCCCCTATATTTATGTCAGCTATCATGCATGTTTTGCACAGTCTGTGCAGTTGTTACCCCTCACTGTACATATTTGTTAGCTATCATGTATATATATCCCTTGGTTGACCTTCCAAAGGACTACAACCTGTCATGCTTGGAAAATCAAGACAGGAATAGCTTTACCCCATAGGGGAGCAATGTCTGCTCTGCCTGCTGCTATAGCCTTGCTGTTGGGACATGCCCACCCCCTGTAGAAGTGCAATATTTCCTTCTTTTTCTCTATGTTCTAACCATGTTTATCACAGCCCACCCCAACACAGCATGTCATATCCTTGTTAGCAAATGCTGTACTTGGGGACTAGTAATGTGGTGATCATGCTGATAAGACCATATAGTGAGGTGTTTCTTGAATTTCTCTAATAACACAAAGGCTCATCAGCTACATTCTGAGGTATGAGGCCAGGTTTTACTTGTAAACCCGCACTGTGCTTAGTTAAGGTGCGTGAAGGTTGTAGTTGTACTGTAAAATTTACAAAATAATTATGTCTGTGGGAAACATCCTACCCAAATGCCCTACACAGGTCTGCTTGAGCATGTAGATCATGTATGGTATACCCCTGTGTGTCATGGCTATATATTTGTGACCCTCAGTCTCACTACTGACCATGTACATCTGACTGCTATAGATAGACAATGCACTACTGTGCTGCCTGTCTATGATTAAATTAATATGCATCATAGTGTGCATGTTATACATATAGCAATGGACCTGGTTCCCATGACCTTCTATCAGTGTGTCCAGTTGAGCAGTGACAGCTGTTATCATGAATGCATGGCTTCATTATATAGCATTATCCAGACCAGTTTGTGTTATGCAATAACTTATGAATATTTGGGTTATATTATGCAACTGCAACTACATTATGTATCATTGCATGCAACCCATTACCATTCTTTCCAAGTACCTCCATTACTTTTTTCATGAAAACTATTAAATCCATGCAAAAATTAAACTAAAAAAAGTTAAACATTGATTTAACATGGTATGGTGTGGGCAATACATGTTTTACTCTAGTTGGAGGCAAATGCTGCTTTTATCATGTGCTCTTGTAAAAATGCTAGTGTCTTGTATGACCACCACTAGAATTAAATATAATTACATTAAACCTCTGATGCAATGTCATGGTATTGTACAGGTCCTAACTACAGCCCTGTTGGGTACACAATTCCAAAATTTCTGTCTGCTTACAGCGAGGGTGAGAGTAGAGAACAATAGTCTGTAAGTGGTATACAGTTTCAAAAGTTCTGCCCATATTCCTCTGTTTTTGATTAGGTTTCAGTCTTGGTCCAAGTGACACTTTTATGAAACCCTGCCAATCTAAGCTATCAGAAATACTTAATACATATTATTCTGCTGTTGTAACATACTGAAAACAAGCATATATTAATTATATTTATGAATTATAGGATTTTTTAGAAATGCGAAACTGTAACAAATTGTATTTTTACAAATGTGTCATATCATGCAATAGATCCACTTTTCAAGTATTGTATACCTGTTTGTTACTTCATATTGTAAAACCATTAAAATGTGTGAAATTAGCCAGGACCACACACAAATTGTATTGAACATCACTATGCATCAGGTAGGATGTGATACGACCCAAGAATGAACACATTGTACATAACAGACCTGAAATTAATGATTTAATATTTTATAAAAGAAAACATTATTTGAGATTCTTGAAACTATATGGGAAATTTTCTGACTTATGATGTTCACAATTCAGTTTAGGAATGCTACATTATATATCATATCACAGTAAATGAAATGTTGTTATTCATGGGTTATTAAACACGATTCTCTAACAAGATTAAGAAAATGTAGAAAGTGAATATTACCTTATCATTAAATCATTTCCACAAAAGAAAAATAAATGTACCCTAGTAAAAGCATCTTCTACTGAAAATACCAACAAAATGTATGCCGATTCATGCAGTCAAAGTAAGATAGTTATGACTTCTTTATCTGAGTAGGAAGCCTACTCAAACATTTTTGTGGAGAGACCTGTAGGTTAAACAAGTAAAGAAGTTGCAAGTACAGTAAGAGATGGGAACTGCACTTTTCTACAGTTAACCAGCCAACTGCAATTCTTTTACTGAGACATATACTCAAGTATTTTTCTGAATGTATCCATTTACTTTCACACATTTAAGCTTTTGATCAAAATTCATAAAATGATATAGTAAATTCACAAACCTCACTTTTATTGTCTTTAGATGCCATCCAAATTAAAGATGAATATAAAACAATTATTCACCTTATTTTACTTTTATTGATAAGTAGCACAATCTGAAATAATTTTACTGCATTCATGTTAAGTCCATCACTCGATGTTGGGTTTATTGTTCATAGCTATAGTGCAGCATGTATTAGTTCTGCATGTGCCTTTATCTTAGTGATAGAGATGTATCTGATTTTATTTGTCTGCATGGCGATATACAGAAATTCAATATCTTCACCTTGAGGTCACTATCATTCAACATAAAGTGAACTATAATCAGTATTTAAACTTTCTTAATTATTTCTGTCCAACTAAGCATAAATTGTCAAAATAAAGATCTGTGGTTGTGTCAAAAAGTAACAACATCACTATAACGAGAATGACATTATATCCTGCTTTTAATAAGACTGCTGTGAGTTTTTTTTTTCATCTTTTTAATAGAACAATAGTCAGTAGTGTTGCATTGCTACAAAATCATTTTTTAATGCTATAGGCATTTACTTTGAGGGTGACTCATGTCTAATTCATAATTTACTGCTTGTTACTTCTAATTCCTACAACATCAGTTACAATAATAAGCTACTCAGCCTTTGAAATTCAGGTTTGCTGAAAATGCATCTGGCAATTCATTAAACTACAGCAGCAATGCAGAGATTCATAATTGAATTGCATATAAGTGAAGCTCTGAATAGGATCTGTTGAAGGGTGCAGGAATTTAAAAGACAAATACACAATTCATTTTCTAACAGCTTGGACAGCCTACATGGTGACATTTATGAATCTAAAAGTTCTTGAAGAAAGAATCAACTGGGTGTGCTTTGTCTACTGCGGCACTCAGGTGGGCACATACTTTCACAGGGGGGCATGTGCTCCCATGTGCCCCCCCCCCCAGTGCAGTCTATGCATACAAACTATAAGTGAGACAAGCATGTTTTCATAGGGTAATTTAATGTTAAAGGCATTGCTGGCTAATTCCTAATGTTTAAACAAAATCAAATAACAGTATGAAAGTGTGACATCTCTTAAACTATCGGATATGGACTCTGTCCAGTAGTACCTTCCCACCCCAAACAACAAAGCAAAACATTTTTCAGAATTCAAAGAAACTACAGAGAAAATATTACCATTAATTAGACAATGGGTAAAATGTACCTCCTTACCCTAGTTGGAGAACGAATGTACAGATAAAGACTGGGAAAGAAAAAAAAACAACAGCATAATAAGTGCTGTGAAAGTGGGACTGAAAAAAATATGGCCACACATTTTCATGCTGACTAAATGTATATGTGGTTTTACTGAGTGCAAAGTAATTAAAAGGTTAATAAAAAATCAGCTAGCAAAAATAACGGCAACATCAGCTAGAAAAGACACAAAAAGTTGGGTTTAGAGAAGTTAAAAAATAAAAAAGTAATTTTTTTTTGTGTGTGTGTGTGTGTGTGTGTGTGTGTGTGTGTGTGTGTGTGTGTGTGTGTGAAAGACAGAGAGAGTCAGAGGGAGAGAAAAAGAGAGAGTGGGAGCAACTCTGAGAGATGCAGGAATGAAGATACTTCTCAACTTCTCTTCTCAAGAATTCAGATCAGAAAAGGCCTTTCATCAACACACATTATTTGTAATAAGAAGTATGAAACTCTACTGTTTTGACTAACTTTATTCCTCAATGATTTACCAGAATATAAAGTGGGAAAATTAGATACTTTCTGCAATATGAAGGACAGTTTTTGGTGGGGGTGGGGTGCTTGGTGCTTAGTCCTGTATCATTTTTTTCATTCATTTGATCACAATAAAGGGTGAGGTACATTCAGTCAAGAAAGTGGCTGTTATTGTTGGACTCGGTTGTGTGTTTGTGTGTTGATATTTAATACTTATATAACTTATATTTTGAATGCAAACTACGTCCTCCAACAACTACATATGCTATAGCAACTTTGAAACATTAGACAGAGGAGCTGTTTTACATCCAAAATATAAAAGAAATCTATACTAATAAAAAAGCAAATATGAAACAATTTAACAGATAGCTCATTGTCTAAGTGCAATAATGTTCTCCAGGGTGGGTGTTATCATGGAGGCCCCCCACCTGCAGTGTCAAGTCTCACAACACCCCTGGCTGGGCATTATTTCCCAATAACACTCACTCTGTCAAGTATTATTGCTTGAATATGACATGGGAACAGTAGTCATGACTGTGAATGACCGACAATCTAAACCCCTTAAAGGGTGAAATAAAGTACTGACAGCACTGTTAATCTAGCTAGTTACATGGAACCATCCATTACACTTCTGGAAATCTGCCTGTGAAGCCACCCTAACAGTGTTATCTTGTAAAGAGGTTAACTGGTGTTTGGTGGGTCCCAGTTGATTCACCAGAACTCAGGCTTTAACCTTACAGATGCATTCATCTATTGAGCAGTTGAGGGAAAGCCTGCAGCACAACTGTGAACTAGGCTTTGGATTAAAAGGGTACATCAGGATTCCTTGCCCAAAGCCTTTATTGCAAAATGGAACGATTTAATGACAGAATGGAGCACTGTACCAAAAGAAAATTTTGAATCTAGTATAGGATTTTGTATAGGAAAACCTATGCTATTAAGGACAGTTGGTATGAACAAGATGGTGACACATTTTTTGTAAAGTAATATAACAAATGCGTTATTTCAAACCATGTACCTAAGAGAATGAACCTAAAAGCATGTCTCTTTACAAATGCGATAAATCGGAATAATAAACTAGGGAGCCTAGTTTTCTACAACAGAAAATATGTGATTACTGGGATATTCACAGGTGGAAAAAACAGTAATACCCATTCCTATTTGGGTCTACTTCACTTCACTGAAATCCCATTTCACTGAAACCCATTTCACTGAGACCAAATCAGCTAAAGTTCATTTCACTGAAAAATAATTTCACTGAATCTCATTTCACTGAATCGTAAGCTATAGACACGATGTGGCAGTGTGTAGAGTACTGTGAGGGAAGTAAAGTGTATATGCCCTCATCTCCACTCTAGTGCAACCTGGAGTTAGTATATTTAGTTAGAGCGGTGTGGTGGGCGTAGCCCCACGGTTAGGTTTTATGTTGTCTGGTTTCTGTTAACAGGATAAATAAGTAGTTTTTAAGTTGCAGAAGGAGGTAGGCTTTACTTTTGTGAGCTTGTTTGTCTTTGGTTTGCTATTTATTTTCTTTGTTCAGTTTTCTTCCCATACTAAACACTATTTCTATGAGCGATCTTAAACTTTCCTAGATACACTGATTATTATCTCCTAACTTGCATAGCAAGTCCTTATTATTGTTTTTATACTCAAAGATAAGCTGAAGCAAATTTTAAAATACTGTGGACAGACATAATATTCTAGAAACCATCTTTTTATTCAAGAAACATTTTTATATTTCATTAAATATATTATACCCTTTTGGAAACTCTGACTATCAGAGTTTGAAGTGTGAGATACCTTTTCTGTACCACTGCTGGTTAAGAGACCACTTTCATTATAGACTAATGAGCCAAGGATGTTGAAATAATAAAAGGAAATGAAAACATAAATCACAGTTGGTTGGAAAAGGATGTTTGAAGTAGTAAGATTCATAGCCAAATGAATAAGTGAGTAACGAAAGATATTTTAGTCTATATTACAGAATTAAATTTCTAAGAAGAAAAATAGTTCATTTTCAGGAAATAATTTAATAGCTAAACTGCACAAAATAAACTCTACCAGTGTGATGCCCAACTGCACAGGACTACGTGGGATTCTGAGTACACATGAACAGCTGCAGGTTCTGCTTTAAAATGCAAAGATCAGCAATATATATTGCTTTGATAATCAGCACTGGTGCCAATTCTAAGGGTAACCTATATTAACATCTGTGTTAATATTATAGAATTAATATCACTGACACTAACTTAGCATTTCTTCCAGTAACTCTTTAACCAATTATCATGCTGAATATATCCCAGGAAAAAAAGGTTATTTTTAGGTCATACAGCCGTCTCAGTCATGCATTAGAATGAACTATAATACATTTTAGTTATAGTCAGTGCATCATGTATTTCATTGGGAAAAAACTATAACTGCAGCGTCTGTTTCTGAGCAGTAAGTAATATGAATTCATTTCTGATCATTATCACTTATTTCAGTGTAAAAAAGTGAGCGTCACTGTAGTAAGT
This sequence comes from Protopterus annectens, assembly GCF_019279795.1. Taxonomy (NCBI): domain Eukaryota; kingdom Metazoa; phylum Chordata; order Ceratodontiformes; family Protopteridae; genus Protopterus; species Protopterus annectens. Next base: position 1,607,126,309 of record NC_056735.1, on the reverse strand, counting down.
TTAGTATACCTGCATTTAATTTGTGCTTAAATGTTGAGTACAGGTAAAATAGACAAAACTAAAGTAGTAACTAGTTGGTTTGTGGTAATGAAATTGAGAAGCCATTAAATATGACTACGCTTGGTATACATGCTGATATTAGGCAACACTGCTTTATTATAGTATATCTTGATTTAGGTAATAATGATCCAGGTAAGGAAGAGTGATAGGTCAATATTTTACAGATAATCTTAAACTTCTGCAGTTTGATCAGTGGAGATCATTACAGGGGGAAGAGTTCTCCACCCCAAAGTACATCAGTCACAGATTTGATTAAATTACATAGGTTAAGAGAAGGGGAGCCTCTTGTGAGTGAGGGTGGGGATGGAAGGCAAAACTCCCTACAAAAAAGACATTTTGAGCTACACATAAACTCTCTGTCATTCATAATGGAATTCATCATTTAAGTTTATAAATTACTTATTCTAGACCCATTACTAAGCTGTTTCCTGGAGTCAGCTAGTCATTTCTTTTAACCCAGAGTTATCAATCAATGTACTAATGGTAGTCTGCAAAAACATTTAGTAATGGTTCCTTACTATGGAATTTTCAAAGATTACAGCATTTGCAAACTAATGAATATGTGGCTGAGTGTGCAATGGCTGAGTGGACTAACGTGGAGGGATGGGTTAATAATACTTTCTAATCTTTTATCTAAGATTATTAATTGGGTCCTTCAGAGTTTAGTATTAGATTATGGTTTATTTTATGCATTGTTTTCAAGTGTGTAAAGTACAAATATGGTACTAGGATTTAATGCCATAGAAAGTACATTACTTCCTTCTTCCACAAATATTTGCCTAAGACAGTTCCCCTGATATTTGTTCTTTTTCAACTCACTAATCACTATCAGCCTATAGGATCTACTGAAACAATAGTCCCAGTCACTTGTCAGAGCTCCTGGTCATATTCCTGTTGCCATTAACCATTCCCTTTCTCATATAGCTCGACCACATATGAATAACGGTGTCACGGTGTCTTACATGTATTTTGCTTTGTATCATTGTTTGCATTCCTACATAATACTTTCCAGGTGTGCATCCAAAAGGAAAAGTTTAAATTCAGGAACTCTGGACATCCTTACATATACAAATCTCTCTCTCTCAATGCAATTCTGAAATACTAACTTGGGTATCACTTCTTCCTTGTGATGACATATGTCCTAATCTTGGACCCTGAATTGAAAACCATTTACTTATTGACCCCATTCACCTTCCATGGTCACATTTGCAAGACATGAATTTTAGATATATCCATGCCCCCAGCATTTACACCAAAATTTGTGACACATAAAGATAGATGTGCCACTGCACTCAACATTCTTGCCATTATTAAAATGCGATTGTGTTCATCAATTTAAAATCCTGAAATGCATCTATCTGGCGATAGCATGCTGGAACCTTGCACCAGTGTTGTCATTAATCCATAAGGACTGGTTCTGTCTTCTCTGGCATCTTGTACATGAGGACATTTATGATTACCACCCTAACTTCACCCCCTGGGTAGAGAGATTAGTAAAAAACTGCATCGCTGCTGGGCTCACAGTGCCTCATCCGCAAGGGTACACATCAGTGACTGCACTATAAAGGACACCACCTGTCAGTGGCTTGGTGAGCCTAACACCTCCCAAAGGCTTCATTTTAGCATCCTGATCCCCTGTTTGGGACTGAATCAATATTTGGCCAGTTCTGCTTGCCCGTCCCCCTTCATCCTCAGCCTGATCTATCAGTCACTTTAATACTTTAGGGTGCTGTGAATAATGACTGCCTGAATTGCACTGACAAGTGCACCAACCTCTGTTTAACAATAAGGACTGACTTGACTCATTATGATAAGCACTAAAGAAGACAGATCATCTGGTATAAATAACATCCTGGACTGGATCTTCATATCTGGCCCTGCAGACTGTGTCTAGGTTAATGGTGAATGCATGTATGGACTATCTTCCCACCCATATCTGATACCATTGAAGGAAATGTAAAGCACAACCCCAACTCATGTCTGTACATCAGAGTATGTATGTTAGGTCAGCTTTTCTGGCTGGCATTGAACACTGCTTCTGAATACATTAATTCAACTGGCTGGCCTTGAACACTTCTTCTGAATACATTAATTCAACATTTCTGTACTTAGCAATATGATGTTTTTCCATCACTGCAAGACTAAAGCTAATTGTCTACCCTTCCACACATCTGTAATCAGGTCTGTATGATTCAGCAACACAAGTTCTGAGCACTATAAAATGATTCCACATCCTGCATGCCCCAAATAACTTACAAAAAGCCAGGGATAAAACAATAAGATCAAACACATGCCTTATGAAAGCAGGAAAATATATATTTTCTTGCACACCAGATTGAAAATCATTTGAATCCCAAGTCTTTGTAAAGGAATAATATACTTCCCCATCCATGTAAAATGAACTAACCAATACTTCTCAACCTCTTAGCCCAAGATATCTGGACATAGCCAAAAATAATGGAGACAAAGGCCTAAAAATATTGCTCTTATTAACTTAGAATGTTGCTAGAATAACAGGTTTTGCATTAGTGTGCATTATCTGAAAGATGGGATGTCTGAAATTCAATTTTTTGTCATTATTTAGTGACTTCAGTACTCAATAATTTGCCATAAAATCAGAAATTTAATGTGAATAGACCAAAAACATGAGGCAAATATCTGCACATTTTGTGAAAATCTGGACAGTTGATCTCTTCCTTTTCTGTCTTATATATCCACCACGCAGTTGTGTACATCTTTTACAATATTATTCCAAACACAGTCACACCTATAAGCTCTTTGGCCTCCTGTTATAAACAGGTATGTCACATATCATTTACTTTGCAGTTTAAATTCAGTGTCTACATTCCTCATTTGAAAATTCTTTCATGTTGTTCTCTCCTCTGCACGTAACCATCCCCTGTGCACCTGAAACTGGTAGTGAATGTATCTGCTTACCTCCTTGATATCATACTTAATATAACAGGCTCACCAGAAAACTTTGCTAATACTTTCACTTCTCCCTGCTGTATCTGCTTTCCAAAACAGGTAAATGCCAATGTTTCCCAGTTGTTTAAGAGGTATCTAAATGGCAGCAATCAGTATGACAGATGAACAAAAATGCCACCTCCCAAAATGTTTCTCTATGTTTTCTGCAGGATTCAGGGCCTGGTCATCTATTCCTTACCACGTTTATAAACATTATGGCCAAACACTGTCGCAAAGTCAAACATGTTCAATATGCAGAAATTTCTGTATTTTTATGTTCTGCTCTATCAGCTACAGAATCGAGAAATGATGATTTAGTCTAACAATGCTTCTCTGATTGACAATTCTGCTTAAAGATTTGAAAACAAAATACGTGGATTTCCATTCATGGATCCCCACAGCTAAGACTAATTTTCCTTTGTGTTTCATTGACTGCCTGCTGATACCTGGACTGTGTTTAAGCTTTTGTGTTTGGCCATACCTTACTTGGGCAAAAAGGAAGTTTCTTTGTTCACCAGTGAGAGTGGGGAGTTCTGAACAGCCTACTTGTCCTTGGAGGAGTAGTTTCTGCCCAGAAACTGTAGTTTTATTGGCCATTTTGAGCTAATTTCTATCTCTTTAATCTTTCTGATATAAAAACCGCATTTGCGCAGTTTTGCGCATAGTGCAGTGGGGGTTAGCTAGGGTTAAACTATCCCCGGCTCCACAGAGTCTGCTTTTTAGTTTTGACCTTGCTACTAGACAGTCCATCCATTTTAGCACTGAAATCAGAGCTTTCTGACTAGCACATGGCTCAATAAGAGACAGAAGCACTAATAAACTATTGTACTCGATCCCCAACTGTTGTTTTTATGGAAAAGTCTAACTACTCCCCCCTACCAGGCAAATAAGAATAGTTCCTTACCCCATTCAGGCATGTCCAAGTGTCAGCTTTCAGTGTGTTCTCCTGTGCACCTGATGAATTTTGGCATCCTGAGGCAATGTCACATGGCAACAGTTATACCACTACACAAAGTAGGTGCCACCACTGACCACGGGAAATTACCGCCCCATCAACCTGATGAGTCTCGTCTGCAAGGCCATGGAGCACATCATCATGGAACTCATAAACAAAGACATTGGGAACCTACAAACCCTTGACCCCACCCAGTTTGGGAAGGTCATGTCTCCTAAATCTGGTTGACTTTTTCAAAATGGTCACTAAAGCAATAGATGAGGGAAAGGTGGTTCACACAGCATACCTTGATCTTGCAAAGGCCTTCAATACCATTCCCCACTCAGGAATTATTGACAGACTCACCAACCTAAGTATAAACCCCAATGTTACAAGATGGGTTGCTAACTGGCTCATGGATAGAACCCCTTCAGTGAGAATAGAAAATACTAGATTTTACTCCAAATCTGTGTCTAATGGTGTAACACAGGGCTCAGTCCTGGGACCCCTCCTGTTTGGTATCTACTTCTCTGAGGTACAAGCAAATACGGAGGATCTATGGCTAACAAAGTTCGCAGATGACTGCAAACTGGGTGCCATAATTGAGACCCCTACTGATGTAGATATCCTTCAAAAGGGTTTTACAGATACAGATAAATGGTGCCAAAACCATGGCCTCAAGCTAAATGCCAAAAAGTGCATCATCATCCTCTTTGAGAAAAAACAATTACCTATGAATTACAGCATAGGTGGTAGCCCACTTACCACGGAGAGTGTGATAAGAGACCTAGGGACCCAGGTGGATAGTAACCTCTCCTTCGACAACCATATTGCTAAAGTGGTTAGAAAATCCTTCTACATGCCCCGCCTTATCACAAAAGGGTTTGCATCCAGGAATAAGGATGTTATTGTCCCCCTCTACTCATCACTCATCAGACCCATTATTGAATATAATGCCCTGTTTGGGATGTACCTAACAAGACATCTGCAACAACTGGAGAGGCCTCAAAAGTACCTCACAAAGAGGATAAAGGGCCTCAAACAGTTGCCTTATGCCATGAGGCTAAAAAAACTCAGACTGTACTTGGTCGCGTACTGGCTACTCAGAGGTTATCTCTGCCTGACATACAAGGCTATGTCAAACTCCAAATTGCTAGAAATGCTCCACCTAAGGAAAACCCAATCCACCAGAGCTACTCGCTCAAGGGATGCAAACCTGACATCTACAATAAACAGGACTTGTTGGAGCTGTCTCTGATGGTTATTTTCTCTTTACCCTCTATACTTTAGACTTCTTAAGAATCTATTGCAATATATTTCTTTCCTTATGTTTTATTGTTTCAAACTGAGTGGTGTTATATCCAATCTGGAGTCTTTCAGTTTGTTAATGGCACTTTCTGCTAATGACATTTAGGCAACAATGCTGTACCGAAAGCACTTTCATTGATAGTGTAGAATATCATGTTTTCCACTGTTTTGAGACATTAGAGTAGGTATATTTAAGTTCAGGGGTGTGGTGGGTATCCCCCATATTAAGGGCACAGAGTGGCTTGCCACTGCAAAAAAAAATATATATTTTTTTAATATTTGCTGAAAGTTCATAGATTAGTACTAGACTAATTGTGCTTTTGGGCTATTTTAAACCTGGTCAATTACCACCTGTGAGAATCAAACCCTGCACCTTGCGTTTGTAAGGAAAACACCTTAACCATTATGCCAACCTCCCACCTTTTTGGTGATTTTGGTGAAACATTTTCAGTGTGTCTGTGTTTGCCAAAATTGTTGCTGATGTATCAACAAGATTCCAATCCAGTTATTTTCTGTAATGAATTTATACTATGTACATAATTATTATCTTTCAAATCCATCCTTGTTATTTTGCTGATCTCATACTTTGTAATTTCTATTTTTTCTACTTTCGGATTGAACTTGTAAATGGTCCAAAGAGGCCAGTGTTCTACCCAGGTTAGTGAAATTAAATTAATAACTAAATACTGAATTTGTATTTGATTGCAGTTGTTAATTAATGGACCAAGTACAAATTGCCAAACACCATCAGAGAAAACCTCATAAAACTTTCATTTATGCAAACATCAAGCCTTACCAAAAGGAACACAGTGCTGTAACTTTATAGTTAATTAGAGCCCCTAAGCTTATCAAACCGTGCCTCATTTTGTCTGCATATTTAGTTAGGTCTGCTATTAAATTCACTGCTAATTCCCCCTTTTTTATTTTATCCAACCAGTTCAGTGATTATATGAACTATAACATGCAGAGCCACCAACGATGGGCATGTCATGGCAGATAGATCAAACAAAGGATGATCCATTGGAGAAGGCAATGGCAAGCCACAACAGCATTTTTGCCAAGAAAACCTGTGGACAAAAGGAACCAGAGACATGCTGAAACTGCAACAGCAGATGAGACCCTCAGGTCTGAAGATATCCAGTATACTATGCGGAAAGGCAGAGGATAAGTACAAGTAGTGCTAGAGTCTGTGACATGGATGAACCTAAGCTGGAAGGATTTCCATCTACTGAGGTTCTTAGGTGTGAAAGGAAAGTCTGATGCTGCCAGAACTATACAACACTGGAAAATGGAATGTAAGAATGATGACCCAAAATAAACTTGAGTTGGTTAAGGACAAGATGAAAAATAAACACTGACATCTTGGGATTTCTTGAGAAAAATGGACTGGAATGGGACATGTTACATAAGACAACCATGAAATATTCCACTGTCAACAATCTTGCAGAAGTAATGAGAATAGCTCTCATTGTTAATGAAAAACGTATGGAAATCAGTATTTGGTTACAACTCAAAAAATGACAGAGCGGTCTCAGTCAGACAACAAGTAAGCCATTCAGTTTTAACGTGATGCATGTTTATGCTCTAAGAAGCTGGCAGAGGAAGAATATTGTATGATGCAGCAATGTTTGGAACTAACACTAAAAAAAAAAACAAAAAAACAAAAATGAAAGTGGTGATTGGAATGCTACAGTTGGTACTCAAGGTTCCACTAGAATAGTGGGTACATTTAATATAGCAGTAGGAAATGAAATGGGACATAAACGTGTAGAAGTGGTAGACAATTTACTGGTCATCCAAAACATACCTTTTCAGCAGCTTTTGCAAATTGTTTTCACAAGACGGTTAATACTGGAATCAGGCTGACTGCATATTTTGTAGTCAGACATGGAAATGCTCTGTAGAGTCAGAAAAAAAACTGGAATTGACTGCAACTCATGCCATTAGCTTCTGATTGAAACATTTAGAATTAAAGAAAACAAGAAAAGGATTTAGGCCAGTGAGGTATGAGTTCAGAAATATTCCAAGTTGTCATGCAGTAGATGTGAAGAAAAGATTTATGGGACTAGACCCAGTGGACAGAGTACATGAAGAACTATGGACAGAAATTTGTGATATTGTACAAGAAATGGCATAAAATGTTCCAAATAGAAAGACGTCTAAAAAGTCAGGATGGCTGTCTGTGGAGCTTTAGAAGTGAGAGATAAAAGCAGAGCAAAAGGCAATGGGGTTAGGAAAAATGTGTTAAACAAAATGCAGAGTTTCAGAGAACAGAAAAGAAAGGTAATGAGCCAAGAATATACAGAAAACCTATAGTAAAGACCCTAGCATATACTATGGTGTTTTTGTGAGCTAGATACAGACATCGTAGACAATCTAGGCTCAGACAGTCTAATGACTTAGAACTGACAGATATACAAGTTTGTTTCAGTGGAGACAGAAGCACTGGAAGTCAAATGCCAACATACTCTGAATAAGTGAGAAAGCAAGGGAGTTCCAGAAGAACATTTACTTCTGCTTTACTGGCCACTCCAACATTTTGACTGTGTGCATCATAACAAGCTTTTCCAAGTACTTAGCGAAATGGGGATACCAGGTCATTGTACTTTCTTCCAGTGGAATCTGTATGCTAAGCTAGAAGCAACAGATATAAATAAATAACAGATAACTGACTGGTATAAGACTGGGAATGGAGGAAGACAAGATTGATTATTGTCACCTTACTTATTAAATGTATATGATGAATACATCATGTGAAATGCTGAGTTAGTGAGATCAGATTTTGGAATTAAAAAAATACCGGGAGAGGTGCTAACAACCTCAGCTATGCAGATGGTACCATGTTAACAGCTGAACATGAGAAAACTTTGCAAATAAATAGGGAAGATGTGAAGATGGTAACGGTTTACCTTCATAATGTTGCGGATGGTTTGTGCGACAAACAATTGAGCGAAAGCACACCTGCAAAGATCCAGAATGTCATTTCACAGATGTTCAAATGGTTGAATTGTGAATGCAATTTGTCATTCAAATGAATAACATCTGTTCAACATCTGGATTCCATGTAGTGAGTTTCGACATAGTGCCATGAACACATTCTGAAATTCGCTATTTTGGGTTGATGTTATGCACAATCGCACAAACCATCCGCGACATTATGAAGGTAAACCGATGGTGACAGGTGTTTCTTTTCCTTGCCTCAAAAATTTCTACAGATAGCAATTGTACCTATGAACTTAAGACACATTTGGATGGAAAGCTATGACAAAGGTCTGTATAGTGAAAGCTATGTTTTCCCAGTTGTAACTTACAGTTGTAAGAGGTGGACTATGAGTAAGGCTGTTTGGCAGAAAATTGATGATTTTGAACTTTGGTGTTGGTGAAAATGTTTCAGAATTCCATGGACTGCATTAATATCATACCAGCCAATAATTAAAGAACTAAATCCATATTGGTTACTGGAAGGCCTGATAATAAAATTAAAACTCCAATACTTTGGCAACTTAATATGAGGAGATAATTCTCTAGAGAAGATGCTGATGCTGGGAAAGATCAAAGGGAAAAAACAAGCAGGTAGCAGAGTGTAAGATGGTTGGAGAGCACTACTGAAGTAATAAATATGAATTTTAAAGAAATTAAATATGGCATTTTTGGCAGACAAGCCTGGCATGCTACAGTCTTTGAAATCAAAAAGAGTTGGATCTGACTAAATTAGCTAAACAGTAACAACTAGCATGTCTCTCTTCCCTCCATCTCCAAAACATTTACCTTACCCTCTCCCTGTAGTCTTACTAACCCCCATTTGTATCTTTTCTGTATTTAACATCAGAACCCCCCACACACACGCACACCTATATGAAAGCAAAATCAACCCTTGTGTAGGTCTTTTCTTCTCTTTTCTCAAGTATCTCTCTCTCTCTCTCTCTCCTTTCAGTTTAATTCTCAATCAATTTTAAAGATTTTTATCATCCAATGATTATTGAAAAACAGCTCTTTAAAACATGAATATTTTCAGTTATAGCCTTTATCTATAAGACCATGCAAACAAAACTTTCCTGTCCAGTCAGTATTGCATGTATAATAAAATAGATTATGTGCAACTCTGTATCTCAAGTGAGCAATTAATTACTAGTTAAATTTATTGTAGAGAAATTAAAGACAGACAAAAATAATGACATTATTTTTCATTGGGCAAAGATAATACACATTTGAGTCTAGACACACTGTTGCTAATAGAGACAATACAAGGTTCAAACTAGTTAACAGAGGCTTCACAATGGGGTCTATATTATAACAATGAACAATCAGATGATCGAACATTGTTATATCGACCTCTAAATCTCAAATATGCAAAACAGCGAACAACCTTTAGTACTCCCTGTGTCCTTCTTCCATCATTTTCAATCAATATTCCTTCCACTTACTCTGTAACAGTGTGGTGTGTCCATATCATATTTGTATCAATCTCTGAGTCTCGCCTCCCAGCCCAGCTAGTTTATGCAAGCAACCATTCTGATATCTCCTCATCACTTCCATTACCTCTTATGTTCTTCCTGTGTTGCAGATGTTTTTCAGTTAAATCTATCACAAATAAATAATGATTTTCATATACGCCATTTATTAATGCCCTGTACCATGTGAAAATAAATTTAGAATCTCTTCCATCAAAACAAGTAGCTACGCAACCATATATATTTTCAATTGCAATCACTGATATTTTACATTGTTTTGCTTGTCTCATCTTAATATTGATTAAAACCAACAGATTTTCTCATACTCTGTCTCACTTAGGCCCTCTCTTCTGGGATAGGCATCTTTCTGCATACTCTGCAAGTATGCTATCTTTCGCTTCTTTGTTGTAAACTTGAGGTTTTCATCTAGGCAATCTGTCACAAAGTTATAGCAGATATTCTCAAGACTAAAACCTTCTTGTTTAATTGCAGCAGAAAAAGTGTTTCCCTTTATAGGATAATCTCAATCTAGTATAAACCTCCAACTGCACTGCGATATTTCATATACGTATACATTGAGGAAGTGCAGGAGCATCAAGCTGAGAGGAACGTCAGTGTTAACAGACATGTTTTTCTCCTGATCTGCTGCTTTTAATTGATACTTTTTCATTTGGCCTACTTACTATCAATCTCATAGTTAGGGCATCTACTAATAGGCCTAAAATAGAATTTCTTTCTAGATATAACTCTGTAAAGGAAGCAAACAATTGTTGCTATCCATCAGCCCAGCATTGCCAAAAAAAATGGGGCACTGCACAGTTTAAGCAGTAGCGCACAGTTACTATTTTCAACTCCTTCAATACCCGTGGAAGTAACTGATGTTGACCACATGCCTTACATTTCTGAAAGTTGCTGACTTCATTATCTAGACTTCCTTATCTGCTTCATCCCTAATGACCTGTTAGTCTATTCTTACCATCCTAACGGATTGAAGTCTGCCATGTTGTGGTTCCAGACCTGTTTCATTGATCCACTTCTCAGCAGTTCTTCAGGAATCATAAATCAGTTCTTCAGGAATCATGAAGACATGATCAAAGGTTATGTAATACACACTTATTTATGCACGGTTACCTGTTTATACCTGATGCTGCCCATCTTTGCTCATGTGCAGGCTGATTATCTGCTGCTTCACAGAAGATATGATGACCTCTTTGATCCCTGTTTGTCACTTCTGTCAGTCTGGACTATGATAGTCTTTTCTAAGCATTTTATCACATCTGTATGAAACAAACACAACCACAGCCATTCCTCATATTATCAAAAATTGCCCTTCCAGTATCATCACTGCACTATTCACTCATCTTCCCTTGCAAGGTTGGTACGGGGTATTACTCTTGGGATTTTTGTGACTGCATGGCTTACACTCTTACCGTTTGATTTATGTTCTGCTCCAATGCAGGACTTTGTTACTGTTTGTGATCCTTAATGCATTAGATCTGTATTATTTCATATGCTACTGTTTTAACTAGGGGTAGTATTAAACATAAGAGATCTGCAATACTGAATGCGCCGCTGTTTTAACAAGTGGTGTTTTTTTAACTGTGTTGGAGTGCTAGGATTTATTCAGATGTACTTTGTTAAATCTCTACTGCTACTAGACTTAAGACAGTACAGCCATTACATAAGGTTATTTCCCAGCATGGGTAATGACAGTATGCTTGGTGGGGATGATCTATTTGATGTTGTGTCTTCTAGAATGCTTTTCCAGCTGGTGTAGCTATAATCCTGCTTTTTCTATCTTCATAAAAATGAACAAGCACAGGAATCTGTCTAGTTCCAACCTCACCACCACGAGTGTTGAGAAAAAAACATAAAAAAACAAAGAAACTAGTGGTCTTAAAACATCATTGATGAGGTTGGTCACAATAAATTCCAAAATCATGAAACCCAGGCAGTGCTCTAAAGCAACAAGCATTTATTCATCACAGACAAGCGATCCTCAGTAACAAAAAATCAGAAATATTTTAACAATGTTAAACATATTGGCTTCTATATAATTAGAAGTAGGTGTGGAAAATATACGTATTTTTTTAAATTTTAAATCAGTCTATTCAAGGCAAACAGTATAAACAGGGCCGTAAAAGTAAATTTTAGATCAACAAGTACCCACCCCCACACACTACTACTGATTAGATCAAACTAAATCCTTGTTAAGGAAAACATTGCCTATCTATTTGCAACCCACATTCCAAAATCAGGTATTAAGAAAAGCATAAAATACATATAAAAAGACTTTTAACTAAAATTATTTCAGCTACATAATGCAATAAAGCCTTATAGGCTGCTTTAAAATTAAACAATACATACATTTTCCACACTAACTGGGTTTCATGATTTTTGAAAATTATTTTAACTAAGCTCATGAATGAAGTTTTAAGACCACTAGTTTCTTTGTTTTTTATCTTTTTCTATCTTCCTTATACTCTGTCTAACTAGCATATCTTGTTATTGATCATCGTACCAAAGGTGGGCTTATTGGGCTACTTATTTTTTGGCCATTTGCATTACTTGCCTGGGGCAGTGATGCAGTGCTTTCTAAGTTCTTGTTTAACTGATTTAGCTGGTTTAAGCACTTAACCACTCTTTTGCAAATTTAACCTATATTCTTTTTTGTTTCAGATAGTGCATCCACTGCCTATCATTGGCCCTCCATCTCTACTGTGAGTAGACTTTCCCCCCTGTTGTTTTTATTGCATGAATGTCTAGGGGATATACCAGCTTATTTGTTTGCAATTAATGCTGTTCTTCTTTGAATTTATAGTCAAATAAAAAGTAACAAAAAAGAAGAATGGAATAGAATAAGATTCATAGCAAAGTGTATAATGCTTGACATTCAGGGAATTAAAACAGATATAATACCATTGCAATAACAGCCTACATTAAGGTATGTTTTGTGTGTGTTATATATCGTCATTGTTAGTACTGCAATGAAAAAAAGGGTCATTGAATTCAATGAGCTTTTTGTCAAGGTGGAAGTGCCTCCTGTACATAGGACCAGCTATTGCAGGAAGTACCTGGTGGGAAGCCAGAGTGCTTGCATTTCCAAGTTGCATATACAGGTGGAGCTGTCTGGGACTACACACATGTGCAGACTTTCTGGGCCAGATTCCAAAAGAGTTGCTCTCAGTGTAAGTCTGGCCTGACTCCGAAAGACCTGTCCTCAGTGTACGTGCCTTACTTTAGTGTAAGGCTTATCTATAAACATGCTTACTATGGGGAAGAGATTCCAAAACATCTGTTCTCAGCATGCTGTCAGTGTAAGTGGTCACTTAGACTAAGAGCAAGCATTTTGGAATCAGGGCTATGGTCTCCTGCTTCATGGAAGGTATGTACCACTTTGCTCACCTCCCACCTCCAATTTCCCAGTCACCACCTGTACCATACTTTTATTTTTTGATATCCATGTTAACAAATTTGCATTTCACCAAACTCTCTTAAAGTAACATTTATGACCTCTTTCTATTCTCATAATACTCTTATTACACCCTACTCTTTTTTCAGGCAATTTCTTACTTGTGTACTAAACCCTAACGATACTTTTTCTAATTGTTGTGTTTTGTTACTTTCAACTACCTTTAATTCCCTCTAATCTTAAATCAGATGTAACACAGTTCTTCCACTGCATTTTATGTTAATTTCAAAATTATGTAACTCAGTTTGTGAATATTGGATCACATACAAAACTTTCTTACTCCTATAAAAAATATTTATATGCACTTTGAAAAGACTTTATAAATGAAACCCATCAAAAATATTGCTTACCTCCCAGCAACACCTCATAATTATAATTGTTATCTCAGTCTTAGTATCAGGGATATGTGGCTAAATCCTGGCCTTACTTCACACATGCTCCATGAAAAAATTCCTTTCTACAGCCTCTTTAAATATCTGCAGCATAAATAATAAATGGGCACAAAGAAAAGCTTGGACTATGCAATATAACTTTAAAATACTAATGATTCCTGGTCATGGCTAAAAGCATCTTCATGATTTTCTCCTTTCTTTGCTAAGCATTACAACTGCATTCAAGATACCCAACCAGAGAGCAGGCAATGTGTGTATAGGGGATATTCACCCGGGTAAAAATCACAAAATTGAAAAAATAAAAAAGGAAGCAGCAAGGTTCAAAAATCCTTGTTCTGTTTATTGTACACAAAATAGATTAAGTGCTTTCATCCAATGGAAATGGACTTCTTCAGAATAATGTATATAAAAAGGTAAAATCAAATTACACTGTCTGAAACAACCACATGACAACCTTGCTGATTCCTTTTTTTATTTTTTCAGATATTCACCTTGGTTAAGAATGACAGAAACTTAACACCCATGCCATTAACAGTTCCATCAAGGATCCCAATTACAACTGGACTCTTATTCAGTTATCTCTAGGAGGTCACACAAAGCTTTTCATAGTCACAGTTTATATTCCAGTCTCTTGCTACTGTATCACTCCTGAATTCCATCCTACAGCAAATTCTGGACATTACAACAGAAAATAAATTATTTGTAAGCAATTTAAGTCTTAACTGGAACTCCCCACACAAACAATCATTAAAAACATTACTAATGAGCTTTAATATTTCCCATGTAGTTTGATATCACTTTCAGCAAAGGATGGCTCATTAGCATAATAATCTCCAATATTCCCAAGAAAACCATGGCTGTTTATGTGCTACCTCACTACCTTGGTGACAGTTGTCTTATGCTTTTGCATTGCTCCTTCAAGGCTTTGAAGTCTACACTTGCTTTTCATACCTGATACTCCTTTCCTGATAACTTACTACACTTAAAGCAGCAACTTAAAAACTGGCGATGAGTATATGAATGCGCTTATCCATCCTCAGTTCTTTCTGCATTATACAACATACTTTATTCCATTTAAAAAGGTTACATTCTTTGAGTTTAAGAGTTGCCAGGTCCAGTTATGTGCCTGGATGACAGCCATGCTGAGGTCTTTAATTAGGTCTAGGAATGTAACCTTAAAGGAATAGAGAAAAAAGACAATAAGAATCCCATTAAGCTGCAGCAGTACAAAGACCCCAGAAGGACTGCCAGAACTGAAATCAACAACGTGAAGGCAAAATACTACAGATATATATTCAAGCAATCTATCCTGCTAACCCCCCAAAATTCTGGTATACCATAAAGTCATTAGGTCTAACTATGTCATCCTCTATCCAGATAGCTTGTAGTCTACTGATACAGTCAAGGCTGTAAAAATTAACTTTTTGACTCTTTCTATGCACTCTAACATATTCTTTACTATCCAAGATTTAGACATACCTTTAGTTCCATAATATAGCTTATTTACCCTCAATTCTACTTTAAAGCATTGCCATAAATCCAAATCCAAATTCTTCCAGAGGATATACATTACAAAGGGATCATGTTACATTGTCGAATAACAACAATTTTGAACGCTCAGAAGAGTGAAACTGCCAAATACTGAAACTTTTATTGTAGGGGGCTTGACCCCTGTTAAATATATATATATATATATATATATATATATATATATATATATATATATATATATATATATATATATATATATATATATATATATATATATATATATATACCAACTCCAAGATCGCACTACAGTGAGGATTGGGCAAATATTCCAGTCTTCACTGTACTGCGATCCCGCAATCCAAACTTCGATATGCGGCGGTTTCGCTCATCTGTACGTTCGACATTGTTGTCATTCAACAACGTAATAGGAACCCCATTACAAATGTTATAACTTCATTACCTACATGCAAAAATGCTTCCTTGGTGTAGATCACCTTGCCAAACCTTCAGCTCACATTTTCAGCTTATATTTAACAAGTGCTAGATTTCCTCCTAACTTTAGACATTCTCTAATTAACCGTGACTGAAGTTCCACTTCTAAAACCTGATCTAGCTACAATCCCATTGCCATCATCTTCCCCTTGTCTGAAATTCTGGAGCAAATAATAATAAGCAATTTTTTGAATATATCCAAAATAGAATCCTTTAACAGACAGACAAGATAGATTCCATCCTAAGTAGAACACTCAGACAGCCATTATGTTTTAACCTCTCACCAACATGGAAAATAGATTACTGACAGGATCCATATGCTTAGACTAAAAATGGCATCTAAATAGGATTACCTTTTTCTAAACATGCTCAAAGAATATGGTTTTTCCCCTAATATTTTAATGTGGCACAACAACTACTTACCAAGTTGAACTTTCTATATAGTTAGTGAACATTCCTTTTGTATTATGGGAACCATTCATAACAGCATTCAGCAAAGCTCTTTTCACTTTAAGTTAATTCTTTTCTATTGGATTTACCAAAACTAAAAATTCTCCTATATGCAGATGACATTATGTTGACTGCAACACAATGAACTACAAACTGGCTGTACTCCATGCTGCTAAATGTCTTCTCTGACATATGGAAATGGATTAACAAAAAACAAACTATTAATGATAACAATCCTCAGTAATGATCTTCAGTGCCCCTGAAAGACTAGCCAGAATATCTACACCCTGCATTAGTGAT
This sequence comes from Protopterus annectens, assembly GCF_019279795.1. Lineage (NCBI taxonomy): Eukaryota > Metazoa > Chordata > Ceratodontiformes > Protopteridae > Protopterus > Protopterus annectens. The sequence goes on along the minus strand of NC_056735.1, from coordinate 1,607,109,992 downwards.
CCCTTTGGATAATTATTCTCTTTAATCTCTAAACAAAAATGAAAATGTTTTGGGATTGTACTCTAAGCTTTCACCACCATGCTGACAAACTGATTGCAAAATGACACTACTAGTGAATGTGGCCTACAACATTTCAAACCTACTATCGACCAGAACCTGGTAAGCCATTGCAATAAATCCTCCAACCCATTACTGATGGATATACTGCACATCAGCAAGTCAAATACCATCAGAAATACTTGATTATCAATGTCAGGAGCATTGTAAGTAAAGTTCAAGAACTCCATGCTTGGATAGCTTAAGATCTAAACTGCTTTTGCAACATCAACAGAAAGGCTTGGCAGTTATTTTTAGCACACAAAAAGAAACTGGCAAGGCTTAAAGTGACCAACAAGGGCACCTAGCCTAGTACTTAATTATGAACCTATGAACACTTCCCATTATTACATTGATTTCAGCACAGAATACTACTCTACTCCACTCCAAACTATGGAAAATTATACCCTTCAATTTAAACATACTCTAAGGAACACCATTGCACGCTATACAAATGTCATCATGGTTTCCTATATCTGCAAGGTCCTCCCTTCTTCTCAACACACTGACATTTAAGCTTCTTAAATTTAGTTACTGCATCCCTTCCAGTACACTGTTCCTTCACAAATCCTGTTATTCACTCATTAGCAGCACTTCCTTAAACTTATAAAGGCCTCCTTTTAAACTTACAGCCTTTGAATCATTACATAAACTTAATATTGTTCCTGAAACACTCAACCTGGGAACATTTTAGCTATGGATAATCTAACTACCTTAACGTAAAGCTACATCTGAGTTAAGAATACTGACTAACGATGCTGACTAAATGCTACCATTTCCAAACATCTAGGGTCTTATCCTTTACCTGTCATTTCGGGCACTCTTTAGGCCTTACATACCTTGTGTATAGCTATACATACTATATTACTTCATATCGTTGTGTAGTCGATGTTAGCCTTGAACACATTTCTTCCATGAAATATCACACATGCTCTGCTTTGTAAGTGTGAATAAACCTGAGCTCGACTTCTTGCTGTTATGTAATTTTCAAAACTCAAGTCTCAAGCTATTTAAATGCTACTTAAAATGACTTTTTTTTCTTATTGCATTTCCTACCTCTGCAAGCAACATATTGTAGTATGTTATAATATAAAGTAACTGTTCAAATGGTACTTTTTCTATGTCATCAGTTTTTCTTCTTATTCAACAGGGCTACCGGACATACCTTAGCTTCCCCTGGGCTCTAGACAACCGAAGTCCAGGGTCAGCGAGGAGAATGAGGATACTGGTGTAGCATCATATTGCTGCCAGGAAGCAGGCCATAACCCACCACCATGTGGCAGACTTGAGAGCTCCACAATAGCTGCCTTTGGGAGGTGCATGCTTGATTCCAAACATGTGAAGCCTTCAGACCAAGGGACATACTTCTTGTAGCATGGAGCTCACCCAGCTCTTCCTGCTTCTATTGCAGTGAGCCAGACTTCCTCCCTCCCACCCAGGATGAGTGAGCCAGCACTGACTGCTGACTCCTATCCTCCCGTGTCTGGTCATACCAAGACGTGCCATCTAGGGTGTAGTCAGGGCTTTGTTCCCCTACACTGTGCAGTTGGTGGTCATTCACATGGTGCATTCAGTCTTTATTTATCTCATTGCCAATATTTGCACTGCTGTTGCATTTTCTGTCTCTTATTGATATGAAAATAATATGTATATTTATGTATGCATTATATTTGACTGTTCTTTTTGCTATATTTTTTGCAACTCATTGAAATTTCATTTTACATAATAGCCCACTAGTCAAGATATCAAATAATAAAAAATAAATAAATAAAAATAAAATAAAACAATTTCATGTTTCCTGCAAGAAGTGTCATTTTTTTCAAGCCTGATTTCATTCATGTCTGTTCTTCTATATGCAGAAAATAGGGCAATTTTAAACTGACAGCAGTTAGATGCAGATGTAGTACTGCAGTTTTCTTACAATAAGTCAATTATAAATTGTTATTGTGAGCTTAATATCCTCCTCAGTTTCTATTTCTTGTGGTTAACACACCATTGCTGTCCCAAAAGGATCAGTCACATCCATTTTTACCATGTGGATTACCATCTCAGATAGCTCTTCTATCTTTTATGATCACTTATGCCATAAACAATATTATTTATCCCATCCCAGACTATTCATTGCCACTTTACAACATTTGCTTTACCTGACAATTCTATATACACTAAATATACCAAGTATCTAGTGTTGATCCAGTGTAGTTTAAGGTTACATTATACCTGGGACGTCTCTGCACAACTACACAACACAAATGTAGATAACTCACTTATTTGCATGCACCTAAGGTATTTTACACTATCACCCTACATTCAGTACATTTAGTTCATCTCCTCACTATATTCCCCCGGTTCCATTATGACTGTTCCTAAACACTGTGACACATCACCTGCTCAGTCAGCACCTTCAAGCAGTCCATTTCTGCTCCTTATACTTCCCTTTTCCACTTAATGTCATTTTGGGACCTATCCTATGTGATACTGCTGAACCTAGTTCTTCCTTCTGTGATGATCTATGACCATAACATCCTGGGGCTTCATCACACATAGTTAAGATCCTCATGTTAATCTTACCATAATGTTAAAGATGATACCCATGCTAACATTACCATCTTGCTAAAGATGATCCACATGCTGACATTACAAACTTGCTAAAGATGATCCTCATGCTGACATTATGACCCTGCTAAATGATGATGATTAACAGTTTCATCCTGCTAAAGATGATCCCCATGCTAACAATTTCATCCAGCTACAGACAATCCCCATGCTAACAGTTTCATCCTACTAAAGATGACCCCCATGCTAACAATTTCATCCTGCTACAGATGATCCCCATGCTAACAATTTCATCCTGCTAAAGATGATCCCGATGTTAGCATTACCATCCTACTAAAGATGGTTTCCATGATAACATTTTCATTCTGCTAAAGATGATTCCCATACTAAGACTTTCAACCTGCTAAAGATGATCCCCATGCTAATATCACCATCCCACTAAAGATTATCCCCATGATAACATTATCATCCTTCTAAAGATTATTCCCATGCTAAAAATGTCATCCTACTAAAGATGATCCCCGTTTTATTTCACCATCCTACTAGAGATCATCCTCGTGCTAAAACTTTCATGCTGCTAAAGATGATTTCCATGCTAAAATTATCATCTAGGTAAAGATGATCCCTGTGCTAACAATTTTATCTTGCTAAAGATAATCCCCATGATGATCTTACCATCCTGCTAAAGATGATCCCATGCTAACAATTTTGTCATTCTAAAGATGATCCCCATGTTAACAATTTCATCCTGCTAAGGATGATCCCCATGATGACCTTACAATTCTGTTAATGATGATACTTATGCTTTCAATTTTATCTTGCTAAAGATAATCCCCATGCTGACCTTGCCATTCTTCTAAAGATGATCCCATGCCCACAATTTTGTCACACTAAAGATGATCCCCATCCTAACAATTTTTTCATGCTAAAGACTATCCCCATGTTAACATTACCATCCTGCTTTAGATGATCCCCATGCTAAAAAAGACCCCTGCTAAAAATTACCCCCATGCAAACAATTTATTCCTCCTAAAGATAGTCCCCATGCTAATATCATCATCCTACTAAAGATCATCCCCATGCTAACACTACCATCCTGCTATATATGATCCTCATGCTAACAATGCCATCCTGCTAAAGATGATCCCAGTACTAACAATTTCATCCTGCTAAAGATGATCCCCATGCTGATATCACCATTCTACTAAAGAGGATCCCCATGCTAAAAATTTCATCCTGTTAACATGACCCCATGCTGACCTTACCATCTTGCTAAAGATGATCCCCATGTTAACAATTTCATCCTGCTAAAGATGATACCCATGCTAACAATTTAATCCTGCTAAAGATGACTGGCATGCTGACATTTGCATTCTGCTAAATATGATCCCCATGCTAACAATGTCATCCTGTTAAAGATGATCCCCATGCTAACAAATTAATCCTGGTAAAGATAATCCAATGCTAATATCTGCAGCCTACTAAAGGTGATCAGCATGCTAACAATTTTATCAAGCTAAAGAGGTTCCCTATGTTAACATTTTCATCCAGCTAAAGATGATAGCCATGCTGACATTACCATCTTGCTAAAGATGACCCCATGATAAAATTTTCATCCTGCTAAAAATGATCCCCATGCCAACATTACCATCCTACTAAAGATGGCCCCCATGATAACATTTTCATCCTGCTAAGGATTATTCCCATACTAATACTTTCATCTTACTAAAGATGATTATGCCTACAATTTCATCCTGCGCAGGATGATCCCCATGCTGATCTTACAATTTTGCTAAAGATGATCCTTGTGCTAACAATGTTATATTTCTAAATATAATCCCCATGCTAAGCTTACTATCCTGCTAAAGATGATAACATACTAAAAATGTTGTCTTTTTAAACATGATCCCCATGCTAACATTTTTTATGCTAAAGATGATCCCCATGTTAACCATTTCATGCTGCTAAAGATGATCCACATGCTAACATTACCATTCTGTTATAGACGATCCCCATGCTAACAATGTCATCTTGCAAAAGATGATCCCCTTGCTAACAATATCATTCTGCTAAAGATAATCCCCATGCTAATATCACCATCCTACTAAAGATGATCCCTGTGCTAACAAGATGATCCCTGTGATAACATTAACATACTACTATAGACGATCCACATGCTAACAATGTCATCCTCCTAGAGATGATCCCCATGATAACAATTTCATCCTGCTAAAGATTATCCCCATGAAAATATCACCATCTTACTAAAGATTATACCCTTGCTAAGAATTTCATCCTGATAAAAATGACCTCCAAGCTGACCTTACCATCTTGCTAAAGCTGATCCCCATGCTAACAGTTTCATCTTGCTAAAGATGATCCCCATGTTGATGATGTCATCTTGCTAAAGATGATTTCCATGCTACAAATTTCATCCTACTAAAGATGATCCCCATTCTGAACTTACGATCCTGCTAAAGATGATCCCCATGCTAACAATGCCATCCTGTTAAAGATGATCCCCATGCTAACAAATTCATTGTGCTAAAGATAATCCCAATGCTAATATCAGCAGCCTACTAAAGGTGATCAACATACTAACAATTTCATCAAGCTAAACATGATCCCCATGTTAACATTATCATCCAGCTAAAGATGATAGGCCTGCAGACATTTCCATCCTGCTAAAGATGATACCCATTCTGACCTTACAATACTGCTAAAGTTGATCCCCATGCTAACAATTTCATCCTGCTAAAGATGATCCCCTTGCTAAAATTTCATCCTGTTAAGAATGATCCCCATGATGACCTTAAAATTCTGATAAAGATGATCCCTGTGCTAACATTGTCTTGCTAAAGATAATCTCCATGCTGACCTTACCATCCTGCTAAAGATGTTCCCATGCTAACAATTTTGTCATACTAAAGATGATCCCAATGCTAACAATTTTTTCATTCTAAAGATGATCCCTATTTTAACAATTTCATCCTGCTAGAAATGACCCTCACGCTAACATTACCATCCTGCTATAGCTGATTCCCATGCTAATAATGTAATCCTGTTAATGATGATCCCCAAGCTAAACGTTTCATCTTAATAAAGATAAACCGCATGCTAATTTCACTATCCTAAAAAAGATGATCCCCATGCTAACATTACCATCTTGCTATAGATGATGCCCATGATAACAATGCCATCCTGCTAAATATGATACCCGTGCTAACAATTTCATGCTGCTAAAGATGATACCCATGCGAACATACCATCCTATTAAAGATGGTCCCTATGATAACATTATCATCCTGCTAAAGATAATCCCCATACTAACACTTTCATCCTGCTAAGGATAATCTCCATGCTATTACCATCCTACTAAAGATGATCCCCATGCTAACAATTTCATCCTGCTAAGGATGATCCCCATCATGACCTTACAATTCTGCTAAAGATGATCACTGCGCTAACAGTTTTATCTTGCTAAAGATTATCCCAGTGCTGAACATACCATCCTGCTAAAGATGACCCCATGCTAAAAAATTCATCCTGCTAAAGATGATCCCCATGCTAACATTACCATCCTAATAAAGAAGATCCCATACTAACAATTTTTTTCATGCTAAGGATGATCCCCATGCTAACGATGTCATCCTGCTAAAGATCTTCCCCATGCTAACAAATTCATCCTGCTAAAGATAATCCCAATGCCAATATCAGCAACCTACTACAGATGATCCCTATTCTAAACATACAAACCTGCTACAGATGATCCTCATGATAACATTACCATCCTGCTAAAGATGATCCCCATGCTAACAATACCATCCTGTTAAAGATGATCCCCATGCTAACAAATTCATCCTGCTAAAGATGATCCCCATGCTGACCTTACAATCCTGCTAAAGATGATCCCCATGCTAATATTACCATGCTACTAAAGATGGTCCCCATGATAACATTTTCATCCTGCTAAAGATGATCCCCATACTAACACTTTCATCCTGTTGAAGATGATCCCGATAGTAATGTCACCATCCTACTAAAGATGATCCCCGTGCTAACAATTTCATCCTGCTAAGGATGATCCCCATGATGACCTTATAATTCTTCTAATGATAACTCCTGTGCTAACAAATTTATCTTGCTAAAGGTAATTCCCATGCTAACCTTACCATCCAGCTAAAGATTATCTCATGCTAACAATTTTGTTATGCTAAAGATGATCTCCATGTTAATAATTTAATCCTGCTAAAAATGATACCCATGCTAACATTACCATCCTGCTATAGACTATCCCCATGCTAACCATGCAATCCTTCTAAAGATGATCCCAATGCTAACAATTTCATCCTGCTATAGATGATCCCCATACTAATATCACCATCCTACTAAAGGTGATCCCCATGCTAAAACATTTGTCTTGCTAAAAATGACTCCCATGCTGAACCTACCATCTTGCTAAAGATAATCTCCATGTTAAAAATTTCATCTTGCTAAAGATGATCCACATAATGAGCTTATCATCCTGCTAAAGATGTTTCCCATTCTAACAAATTCATTGTGCTAAACATGGACCCCATAGTAACAATTTCATTCTGTTAAAGCTGATCCTTATGGTGATCTTTCCATCCCGCTAAGGATGATCCCATGATAACAATTCTATCATCTTAAAGATTATCCATTCTAGCATCAATATCCAGCTAAACACGATCCCCATGCTAACAGTTTCATCCTGCTAAAGATGATACCCATGTCTAACTTATCATCCAGCTAAATATGATCTTTTTGCTAACATTATTACCCAGCTAAAGATGATCCCCCATGCTAACATTATCCTCCCACTAAAGATGATCCCCATGCTAACAGTCTCATCATGCTAAAGATGATCTCCATACCAGCATTACCATCCTGCTAAAGTGATCCCCATGCTAACAATTTCATCTTGCTAAAGATGATCAGCATTCTGACATTACCATTCTGCTAAAGATGATCCTCATGCTAACAGTTTCATAATGCTAAAGATGAGTTCCACACTAACATTACCATCCTGTTGAAGATGATCCCCATGCTAACAATTTCATCCTGCTAAAGATGATCCCCATGTTTACAGTTTCATCATGCTTAAGATGATCTCCATGCTAACATTACCATCCTGCTATAGGCAATCCCCATACTAGCAATGCAATCCTTCTAAAGATGATCTCCATTCTAACAATTTCATCCTGCTAAAGTAATCCCCATACTAATATCACCATCCTACTAAAGGTGATCCCCATGCTAAAACTTTTGTCTTGCTAAAATGACTCCCATGCTGAACTTACCATCTTGCTAAAGATAATCTCCATGCTAACAATTTCATCTTGCTAAAGATGATCTGCATAATGAGCTTATCATCCTGCCAAAGATGTTTGCCATTCTAACAAATTTATCATGCTAAACATGGACCCCATAGTAACAATTTCATTCTGCTAAAGCTGATCCTTATGGTGATCTTTCCATCCCGCTAAGGATGATCCCATGATAACAATTTCATCATCTTAAAGATGATCCCATTCTAACATCAATATCCAGCTAAACACGATCCCCATGCTAACAGTTTCATCCTGCTAAAGATGATACCCAATTCTAACTTATCATCCTGCTAAATATGATCTTTTTGCTAACATTATTACCCAGCTAAAGATGATCCCCATGCTAACAATTTCATCCTACTAAAGATGATCCCCATGTTAACATTATCATCCTACTAAAGATGGCTCCCATGATAACATTTTCATCCTGCTAAAGATGAATCCCATACTAACACTTTCAGCCTGCTAAAGATAATCCCCATGCTAATATCACCATCCCACTAAAGATGATCCCCATGCTAACATTATCATCCTTCTAAAGATTATTCCCATGCTAAAAATGTCATCCCACTAAAGATGATCCCCATTTTAACATCACCACCCTACTACAGATGACCCTTGTGCTAAAAATTTCATGCTGCTAAAGATGATCTCCATGCTAACAATTTCATCCCACTAAGGATGATCCCCATGCTAAAATTATCATCTGGGTAAAGATGATCCCTGTGCTAACAATTTTATCTTGCTAAAGATAATCCCCATGCTAACAATTTCTTCAGGCTAAAGATGATCCCCATGCTAACCAATCCATCCTGATAAAGATGATCCCCATGCTACCATTTTCATCGTTCTAAAGATTATTCCCATGCTAAAATGTCATCCCACTAAAGATGATCCCCATTCTGAAGTTACCATCCTGCAAAAGATGATCCCCATGCTAACAATACCATCCTGTTAAAGATGATTCCCATGATAATATCACCATCCTACTAATGATGATCCCCATGGTAACAGTTTCATCCTGCTAAAGATGATCCCCATGTTAACAATTTCATCCTGCTACAGATAATCCAAATGCTGACCTTACCATCCTGCTAATGATGATCATCAGGCTAATAATTTCATCATGCTAAAGACAATCGCCAAGCTAACTTTGCCATCTTACTAAGGATAATGCCCATGCTGACCGTATCGTCCTGCGAATGATGATACTCATGCTAACAAATTCATCCTGCTAAAGATGATCCAGATGCTAACATTACCATCTTGATAAAGATGATCCCCTTACTAACCATACTATTCTGCTAAAAACAATCCCCATGATAACAATTTTATCCTGCTAAAGATGACCATATGGTGACCATGCTATCTTGCTAAAGATGCTAACTAATTCATCCTGGTAAAGATAATCCAATGCTAATATCCACAGCCTACTAAAGGGTGATCAGAATGCTAACAATTTTATCAAGCTAACGATGTTCCCCATGTTAACATTATCATCCAGCTAAAGATGATAGCCATGCTGACATTACCATCCTGCTAAAGATGATCCCCATGATAACATTTTCATCCTGTTAAAGATGATCTCCATGCTAACAATATCATCCTACTAAAGATGGTCCCCATGAAAACATTTTCATTCTGCTAAGGATGATTCCCATATTAACACTTTCATCCTACTAAAGATGATCATCATGCTAACAATTTCATCCTGCTAAGGATGATCCTCATGCTGACATTAAAATTCTGCTAAAGATGATCCCTGTGCTAACAACGTTATCTTGCTAAAGATAATCCCTATGCTAAGCTTACCGTCCTGATAAAGATGATAACATACTAAAAATTTTGCCATTCTAAAGATGATCCCCATGCTAACATTTTTTCATGCTAAAGATGATCCCCATGTTAACAATTTCATCCTGCTAAAGATGATCCCCATGCTAACATTACCATCCTGCTATAGACAATCCCCAAGCTAACAATGCCATTCTGCAAAGGATGATCCCCTTGCTAACAATTTCATTCTACTAAAGATAATCCACATGCTAATATCACCATCCTACTAAAGATGATCCCCATGCTAATATTATCATACTGCTATAGACGATCCACATGCTAACAATTTCATCTTGCTAAAGATGATCCCCATGCTAACAATTTCATCCTGCTAAAGATAATTCCCATGCTAATATCACATCCTACTAAAGATGATCCCCTTGTAAGAATTTCATCCTAATAAAAATGACCCCCATGCTGACCTTACCATCTTGCTAAAGATGATCCCCATGCTAACAATTTCTACTTGCTAAAGATGATCCCCATGCTGACCTTACCATCCTAATAAAGAAGATCCCATACTAACAATTTTTTCATGCTAAGGATGATCCCCATGCTAACATTATCATCTAGCTAAAGATGATTTCCATGCTACAAATTTCATCCTACTAAAGATGATCCCCATTCTGAACTTACGATCCTGCTAAAGATGATCCCCATGCTAACAATGCCATTCTGTTAAAGATAATCCCCATGCTAACAACTTCATCCTGCTAAAGATAATCCCAATGCTAATATCAGCAGACTACTAAAGGTGATCAACATGCTAACAATTTCATCAAGCTAAAGATCACAATGTTAACATTATAATTCAGCTAAAGATGATAGCCCAGCAGACATTACCATCCTGCTAAAGATGATCCCCATGCTGACCTTACAATCCTGCTAAAGATGATCCCCATGCTAACAATTTCATCCTGCTAAAGATGATCCCCATGCTAACATTACCATCTTGCTAAAGATGATCCCAATGCTAACATTACCATCTTGCTAAAGATGATCCCCTTACTAACACTTTCATCCTGCTATAGATGATCCCCATGCTAATATCACAATCCTATTAAAGATGATCCCCTTGCTAACAATTTCTAAGGATGATCCCCACAATTACCTTTCCACCTGCTAAAGATAATCCCCATGCTAAATTCACTATCCTACTAAAGATGATCCCCATGCTAACATTACCATCCTGCTATAGATGATCCCCATGCTAACAATGCCATCCTGCTAAAGATGATCCCCATGCTAACAATTTCATCCTGCTAAAGATTATCTCCATGCTATCATTGTACTACTAAAGATGATCCCAATACTAACAATTTCATCCTGCAAAGGATGATCCCCATCCTGACCTTACAATTATGCTAAAGATGATCACTGTGCTAACAGTTTTATCTTGCTAAAGATAATCTGAATGCTGAACTTACCATCCTGTTAAAGATCATCCCATGCTAAAAAATTCATCCTGCTAAAGATGATCCCCATGCTAACATTACCATCCTAATAAAGAAGATCACAAACTAACAATTTTTTCATGCTAAGGATGATCCCCATGCTAACGATGTCATCTTGCTAAAGATGATCCCCATGCTAATAAAATCATCCTGCTAAAGATAATTCCAATGCTAATATCAACAGTCTACTAAAGATTCTATTCTGAACTTATGAACCTGCTACAGATGACTCCTATGATAACATTACTATCCTGCTAAATATGATCCCCATGCTAATAATGCCATCCTGTTAAAGATGATCCCCATGCTAACAAATTCATCCTGATAATGATGATACCCATGATGACTTTACAATCCAGCTAAAGATGATCCCCATGCTGACCTTATAATCCTACTGAAGATGATCTCCATGCTAACATTAGCATACTACTAAAGATGGTCCCCATGATAACATTTTCATCCTACTAAAGATGATCCCCATCTAACACTTTCATCCTGTTAAAGATGACCCCATGCTAATATCATCATCCTACTAAAGATGATCCCCATGCTAAATATTTCATCCTGTTAAGGATGATCCCCATGCTGACCTTATAATTCTTCTAAAGGTGGTCTCTGTGCTAACAAATTTATCTTGCTAAAGATATTCCTAATGCTAACCTTATCATCCTGCTAAAGATAATCTCATGCTAACAATTTTGTCATGTAAAAGATGATCCCCATGCTAACATTTTTTTCATGCTAAAGATGATCCCCATATTAACAATTTCATCCTGCTAAAGATGATCCCCATGCTAACATTATCATCCTGCTATAGGAAATCCACATGCTAGCAATTCAATCCTTCTAAAGTTGATCCCCATTCCAACAATTTCATCCTGCAAAAAAAATCCCAATGCTAATATTACCATCTTACTAAAGATGATACCCATGCTAACATTTCCATCCTGTTATAGATGATCCCCATGCTAACAATGTCATGGTGTTTAAAGATGATCCCCATGCTAACAATTTCATCCTGCTAAAGATAATCCCCATGCTAATATCACCATCCTACTAAAGATGATCCCCATGCTAAAAATTTCATCTTGCTAAAAATGACCCCCATGCTGACCTTACCATCTTGCTAAAGATGATCCCCATAATGACCTTATCATCCTGCTAAAGATGATCCCCATTCTAACAAATTCATCATGCTGAAGATGATCCCCATGGTAACAATTTCATTCTGCTAAAGCTATCCTTATGGTGACCTTACCATCCAGCTAAAGATGATCCCATGCTAACAATTTCATCATGCTAAAGATGATCCCATGCTAACATCATCATCCAGCTAAAGACGATCCCCATGCTAACAATTTCATCCTGCTAAAGATGATACCCATGCTGAACTTACCATCCTGCTAAATATGATCCCTTTGCTAATATTATCATCCAGCTAAAGATGATCCCCATGCTAACAGTTTCATCATGCTAAAGATGATCTCCATGCTAACATTACCATCCTGCTAAAGATGATCCCCATGCTAACAATTTCATCCTGCTAAAGATGGTTCCCATGATAGCATTTTCATCCTGCTAAAGATGATTCCCATACTAACACTTTCATCCTGCTAAAGATGATCCCCATGTTAATATCACCATCCCACTAAAGATGATTTTCATGCTAAGATTATCATCCTTCAAAAGATTATTCCCATGCCAAAAATGTCATCCCACTAAAGATGATTCCCATTTTAAAATCACCATCCTACTACAATGATGATCCTCGTGCTAAAAATTTCATGCTGCTAAAGATGACCTCCATGCTAACAATTTCATACCACTAAAGATGCTAAAATTATCATCTAGGTAAAGATGATCCCTGTGCTAACAATTTTATCTTGCTAAAGATAATTCCCATGATGATCTTACCATCCTGCTAAAGATGATCCCATGCTAACAATTTTGTTATTCTAAAGATGATCCCCAGGCTAACAATTTCTTCATGCTAAAGATGATCTCCAAGCTAAGCATTCCATCCTGACAAAGATGATCCCCATGCTAACATTTTCATCCTTCTAAAGATTATTCCCATGCTAAAATGTCATCCCACTAAAGATGATCCCCATGCTGAACTTAGCATCCTGCAAAAGATGATCCCCATGCTAACAATAACATCCTGCTAAAGATGATCCCCATGCTAATATCACCATCCTAATAAAGATGATCCCCATGCTAACAATTCCATCCTGCTAAAAATGACACTCATGACGACCTTATTATCCTGTTAAAGATGATCCCCATTCTAACAATTTCATCATACTAAAGATGATCCCATGGTAATAATGTCATCCTGTTAAAGATGATCTTTATGGTGACCTTCCAATCTGCTAAAGATGATCCCATGCTAACAATTTCATCATGCTAAAGATGATACCCATGCAGAACTTACCATCCTGCTAAATATGATCCCTTTGCTAACATTATCATCCAGCTAAAGATGATCTCCATGCTAACATTATCCTCCTACTAAAGATGATCCCCATGCTAACATTACCATCCTGCTAAAGATGATCCCCATGCTAACAATGCCATCCTGTTAAAGATGATCCCCATGCTAACAAATTCATCCTGCTAAAGATAATCCCAATGCTAATATCAGCAGCCTACTAAAGGTGATCAGCATGCTAACAATTTCATCAAGATAAAGATGATCCCCATGTTAACATTATCATCCACCTAAAGATGATAGCCATGCTGACATTACCATCCTGCTAAAGATGATCCCCATGCTAACAATTTCATCCTGCTAAAGATGATCCCCATGCTAACATTACCATCCTACTAAAGATGGTCCCCATGATAACATTTTCATCCTGCTAAAGATGATCCCCATACTAACACTTTCATCCTGCTAAAGATGATCCCCATGCTAACAATTTCATCCTGCTAAAGATGATCCCCATGCTGACCTTATAATTCTGCTAAAGATGATCCCTGTGCTAACAATTTTATCTTGCTAAAGATAATCCCCATGCTGACCTTACTATCCTGCTAAAGATGATCCCATTGCTAAAATTACCATTGTAATAAAAATGGTCCCCACAATAACATTTTCATCCTGCTAAAGATGATCCCCATACTAACACTTTCATCCTGCTAAAGATGATCCCCATGCTAATATCACCATCCTACTAAAGATGATCCCCATGCTAACAATTTCATCCTGCTAAGGATGATCCCCATGATGACCTTACAATTCTGCTAAAGATGATCCCTGTGCTAACAACTTTATCTTGCTAAAGATAATCCCCATGCTGACCTTACCATCCTGCTAAAGATGATCCCATGCTAACAATTTTGTCATGCTAAAGATGATCCCCATGCTAACAATTTTTCATGCTAAAGATGATCCCCATGTTAACAATTTCATCCTGCTAAAGATGATCCCCATGCTAACATTACCATCCTGCTATAGATGATCCCCATGCTAACAAAGTGTCCTGCTAAAGATGATCCCCATGCTAACAATTTCATCCTCCCAAAGATGATACCAATGTTTAACTTACCATCTTGCTAAATATGACCCCTTTGCTAACATTATTATCCAGCTAAAGATGATCTCCATGCTAACATTATCCTCCTACTAATGATGATCGCAATACTAACAGTCTCATCTTGGTAAAGATGATCTCTATGCTAACATTACCATCCTGCTAAAGATGATCCCCATGTTAAAAGTTTCATAATGCTAAAGATGATTTCCAAACTAACATTACCATCCTGTTGAAGATGATCCCCAGGCTAACAATTGTTAACATTACCATTCTACTAAAGATGGTTCCCATGATAACATTTTCATCCTGCTAAAGATGATTCCCATACTAACACTTTCATCCTGCTAAAGATGATCCCCATGCTAATATCACCATCCCACTAAAGATGATCCATCTGTTAATATTATCATCCTTCTAAACATTATTCCCATGCTAAAAATGTCATCCCACTAAAGATGACCCCCCTTTTAACATCACCATCCTACTACAGATGATCTTCATGCTAAAAATGTTATGCTGCTAAATATGATCTCCATGCTAACAATTTCATCCCACTAAAGATGATCCCCATGCTAAAATTATCATCTAGGTAATGATGATACCTGGGCTAAGAGTTTTATATTGCTAAAGATAATCCCCATGATGATCTTACCATCCTGCTAAGATGATCCCATGCTAACAATATTGTCATTCTAAAGATGATCCCCATACTAACAATTTCTTCATGCTAAAGATGATCCCCATGCTAACCATTCCATTGTGATAAAGATGATCCCCATGCTAACATTCTCATTCTTCTAAAGATTATTCCCATGCTAAAATGTCATCCCATTAAAGATGATCCCCATGCTGAACTTAAAATCCTGCAAAAAATGATCCCCATCTTATCAATACCATCCTGCTAAAGATGATCCCCATACTAATATCACCATCTTACTAATGATGATCCCCATGGTAACAATTTGATCCTGCTAAAGATGATCCCCATGCTAACAATTTCATCCTGCTACAGATGATCCAAATGCTGATCTTACCATGCTGCTAATGATGATCATCAGGCTAATAATTTCATCATGCTAAAGACAATCGCCATGCTACCTTTGCCATCTTACCAAGGATCATGCCCATGCTGACCATATCATTCTGCAAATGATGAAACCCATGCTAACAATTTCATCCTGCTATAGATGATCCAGATGCTAACATTACCATCTTGATAAAGATGATCCCCTTGCTAACCATACTATCCTGCAAAAAACGATCCCCATGATAACAATTTTGTCCTGCTAAAGATGACCACATGGTGACCATGCCATCATGCTAAAGATGATCCTTATGCTAACAATTTCTTTCTGCTAAAGATAGTCCCCATGCTAACATCACCATCCTGCTTTAGATAATCCCCATATTAAAAAACTCATCCTGCTAAAAATGATCCCCATTCTAATATCAACATCCTACTACATATAATCTTCATGATAACAGTTTCATGCTGCTAAAGATGATACCCATGCTAACATACTATCCTACTAAAGATGGTCTCCATGATAAGATTTTCATCCTGCTAAAGATGATCTCCATACTAACACTTTCATCCTGCTAAAGATGATCTCCATACTATTACCGTCCTACTAAAGATGATCCCCATCCTAACAATTTCATCCTGCTAAGGATGATCCCCATCCTGACCTTACAATTCTACTAAAGATGATCACTGTGCTTACAGTTTTATATTGCTAAAGATAATCCCAATGCTGACCTTAACATCCTGCTAAAGATGATTCCATGCTAACAATTTCATCCTGCTAAAGATGATCCCCATGCTAACATTACCATCCTAATAAAGAAAATTTATTCATGCTAAGGATAACCCCATGCTAATTATGTCATCCTGCTAAAGATGATCCCCATACTAACCAATTCATCCTGCTAAAGATAATCACAATGCGAATATCTGCAGCCTACTTAGGATGATCCCTATTCTGAACTTATGAACTTGCTACAGATGATCCCCATGATAACATTACTATCCTGCTAAAGATTAACCCCATGCTAACAATGCCATACTGTTAAAGATGATCCCATGCTAACAAATTCATCCTGCTAAAGATGATCCCCATGATGACCTTACAATCATAATAAAGATGATCCCCATGCTAACATTAGCATGCTACTAAAGAAGGTCCCCCTTGATAACATTTTCATCTTGCTAAAGATGATCTCCATACTAACATTTTCATTCTGCTAAAGATGATCCCCATGCTAATATCACCATCCTACTAAAGATGATCTTGATGCTAACAATTTCATCCTGCTAAGGATGATCCCCATGAAGACCTTATGATTCTGCTAAAGATGATCCCTGTGCTAAAAACTTTATCTTGCTAAAGATAATCACCATGCTGACCTTACCATCCTGCTAAAGATGATCCCCATGCTAACAATTTTTTCATGCTAAAGATGATCCCATGCTAACAATTTTTTCATGTTAAAGATGATCCCCATGTTAACAATTTCATCCTGCTAAAGATGATCCCCATGCTAACATTACCATCCTGCTATAGACTGTCCCCATGCTAACAATGCAATCCTCCTAAAGATGATCCCCATGCTAACAATTTCATCCTGCTAAAGATAATCCCCATGCTAATATCACCATCCTACTAAAGATGATCCCCATGCTAACATTACTATCCTGCTATAGATGATCCCCATGCTAACAATGCCATACTGCTAAAGATGATCCCCATGCTAGCAATTTCATCCTGCTAAAGATAATCCTCAAACTAATATCACCATTCCTACTAAAGGTGATCCCCATGATAAATCTTTTGTCTTGCTAAAAATGTCCCCCATGCTGAACTTACCATCCTGCTAAATATGATCCCTTTGCTAACATTATTATTCAGCTAAAGATGATCCCCATGCTAACAATTTCATCCTGCTAAAGATGATCAGCATGCTGACATTACCATCCTGCTAAAGATGATCCCCATGCTAACAGTTTCATCATGCTAAAGATGATCTCCATGCTAACATTACCATCCTGCTAAAGATGATCCCCATGCTAACAATTTCATCCTGCTAAAGATGATCCCCATGTTAACATTACCATCCTACTAAAGATGGTTCCCATGATAACATTTTCATCCTGCTAAAGATGATTCCCATACTAACACTTTCATCCTGCTAAAGATGATCCCCATGCTAATATCACCATCCCACTAAAGATGATCCCTGTGCTAACATTATCATCCTTCTAAAGATTATTCACATGCTAAAAATGTCATCCCATTAAATATGATCCCCATTTTAACATCACCATCTTACTACAGATGAACCTCATGCTAAAAAATTCATGTTGTAAAGATGATCTCCTTGATAACAATTTAATCCCACTAAAGACGATCTCCATGCTAAAATTATCATCTAGGTAAAGATGATCCTTGCAATAACAATTTTATCTTGCTAAATATAATCCCCATGATGATCTTACCATCCTGCTAAAGATTATCCCATGCTAACACTTTTGTCATTCTAAAGATGATCTCCATGCTAACAATTTCATCATGCTAAAGATGATCCCCATGCTAACCAATCCATCCTGATAAAGATGATCCCCATGCTAACATTTTCTTCCTACTAAAGGTTATTCCCATGCTAAAATGTCATCCCACTAAAGATGATCCCCATTCTGAACTTACCATCCTGCAAAAGATGATCTCCATGCTAACAATACCTTCCTGCTAAAGATGATCCCCATGCTAATATCACCATCCTACTAAAGATGATCCCCATTCTAACAATTTCATCATGCTAAAGATGATCCCATGCTAACATTCATCAGCTAAAGACATTCCCATGCTAACAATTTAATCCTGCTAAAGATGATACCCATGATGAACTTACCATCCTGCTAAATATGATCCCTTTGCTAACATTATCATCCAGCTAAAGATGATCTCCATGCTAACATTATCCTCCTACTAAAGATGACCCCTATGCTAACCGTGTCATCATGCTAAAGATGATCCCCATGCTACCAATGCCATCCTGTGAAAGATGATCCCCATGCTAACAAATTCATCCTGCTAAAGCTAATTCACATGCTAATATCAACAGTCTACTAAAGGTGATCAGCAAGCTAACCATTTCATCTAGATAAAGATGTTCCTCATGTTAACATTATCATCTAGTTAAAGATAATAGCCATGCTGACATTACAATCCTGCTAAAGATGATCCCCATGCTGATCTCACAATCATGCTAAAGATGGTCCCCATGATAACATTTTCATCCTGCTAAAGATGATCCCCATACTAACACTTTCATCCTGCTAAAGATGATCCCCATGCTAACAATTTCATCCTGCTAAGGATGATACCCATGCTTACCTCACAGTTCTGCTAACAACTTTATCTTGCTAAAGATAATCCCCATGCTGACATAACATCCTGCTGAAGATGATCCCATGCTAACAATTTTGTCATTCTAAAGATGATCCCCATGCTAATAATTTCTTCATGCTAAATTTGATCCCCATGCTAACCATATCATCCTGATAAAGATGATCCCCATGCTAACATTTTCATCCTTCTAAAGATTATTCCTATGTAAAAATGTAATCCCACTAAAGATGATCCCCATTCTGAATTTATCATGATGCAAAACATGATCCCCATGCTAACAATACTGTCCTGCTAAAGATGATCCCCATGCTAATACCACCATCCTACTAAAGATGATCCCATGCTAACAATTTCATCCTGCTAAAGATAATCCCATTGCTAAAATTACCATTGTACTAAAGATGGTCCCCATGATAACATTTTCATCTTGCTATAAATGATCCCCTTACTAACACTTTCATCATGGTATAGATGATCCCCATGCTAATATCACAAACCTACTAAAGATGATCCCCATGCTAACAATTTCATCCTGCTAAGGATGATTCCCATGATGACCTTACAAGTCTGCTAAAGCTGATACATGTGCTAAAAAATTTATCTTGCTAAAGATAATCCCCATGCTGATCTTGCTATCCTGCTAAATATGATCCCATGCCCACAATTTGCCATGCTAAAGATTTTTTTTCATGTTAAAGATTATCCCCATGTTAACAATTTCATCTTGTTAAAGATAATCCCCATGCTAACATCATCCTGCTATAGCTGATCCCCATGCTAAAAAAGCATCCTGCTAAAGATGATCCCCATGCTAACAATTTCTTCCTGCTAAAGATAATCCCCATGCTAATATCACCATCCTACTAAAGATGATCCCCATGCTAACACTACCATCCTGCTATAGATAATCATCATAACTGAAGGAATGCTTGAAACCACCACGAAATAAAATAAAATAGATTTATTGTTGAACAGAAACAAGCGCTTTCACGCAATGTAAATTGCGCTTCCTCAGGTTACAAATTACAAGAGTTAAATGGGCATCTTTTATAGTAAAACATTAGTTTCCAATTATACAATTAAATCAAACAATATATTGGTTAGTATATAATTACATAATTAGTAAAAATTCAGCAGCAGTATAGCAACGATCAGGCTAGGTTTCAACCAAAAACCTGAAAGCCACTTGAAAAGACACAGTTAAAATTTTTAAAACATGGTAATGTTTGTATAGATATATAGCTTTATAATTAAATAAAACTTCAAGAGCAAACTATCATCAAACATTAGCAACATACCATCATGGTATCAATATATTTGCGTTTAAACATTTTAAGGAAACTATGCCCATATTTAGAAAACTCACACTAAGCTTATCACCATTAATTAATTTGCATAAATACACTTAAGTAATTTAGAATTAATGAACGTATCATCCGTACACCATTCCTGAGGAAATGTTGCCCATATATGGCAAGTAATGAAACCAAGGTGTTGCTTTTGTAAAGTACATTTTCATATAAGCGCAACAAAACGAAGCAGTGTTAAGTAAATAGCTTCGTTCTTATACATATTGGTTAGCACGATACACTAAATGCATGATAAGCAATATTAAGCAAATAGCTTCTTTCTTTTATATATTAGCAAGCACACGATGTTAGCATTGTGTGCCACAAAGTACAATTACATGAGACATGAAGTAACCATCTTAATTACACAAAAACTATTTCTAAGTGGTGGTCTCCCTTTAAAATAAAATAGTCATAACCAAATTAAGGACAGCCAAATCATTACTGGACTGCGACTAGGGAATAAAGAATATAAAAAATATAAAAAATAATATATGAAACAGATCAATACCATTTCATTTCCTGATCATCATGTTAGCAATGCCATCCTGCTAAAGATGATCCCAGTACTAATATTTTCATCCTGCTAAATATGATCCCCATGCTAAAAATGTAATCCTGTTAAATATAATCCCCAATGCCAACAAATGTATCCTGGTAAAGATAATCCCAATGCTAATATCATCAGCCTAATAAAGGTGATCAGCATGCTAACAATTTCATCAAGCTAAAGAAGTTCTCCATGTTAACATCATCATCCAGCTAAAGATGATAGCCATGCTGACATCACCATCCTGCTAAAGGTGACCCCATGATAACATTTCCATTTTGCTAAAGATGATCCCCATGCTAACCTAACCATCCTACTAAAGATGGTCCCCATGATAACATTTTCATCCTGCTAAGGATGATTCCCATACTAACACGTTCATCCTACTAAAGATGATCATCATGCTGACAATTTCACCCTGCTAAGATTGATCCCCATGCTGACTTTACAATTCTGTTAAAGATGATCCCTGTGCTAACAACATTATCTTGCTAAAGATAATCCCCATGCTAAGCTTACCATCCTGCTAAAGATGATAATATACTAAAAATTTTGTCATTCTAAAGATGATCTCCATGCTAACATTTTTATGCTAAAATTGATCCTCGTGTTAACAATTTCATGCTGATAAAGATGATCCCCATGTTAAGATTACCATCCTTCTATAGAAGATCCTCATGCTAGCAATGTCATCTTGCAAAAGATGATCCCCATGCTAACAAAATCATTCTGTTAAAGATAATCCCAATGCTAATATCACCATCCTACTAAAGATGCTCTCCATGCTAAACTTACCATACTGCTATAGATGATCTACATGCTAACAATGTCTTCCTGCTAGAGATGATCCCTGTGCTAACAATTTCATCTTGCTAAAGTTAATCCCCATGCTAATATCACCATCCTACTAAAGATGATCCCCTTGCTAAGAATTTCATCCTGATAAAAATGACCTCCATGCTGACATTACCATCTTGCTAAAGCTGATCCCCATGCTAATAAATTCATCCTGCTAAAGATGATCCTCATGCTGACCTTACCATCCTAATAAGGAAGATCCCATACCAACAATTTTTTCATGCTAAACACTTTCCCCATGCTGACACTGTCATCTTGCTAAAGATGATTTCCATGCCACAAATTTCATCCTACAAAAGATCATCCCAATTCTGAACTTATGATCCTGCTAAAGATGATCCCCATGCCGACAATGCCCTGTTAAAGATGATCCCCAACAAATTCATTGTGATAAAGATAATCCCAGTGCTAATATCAGCAGCCTAGTAAAGGTGATCAACATACTAATAATTTTGTCAAGCTAAAGATGATCACCATGTTAATATTATCATCCAGCTAAAGATGATGGCCATGCAGACATTTCCATCTTGCTACAGATGATCCCCATGCTGACCTTACAATCCTGCTAAAGATGATCCCCATGCTAACAATTTCATCCTGCTAAAGGTGATCCCCATGCTAACATTACCATCCTACTAAATATGGACCCCATTATAACATTTTCATGCTGCTAAAGATGATCCCATGCTAACAATTTAATCTTGATAAAGATGATCCCCATGCTAACATTCCCATCCTAATAAAGAAGATCGCCTACTTAGAATTTTTTCATGCTAAGGATGACCTCTATGCTAACGATGTCATCCTACTAAAGATCATCCCCATGCAAACAAGTTTGTCCTGCTAAAGATGATCTCCACTCTGACCTTACAATTCTGCTAAAGATGATTCCATGTTAACAATTTCATCCTGCTAAAGATGATCCCGATATTAACATTACCATCCTAATAAAGAAGATCACATACTAACACTTTTTTCATGCTATGGATGATCCCCATGCTAACGGTGTCATGCTGATAAAGATTATTCCCATGCTAATAGTATCATCAATCTAAAGATGATTTCCATGTGAAAATTTTCATCCTACTAAAGATGATCCCCATTCTGAACTTAAGATCCTGGTAAAGATGATCCCCATGCTAACATTACCATCCTGCTAAAGATGATCCCCATGCTAACAATGCCATCCTGTTAAAGATGATCTCCATACTAACGAATTTATCCTGCAAAAGATAATCCCAATGTTAATATCAGCAGCCTAACAAAGGTGATCAACATGCTAAAAATTTCAAGTTAAAGATTATCCCCATGTTAACATTATCATGCAGCTAAATATGACAGCCATACTGACATTACAATCCTGCTAAAGATGATCCCCATGCTAACAATTTCATCCTGCTAAAGACGATCCCCATACTAAAATTGCCATCCTACTAAAGATGATCCCTATGATAACCTTTACATCCTGCTAAAGATGATCCCCTTACTAACACTTTCATCCTGCTATAGATGATCCCCATGCTAATATCATGATCATATTAAAGGTGACCCCCTTGCTAACAATTTCATCCTGCTAACCTTGCCATTCTGTTAAAGATGATCGCTGTGCTAACAACTTTATCTCGCTAAAGATAATCCCCATGCTGACCTTACCATCCTGCTAAATATGATCTACTGCTAACAAAGTTGTCATACTAAAGATGATCCCAGTGCTAACAATTTTTTCATGCTAAAGATTATCCCCATATTAACAATTTCATCCTGCTAAAAATGATCCTCATGCTAACATTACCATCTTGCTATAGCTGATCCCCATGTTAACAATACAATCCTGCAAAAGATGATCTCCAAGCTAACAATTTCATCCTGCTAAAGATAATCCTCATGCTAATTTCACTATCCTACTAAAGATGATCCCCATGCTAACCTTACCATTCTGCTATAGATGATGCCCATGCTAACAATGCAATCCTGCTAAAGATGATCCCCATGCAAACAATTTCATACTGCTAAAGATAATCCCCGTGCTAATATAACCATCCTACTAAAGATGATCCCCGTGGTAAAAATTTAATCCTGCTAAAAATAACCAGCAACAGCAAACACAGCAAACTGGATCAAAAAACAAATAGGCAGCTGAATGTAGAAAATGCAGGTTTATTTAGAAAATTATCCTTAAAACCAGTAGTACAGGACTTCATCCCAACAACAATACTGGAACTTCATCAGATAAATTCAAAGAACCAATACGCAACCCTCTGAAAAAAACACAGCCAAAGCATTCTTCTTTACTGTATCATGTCTACTTTTTCATTGTAAACCAAGGACAGGTGTTTTTAATAGTATTTTTAGTGGAGTTTATAATTTTTTTTAGTAGGCTGCAACTCAGACATTTGGGACATTTAAATGCATTTTCTGTGGAAGGAATTGGTCTTGGAGTATTGTCTTTGCCTTAGTGGCAACCTCAGATG